>NC_047024.1:6184989-6784989 GCF_902652985.1 Pecten maximus | reverse complement strand
TGACCCTGACTGTTGTCTATATAGACTCCTGTTCCCATATGATCCTGACTGTTGTCTATATAGACTCCTGTCCCCATATGACCCTGACTGTTGTCTATATAGACTCCTGTCCCCATATGACCCTGACTGTTGTCTATATAGACTCCTGTCCCCATTTGACCCTGACTGTTGTCTATATAGACTCCTGTCCCCATATGACCCTGACTGTTGTCTATATAGACTCCTGTCCCCATATGACCCTGACTGTTGTCTATATAGACTCCTGTCTCCATATGACCCTGATTGTTGTTTATATAGACTCCTGTCCCCATATGACCCTGATTGTTGTCTATATAGACTCTTTGTCCCCATATGACCCTGACTGTTGTCTATATAGACTCTTGTCCCCATGTGACCCTGGCTGTTGTCTATATAGACTCCTGTCCCCATATGACCCTGACTGTTGTCTATATAGACACCTATCTCCATATGACCCTGACTGTTCAGTGTTGTCTATATAGACACCTATCTCCATATGACCCTGACTGTTGTCTTTATAGACTCCTGTCCCCATTTGACCCTGACTGTTGTCTATATAGACTCCTGTCTCCATATGACCCTGACTGTTGTTTATATAGACTCCTGTCCCCATATGACCCTGACTGTTGTCTATATAGACTCCTGTCTCCATATGATCCTGACTGTTGTCTATATAGACTCATGTCCCCATATGATCCTGACTGTTGTCTATATAGACACCTGTCTCCATATGACCCTGACTGTTGTTTATATAGACTCGTGTCCCCATATGACCCTGACTGTTGTCTATATAGACACCTGTCCACATAAGATCCTGACTGTTGTCTATATAGACTCCTGTCCCCATATGACCCTGACTGTTGTCTATATAGACACCTGTCCCCATATGACCCTGACTATTGTCTATATAGACTCCTGTCCCCATATGACCCTGACTGTTGTCTATATAGACACCTGTCCCCATAAGATCCTGACTGTTGTCTATATAGACACCTGTCCCCATATGACCCTGACTGTTGTCTATATATACACCTGTCCCCATATGATCCTGACTGTTGTCTATATAGACACCTGTCTCCATATGACCCTGACTGTTGTCTATATAGACTCATGTCCCCATATGACCCTGACTGTTGTCTATATAGACTCCTGTCCCCATTTGTGATCCCCTAGGTGGATGGCATTACCCCATGACAAATAAAATTGATGTGATAAAAAAAATATCATATCCCACACATTTTTCTTAAGCCAGTTGTGACTCGGTTCTATTCTGGTTACTATAAAATGGCCTTTATCTATCATACATCCTTCACTTGATCGTTATGCACTAAGATGTGTAATCATCATTATAACCCAATTTTGTGACTGAGGACCTTCTAGTGTCTGATAGCCATGTTTTCCTCTATTGAGTAAGCAAGCCAGCACTTGACTTTTGCAACACATATACATATTGTGCTGTGTAATCACTCATGATTCACTTTGAAGATAGACTTCGGCATATAATAAGTACCAGTCAGTAATGTAGGCTGCAATCATAGCTAAGTAATGGTCCTCACTTACACAGACTGATATAACATTATATACATATGTATATATATATACAGTACATCCCATAGATGTACACTTTCTAGCAGGATAACATCTGTGAACATGGAGTAAACTTAGAAGATTTAATGATGAAATCCTTTTATTGTACTGGTATATTAGAGATCCAATACTTTTAAGCTCTCAGGTTAAAAACCCATGTTGAATATGTCCTATGCAATTCTGAGGTTTTTATGTAAATTGGAAATATTGATAAAAATTATAGTGGGTACAAGTAGAGAATCGTTCTTGCATAATTTAACTCAGGAGTGGTTACAGTACTGTTCACTTTAGTTAAGGAATCTTTCAGCTTAAACTTAACACAGAGAAAAATATCTGTCAGCTTAAACTTAACACAGAGAAAAATATCTGTCAGCTTAAACTTAACACAGACAAAAATATCTGTCAGCTTAAACTTAACACAGACAAAAATATCTGTCAGCTTAAACTTAACACAGAGAAAAATATCTGTCAGCTTACACAGACTTATACAAAAACACAGACAAAATATGTCAACTTGAACTACACAGACAGGAAAGTTTCAATCTAAATAGCTCTGAAAATAGCTAAAACCTAGTTTGATTACATAATGATTACAGAGTTTTTGTTCTACAAGTTTTTGATGACAGAGATGAATGATTGAAACAGATGGAATGTGTTTGAGGTGAAGCTGTATGGTTGATACATTATACACACAGCTGTAAGTTATAGGTCTGTGTGGAAATTTTGTTGTCAAACATTACTGTGGTATTTCATTTTGATCAATCATGTGTCATGATTTTAAAACTAATTTCCATCACTAAATTTGGTGTAAATACCGTATTTGACCTTGTAAGCATAGCTTTGTTTAAGTTTTTGTGTTGCCGAAGATGGGTGTCGGACAATTATATATACATGTAGATACATAGGCGTTGAGTTTCGACTGCACCCATACCGAAATAAAGCACACTAAAGTATACTTTTATGCTACTTTAAGTATACACTAATTCCTACTTTTTTGAAAAAGTACCAAAAAAGTATACTTTTTTTGTACTTTTCTGGACTCTGAAATTTCTCAGAGTACTTTTTTTGTACTTTTCTGGACTTGGAAATTTTTCAGGGTACCTTTTCTGTACTTTATTTGAACTAAACATACCATTTTCTTCAGGAAACATTTATCTATATACATGTGTCTCATATGTTTCTGGATTTTTTTTGGAATTTTGAGGGCGATTTAAACAGAACCTCTTAGTCAAAATGACGATTTTGGCATGTTTGACCCAAAATATCTCATAAATACGAATTTCCACAGGGATACCAGATACACCCAGACCTAGATCAAGCCGGCTTTTACAATGGTTCAAACCCCCATCAAAATTGTTTGTGTCATTTTTTCCACCCCCAAATCGCTACAATAGCCGGCAAAAATCGCGAATTAGCTCATACTATCATTACGTTCCGAGTTATCGCCCCTTACTACACTTCATTCTTTATTTGACAAGAGTGTTCCTTGTGTCACGACATTTCCATTGGTACTACATTTACAGACCTGACCTTCACCATGACCTTTGACCTACTGTTAGAATACTTATTCTGATTTTCAACCTTATCGACCACCTATATATCAGCCTATATATGTTTAAGTTTTTTCTGACAAATCTTGTTTTTTTATTGATGTATCTTTATGTAGTGAAAAAATTCAGTTTCTTTGGTTAAAAGACTGAAGATGATATTAGCAGATCAGTGAGGTAAGGAACATTTGATATGTTTAATGAACACACTCATCCTTGTTAACCTTGAAAACAAGTTGGGGGTGGCAGCTTATAAGGGCAGGGATGCTAGTTTATTATGTAGATTATGTTTAGATTCGGTTGTGAGATTGGTACAGTAGATAGTGGACTTGCTTTTCATCATGAGGTGTGGTTATGTTTCAGCTTTAATTTCCATTCAGGCCAACAGAAGTGATTAATGACTAATGATTAATTAAAATATACTATATATATGACATTAATGTGGGTGGATGTTTCTAAATATATTCATGTGTATATAAATCTGCTTCCTGATACAACAACCCAACATTTCCTGTTTGTTTCCTATGTTATACATTAAATTATTATATACTATTAATAATCATAGGGTACATAATCATTTCGAAAAAAATATCGACTTTGTCACTAATTTTAATTAAATTTATCTAAGAGTAGAGCCAACACTGTTATCCCGACTACATTTTGTACATCCCTTGGCTGCTGGATACCATCGTATGTAGCAGTGATTAAGGTGTAGGGAGCTCAGAGAGACTAAGAGTAGGAATCATTAGTAACAGCTAGCTAGACTCAGTAGATGTTGTAATTTTAGCCCACCATCCTCAGATCATGACGAGCTCTTTAGATTGCCCTTTGCATTGTACATGGTCCTTCGTCTGTCTGTCCAAGTCCTTCGTCTGTCTGTCCAAGTCCTTCGTCTGTCTGTCCATAAACAGTTCTTGTTTATGCTATATCTTGAGAAGTACAGGAAGGACGTATTTGGAAATTTGGTATATAGGTTCACCTTGGTCCCTATATATGTGCCTTTTCAATTGAGAGTCTGATTGAATAAACGACAAGCATCCATTTTGTATTCTGACAGTTGAAGTTTGCTATCACTGATGCTTGTGAAGTACTGACAGGATATTTCTAATACTTGATGTGTGGGTTCCCCTTCATTACTGTTATCATGCCAATTCAATTTTGTAACTGATTGTCACAACAAATGCCCGGCAGTCTAGACATTTTGTATTTTGACAGTTGAAGTTTGTTAAATTTTACTATTTTTTGAGAAGTATTAGAAGGAGTGTAGGATCTCTCCGTCCCTATTTGTGCCTGTTGGAATTTGCGACTGGTCAGAAAGGAAAATGGCCTGAACAGGAAACTTATAATCTTTGGACTTTGACTTACAATATGTAGATTGTGAAGGTGTATTAAGAATGCTCTGGGATGTTCCAACTGTTTCAACAGTTACTGAGACTCAATTACTTTATTCGAGCAGTAGATCAGCCTTTGTATGGATCATCCATTTAAGAGTATTCCTTGTTGTCCTATAATAGAAATCAGCTTTCCCAAGTTCACAGATGACCCTGTATGTTAACCGCTCAGTATACGTACTTGTGTGCACAAAAGGTTAGCTGTAAAAAAATGAAGGACATGTAATTACTAGATGCTTAATTAAGCACAGAAGGGCAGTTTGTAGAGATAAATGCAGGCTATCGATAAATAGCTTGAACCTGGAGTAGTGACCCCTACAGATTTTACATAAGAATGGAAAAGACGGGCAATTTCTTCTGTGTGTAGGTTTGCCTAATCAGTTGAAATAAACATTTAAATGATAGTACTAGTACATGTTAACAGTTTCAGAGGACACATCTAGAGCAGTAAAAGTTAACATTGCTTGTGATGCTTTTGAAAATTTAGGTTGTTTTTAGGATAATATTTGTCATGTAATCCATGGATTGGTTTTCTGTCCATCTGTGGTAAAGTGATACCATAATACTTATTCTTGGAATTTATACCTTATTGTAATTAACTAGCACATGTAAAATATATATTGTTATAAATCAGGTATCAGGTCAAAATAGAATTTCTCACTTAGCCATAAAGTAATACATATCTACATAGATATGGACATCATTCCATTGTGATACAATATACACTCGTATGTATAATCTCAGTCTAGGGGAGATAATTTGGAATTGTTACTGAATTTGTCAACGCTTTTATTTTTGTATGTGAAAATTATTATGAAATGTATTACAAACTCATTTGTAAAGTAATTTGGAAGTGTCAAGCCTTAGAATCAAATTTTCATTGTTTCAGATGTGAAATATATTTATGTAATAACAAGTTCTGCTGTGGCCTGGAAAGAAAACAAACTTAATTGTCTTTCTTTCTTTCCAGAGACATTCTAAGAACTGTTGACTCTCCAGTGGTATTTTCTCACAATGATTTGCAAGAAGGTAAGATTTTACCAATGGAATTTGAAATGAAGGTGTATATATATGATTGTAATTTAATTAATTTTGTTTGTATGTAATATGTTTTTAATTCATTGCTTGTTTATGAAGTGATAGATCAAAACATGAAGTTTTGAAGATAATTATAAGATAAGCAAATGAATGCTAGATATATATCTAAACATTATATAAAACTATTGTGTAATATAACTTTACATATTAATAATTTTAAAGATGGGAAAAATATCTTTTGAATGTTAAATGAATATGATTGTTTGCAGGTAATATCCTTTACCTTGAAGGCTGTGATAATCCAGAGAGGAAGATGACATTTATCGACTGGGAGTATTGTAGTTATAACTTCAGGTAACTGACTGGGCCGGGGTATTGTAGTTATAACTTCAGGTAACTTATTGGGAGGTATTGTAGTTATAACTTCAGGTAACTGATTGGGAGTATTGTAGTTATAACTTCAGGTAACTTATTGGGAGTATTGTAGTTATAACTTCAGGTAACTGATTGGGGGTATTGTAGTTATAACTTCAGGTAACTGATTGGGGGTATTGTAGTTATAACTTCAGGTAACTGATTGGGAGTATTGTAGTTATAACTTCAGGTAACTGATTGGGAGTATTGTAGTTATAACTTCAGGTAACTGATTGGGAGTATTGTAGTTATAACTTCAGGTAACTGATTGGGGGTATTGTAGTTATAACTTCAGGTAACTGACTGGGCCGGGGTATTGTAGTTATAACTTCAGGTAACTGATTGGGGGTATTGTAGTTATAACTTCAGGTAACTGATTGGGAGTATTGTAGTTATAACTTCAGGTAACTGATTGGGAGTATTGTAGTTATAACTTCAGGTAACTGATTGGGAGTATTGTAGTTATAACTTCAGGTAACTGATTGGGAGTATTGTAGTTATAACTTCAGGTAACTGATTGGGAGTATTGTAGTTATAACTTCAGGTAACTGATTGGGGGTATTGTAGTTATAACTTCAGGTAACTGATTGGGAGTGTCACATCTGTGAAGCATCATGTATGATCTAACAAATATCAAAGGAATATTGCTTTATGGATTTAGAAGAATTGTATTGGAAACTATATATATATATCACATATGGCATGAAAGATTAGTTCCTTATTCAGAAATTAACTCACAGCTGGACTAAATATTTAGTTGAATGATGTTTGACAGAAGTTCAGAAAAAGATACCCTAACATTTCCTGGTTAATATTTACCTTATGACCAGCACACAAAAGACACTTTTTCTAAAAATAAATAAATAAATAGATCAAAAAATCTCCAACCCCAATCTCTAATATGGAAACTTATGTGCATCCAGGCCTACACTTGGGATTTTTGTAAGTGCGCTGATTATGTAGAATGTGGTATGTATGTGTATGTACTGGAGCGTGGTGAAACTAGTCACTAACAAGAATAATTATGTGCACCACTGATCTTTCCTGTCTGCATGGACCTGTAATATCCCCCTAATATTATATTCGATCATAGGACCATGTCATGTTTACAAAGTTATAATTTCTGCTTATGTATGCCTGTCACATAGTACTTCAAAGTTAAAGGGCTGAGAGTTATACCGTAGAGTACATTATTGTTGTCCTATGGCATTTAATTTACATGTGATTATACTATTACAGGGGACATATACATTTTACCTCTACCTGGGGTAGGGTGGGTGAGCTGGGGTGGAGGGGGCTTTTGATTGCATTGTGTCCATCCGTCCTTCCTTCGTTTTTTCTCCACTTTATCTTGTCATGCAGGTCTCCATCTCCTATACTACTAGTTACTGGAGCTTCATACTTGGGGCATGGGTTCAAACCTAGGTGAGGCTGTGTGCCATGTATCAAAAGTATGTCACTCTGACCTTTATTTTGACATTTGACCTAGATCAATGAAAACAAATTTTGGGGTCTGATTTTCTGCATTAGCTGTCTCTTAAAGTTTTTCCTGGGGTATAGGTAATTATTTTTATTGAACTTCTGATACTGCCTACTAAAATAAGTGATTATCCTGAATTCATTAAAATGAAATTATTGATTTCTTGAATGCGGTGGGTGATCTGTCAGGCATTCTGCATGCTCATTCCTACAAGAAATCTTTATCTGTACATTCAGTGTTCAAATTAAGTGGGTCTTTAAAATTCTTAATATCATTAAGTGTACTGCAAAGATTCTAAATACCCTGTAGTACAATTAAGTATTGTGTGTAATTTTAAGATTTTTAAATGTGTAGTTCTACAGTGAAAAACAAAACAACAAGAACAGTTGTGAACAATTCATTTATTGATGCCATATTGGACTTTTATAACAATTACATGTAACAGTAATTAGTCATTTGAAATATGTATATTGATCCTTATAGTTATACTAAGATGACTTTATTTTTTTACAGAGGGTTTGACTTTGGCAATCACTTCTGTGAATGGTGCTATGACTACACTCATCCAGATTATCCGTTCTTCTCATACGCAAAGGAAAACTTTCCTTCGAGGGATCAACAGGTAATTGATTATTTGTATAGAATGTTCAGGAATAAGGTCACTCCTTCCTTATTCTAAGAGGCCAGAAAAAGAAGTTCAGTGATAAGGTCACACCTTCCTTATTTAAAGAGGCCAGAAAAATTAGTTCTGTTACAGTAATAACATCACAACATCCTTATCTAAAGAGACCAGAAAAAGTAGTTCTGGAATACGGTCACAACATAATTATCTAAAGAGGCTAGAAAAAGCAGTTCAGTAATGAAGTCACAGTCTCCTTATCTCAAGAGACTAGAAAAAATAGTTCAGCAATAACATCACACTATCATTATCTAAACGGGAAAGAAAAAGTAGTTATGTAATAAGGTCATACTATCGTTATCTAAAGGGGAAAGAAAAAGTAGTTATGTAATAAGGTCACACTATCGTTATCTAAAGGGGCAAGAAAAAGTAGTTCTGGAATACGGTCACAACATCCTTATCTAAAGGGGCAAGAAAAAGTAGTTATGTAATAAGGTCACAACATCCTTATCTAAAGGGGCAAGAAAAAGTAGTTATGTAATAAGGTCACAACATCCTTATCTAAAGGGGCAAGAAAAAGTACATTATTGTAGTTATGTAATAAGGTCATACTATCGTTATCTAAAGGGGAAAAAAAAAGTAGTTATGTAATAAGGTCACAACATCTTTATCTAAAGGGGAAAGAAAAAGTAGTTATGGATCGGGAATAAGGTCACACTATCGTTATCTAAAGAGGCCAGAAAAAGTATTTCAAGTGATCAAACAACCATGTTTGATGGATTTCATATTATTTGAACCAGTTTAATTTAAGTAATTGGATTTTTTGGGAGTAGGGATGGAGTCAAATAAATACTCAAGGTCGTGGTTCAGGTACTAAAATGCTCAAATGTCTTCTTTAAAAGGACCAAAAACTGTTCAGACTAGTACTGTATGCTGTTTGGCCAGCGCTTCAATTTGTGGTTCAAGTCTCAGTACATTATGTACTTGTAACAACTTTTGTCAGACATATAAATTGCCTGATCAGATGTAGATATTTTTATGGTTGACTAAACCTAGCAATAGGTGCAGTCAGCTGGTAGGCAATAAACCACAAACTAATTGAAATGTTTGATTTTCTCTGAGGTAACATTGTGTATTGTGTATGTTCATGTTCCTAAGTTGTCATCTCAATCAATTTTTAATGTGTTTGATTGAAATTCAGTAAAAAAGATCATCTGAATGTTTGATTGAAATTCAATAAAAAAAAGATCATCTGAAGAGAACATTCTGAATACCAAGTAGCTTTAACTAGTAAATTCTGAACAACTGACCTATCGTGTCTTCTTTGCAGTACACTTTTTTCCGTCACTACCTGTCCCAGCAGTCTGAGGTGGAACCCACGGAGGAGTACCTACAGAAAATGTACCGTGAAGCCAATACCTTTGCCCTTGCCTCACACTTCTTTTGGGCTCTCTGGTCTGTCATACAGAGAGATATGTCGGAGATACAGTTTGGATATCTGGTGAGTGATTTTCAGGGGTAGAGTTTATGTGGGGAGGTATTATCTTGTGGTTGTTAAAGATAATCAAATTCATTACTTGGTAGTTTTGAAAAGGTACCAGATATAGGAGTTTAAACCTCTACCTATGTCTTAATTAATTTTAAAATAAATGATGACTAGTAATTGTGAAAAGATTATATTTCTATTCACTTCTGCTTTAGGATTAGTAAATTAATTCATTATTAGCTCACCTGGCCTGAAGGGCTGGTGAGCTTATGCCATGGCGCAGCGTCCAGCATTTGTCAACATTTCCTTTAAATCCTGCTACTAGACCAAAATGCCTAAATGGATTTTGATGAAAATTGGTCTGGAGCAATTTAGTCTGGAGCATTATTGGGCAAAGCTGATAAAATTTTGTATAAACAGAGTGTGTGACTTCTCCTGGGACCATAGAGGCGGGGCCAAAATCAAAGGGTCCATTAGGCAATATTGATATTAACAACTTTTTTTGTCTGGAACTTATAAGCAATGTATGACATTAAGCAATGTATGACATTAAGCAATGTATGACATTAAGCAATGTATGACATTCATATTTTAGTGGTAATATCTCTATGTGGCTAGGATTCAAATTTATACAAATGAGGGGTCTGACCCTCCCAGGGGCCTGAGGGGTAGAGCAAAATTGAGCAATATGGCTATTTTGCTATAAAGGACTTCTTGTATTTTTTAATCTGTTGAGATTCTCACTCCCTAACCATATATCATTATGGCATTGCTGGGCATCAAAAAATAAACATGTCCATTTGTAAAAATAGACCCAGAAGTCTTTCCCCACCCCTAAGACTTGGTTCCTTTGGTATATCTTTGAAACCATTGAAATCCTCACCCCATAACCATATATAGTATTGTTGGGCATCAAGCGATTAACACAACCACTTTGTAAAAAAGGGGCCCTGGTGTCTTTTCCGACATCTAGGGACCTACTTTCTTTGTTATATCTTTGAAAGCGTTCAGATCCCCACCCCATGACCATACATAGCATCGCTGAGCATCAAGCTTTGAGATAAACACAATCCTGATTTACTAAAAGGTCCAAAGGTCTTTCCCAACCCCAAGGGACTTAGTTTCTTGAAACTCAATCATGTTGAGACTGAACTTCATTTCTGGGCTATGTCAGTGAAGCAGTTGAGATCCCTACCCCATAACAATCTATAGCATTGTTAGACATCAACAAATAAAGCTATTGACGAATTGAACATGATGATGATGTTTGGTCAAATCAACCAGATGAGCGACACAGGCCCACTGGGCCTCTTGTTACATTTATAGGCCACATATTTATTGTTAACATAAGATAAAAAATATATAATATATACATTATATTCATTGCACAATATTTATTTTAGGAATATGCCCTGCTTCGGTGTGAGAATTACTTTGATCTGAAGGAGCGCCTGCAGAGTTTAAGTTGAGGACAGAAACAGTTTAACTGGTGATACTGAGATGTTAAAGAATGATAAGGACAATATTGTGTTCAATTTATAATAGGGATGAAGGCAGTGATAAAATCACACATCAATCTGACCTATCACCATAAGTGTTATAATCAGTACTGTGATTTATATATATTGTTTTGTTATTAATTGTTACATTATCAATTATTGCCATGATCTAAAATTATCATTTTAAATATTATTACAGGGTGTCGGTAGCATTAAGAATAATAAACCATAGCGTACCATAATATAAAAAAGTATACAGTAAGTATTGCTAGTGTATACTGATGGCCTATGTAGATAATGTAGTCGGAATAGGAGAGCCTTCTTAATTCTTTTTAATCATTTTATAATTTTATGAAATTGATATGATCTCAAAATGTGTTCAGAGAAAGCCAGCATTTATTTCTATGTATAGCATTTATAAGTTACCTTGTGTTAAGGTACTCTTGATTATATCCATTATCATTGTACGTGGTTTAACCAGTTTTATTTGTGAATTTGAGAGATTTGGATGAGGGTACTATAGGGTGGTGTCGTAACTGAAAAGGCGGTGGGGGCGGAGGCATATGACTATAAGAACGGAGTTAGTTCACAAATCTTATCCTATATCCTGAACATCTTTTTGGATATCTTGTAAACGCATCCGTATTTTTGTAAGTGTTTGAATGAAAGACTGTTCCTAATAATATTAATATTAGTTGTTTAGTAGTTAAACATAGAAACTCTTACTTGTACCTGGTAAATATTTATCTCTTTTACCTACATATGTAATTACAGATAGGAACTCTTTCCTGATTTTTTTCCCCACCTGATTCCACTTAGGAACTCTTCCCTGTAAATGTTTTTTTTACCTAATTACATATAGTAACTCTTTCCTATAATTTTTTTTTCCTGATTAAATATATAGAAACTCTTTCCCTTTAAATGATCACTCTCCATATTTTTGTTAGCGTACCTAGTATTTTGCTGGCATATTATTAGGTGGAATCTGTAACTTTGTGAAATAGTACTTATACAGTACTTTAGATGTCATTTTCTTTAATTGCTAATCGATGGCTAATGGTCATAATTGCCTGCCCTTTATTTATCTGTTACCAATTGTGATTCCCTTCATTTCACTCTTGTCCATGATTGATGAATACCCAACAGTAAACAATATTTCATGTACCTGGTACTATGTGACTGGAAGGAATATATTTTATGTACCCGGTGCTATGTGACTGGTAGGAATGTGATTTATTCTTACTTGGTTTATTTATGTTTTAGTTAAGATTTAAATTCTACTTTATGTATTATACTCCTATTTTAATTGAATTCCAAAAATTTATAAATGTACACCTAGGTACAATGAAAGATTCATTTGGTTATTACCTTTGTATAGATGTGTACAATTATTCTTGTGTTATAACTTTTTTCGTTTAATCAAATGGTTATGATGAACTGACGGGATCAAATGGTCTTGAATGGTACATTGTGTATGTTGTTATTGCAACATACAGCATGCATTTCCTACTTAACACTCTCAGAGCCTAACATGAACTCAGTCTGATGTAGCTGTTTAACCAATGTTCAACCAGATATGGTGAGAGTGAATTTTTTTGCTATATATGTTTGCCTTATGATCTTGCCAAATATGCATCATAATGTTAACATTGCCATGCATTTGCAGAATACATTTCCTGTGACAATCAGGGTTAGGTATTGTGTTGATGCCTGAATAAAATATTTAGTTTTCATTTTTCAATGTGTAAAAGGCTTATTTTGACTGCTTGTTTTAGTCAAAGTATCGTTATAGCTTTCTTTCTTTTTATGTCTTTGTTTGTTAAGCTATGCTGGTGTTCATTTTTATTATATTTTTAAAGTCTTAGTATAATGTAATGTAAGCATTTCCCCTAAATAAACCATTTTCTATATAATGTAATGTAAGCATTTCCCCTAAATAAACCATTTTCTATACAGGGTAACTTAACAGAGACACAGGTCTATAATGCCTTTTCAATATTGAATTTTTTTTAAAATTTTCCTCGTTGTGTGAAAATATCACAGATTTTGGACAGGACTGGTGTGCCTTTTATCTGAATTATAGAAAATAAGCTTTATTATCTTAGAATAGTAGTGACCACATTCATAACATGATAAATATCTTTCATATATATATGTAACATGTAAAAATTGCTTCATTGTCAGATCTTTGTATATCATTGTATGTCATTTTCATTTATTGCTCAAAAAGAAGTTGGTAATTTGTCCTCACTGTATTAAAAAAATCTAGCCAGCAGGCATTGCAACGAGAAAATAAACCAAAATTGAAAGGCGGTGTAAGGGAGACAACTCCGTCTTCTGACCTGCCACGCATAAGACTTTTTATGAAAATGGTCAGCAAATATTTGAAATTGTGATAAATTAATAATGTTTTGATGAATTAAAACACTTTGAAATTATATGTCTTTGTGTTTTTGTTGATTGCTTCACTTTATTCATCTGTTGAGAGTAAAGAGTAATGATATGTGGCAGAATGAGACTAGATCTATTAAGATATGTCAAAAATGAAACATTCAGTGTTGGTGTATCATGTTTCAGACCCTTATGACAAGAAGGCAGTGAGCAAGTAGATGGGTGATTTTATGTTAACAACAACGTTTGGTGGTATATCTTAAACTGAGCGGAATTCTTAAGTGAATTGTCGTGATCCATCTTCGTCCGTCATGCGTGGTGTATCTTACGACTAAAAGACTGATGAAACTTTATAGGAATGCTCGGTATCAGGCCCTGACCAAGTGTTTGTATTTTTCAAGTCAGTTTGAAATCCAATATGGTTGCCATGGTGGCATATTGTAAAACGTATTTCAAACTCTCCATGGGAGGCATTCCAATGAAATTTTGTAGGATTGTTTGGTTACACTTGAAATCAAAGTGTAGTTATTAACGTCAGGATGCCTTTGGCACCTGCCGTTATAGTCGTGGTGGGTACATTTTGTTAGTCACACTTTTGTTTCCGGCTAACAGCTTCTCTTTTCTGTCATACAAATGATATACATCCGCAACTTAATATAGTTCTTATTTTGACAGCAATTATTGGCACGATTTTAACTGATGGTTCCCGTGTTTACTGCAATTATTTAAAACGAAATATGAATGTTTGGTTTTCTAGACTATTTTATATTATAAATATAAACACATTTGTTTCACCAGTATATGCAATTTTGTTGGCGTAGGTTTACGTACACTGTAGTTCTGTCTCAATCCTGCCTTGAAAACGACAGTAAAAAAATCAGTTTGATTGTCGTTGAAATTTACATGCATTCACAGAGAAACTATCCACATGTTTTAGACCCATATGTTCATCCTGAACATTTCATATAAGCCTAAAACCAACCCTATTTACGTAGTCAAATGCAGCCGAGCATTCCACGAGATCACTTCAGCTGTCGCGTGACTTATCACGTGATCATCACGTGATTACCGTCGTAGGCGGCCATTTTAAAAATCTATTTTTTTTTAGAAACAATGTATAAAGCCAGTTATGTCAAAAACAAGCAACTTTTTGTATGCACATATCAATTAGAAATGTAGAAAATGATGCAAAGTATATCTTTACAAAATTTCAGTCTTTCTATCGACCATTTTGAAAAGCTATTTTAGAAACAATCGAAAAGGAAAATTTTCTCGAAACAAGTTAACGTTTTGTAGACACTTGTATGTTTTGAACTCCTAAATGGAAAACATTCCAAGAAGATTTCAACAATCTTTAGGTAACCTGGGATTAATCAAGTCTCAAGTGACCTATTGCGATTGCCTTTTGTCTGGAAACGCCCGATCTTCCGTCGTACATCATATGCAAGTTACATTTTCGACTTCTCAATAACCAAGAAGCCCAGAGTCATGTTATTAGGCCGGAAGCATGCTTGGATGAAAGGCTACATAACTTGTTCATATCAATGACCTTGACATAATTTCATGCCAGTGGTATGCGTCCTGACATGTCGCAAAAGGTCGTCCGATCATCCGAATATTTCCCCCTCTTGCGTTGTTGCTGGTGTTCGGTCCGTTCAAGTCTCCAACGGTTTGAAGGTATCGAAAAGGTGTCTCCAAATTCGTTGCGCTCAATGGTTTCTCCGATCTCGTCTTGGAAGCTTTGTAGTCTGATCGGTGTCCGGGAAACTTGGTGGTTGTGGCGACCCTGGATCTTGACATATCTCAGATGGGAAAGTTTGTAACGGATGATGTAACGGATGATCTCATTACGTCTGCACGGTTCAGGCGGCCTGAGATGTTGTTGAGAATATTGGAATATAACAGAGTGTACATACAACTGAAAAATATGTGTGGATATGAGAATAGAGTAATAGATACAGTTTATGCCAAATCAGAAATATAAAACTATAACATACAGCTGCATCGATACGTCTGTGATGCCTGTGACCAAATGGTTATTAAATGTAATCTACAAAACGGGAAAGCGTTGATCTGAATTAGCTCAACATTTAGACGTTTTATTATCATCAAAAATTAACATGCATATTCTGAACTACACGTAGTGCCCCTGTTCGTGGGAAATATAACGTAACTTGCTGAGTAACGGTACATAACAATCCTTTAAATACCGCTCGCGTGCGTGTGAATATAGTTAGGCCGACATCCGGGACTCGTGATATCCTGTTAGCACACATACCGATAACGTGATGCTGATAACAGTTCAAGGTGACAAGATATGCTGCTCGAGATATAAAACACAAGTGTATGCTTAAAAAGGTAATACTGTTGTAAGAGGAAAGAGACCAAAATGGAAATCTTCGGTATTTTCGTGCCTTCCTGGGTTATCTTATTGCTGGTTGCCATCATCTTGTATACGTAGTAAGTATGGACATATATTGTTATACATAATGTCCTGTTTGTTTAGTGATTAAGAGATGTATGTACATGTAAATAAATCTATATCTAATGAGCTAGTTCAGAGAAATGTACAGACAGAAACTTTTCATTTGAGATTCAATGATTGAGAATTGATCTTAATTAACGAGTCCCCAAGCTTGGAAGGCAGACGTTGATTCGAGCACCTCTGATCGAATCGGAATAATATGAACGTTGTTGCTGAAAAAAATATTATAGCTATACACAAATTAATATATCACGTTTAAATAATAAACGTTATTACCTTTGTCGAGAAATACATCACTGTTATCTCTTTGATCGCCACCCTTACATAATGCTTATTATGCTTTAATTTTTTTAATCCAAGGAAGCCAAATTCGTTCGCAACTTTCTTGATATCTAAAAGCTCAAGGGGAGACAACAGTGACACTTGTTTGAGTTCAAATTGTTAGATTAGACACATAGGTGTATCAGCACAAATTGATTGAACAAATCATAACAGACTGTATACTTTTTATCAGTCTTAATTAAATGAAATACGCATGATATTGTACACATTTCTCATGCCATGTACTGTAAATGTATGTCAGTTCAAGAGTGATACGTACATATGAAGATGTATGTTGTTGATATATTTCTATCGTAACGAACATCACGCCATGATATATCAAAACGTTATTAAATCCCACGGGGTATATAGCCTACCCAGAATGACTGTCGTGTTGAACTTTTTAGCATATTGATTAATGGCGAGTCGATAACCATATAGGGAAATACGTACATTGCATACGCGTATATATGAAACATTTATAAATGATGTACAAGTGTGGGCTTAGTGCTATGTTACTAAAGTACTGGTGAAACAGTTATGGGTTGGAAACTCGTACGATATTTTCCCCATTATTACATTTTTGTTTGTTTGCGTTTTGTTTATAATGTGTTAGTGTATAGATTGTGTGTATTTTTACTTTTGATTTTCAATTCTTCATTCAATTAATGTCATACTTCGACTTACATACTATTGACATATCAAACAACGTAAAACGAAATACCCTAACGACATTTCGTTTAAAAAAAAATTATATGCTAAATATATTGATACGTTTGGAAAACCTTAACTATCCAATGTTATTTCAAAAATACTAATCAACGACCGCATCTGTCTTCCCTTCATTTTACCTGTGTATATGTACATTGAGTGTGTGACAAAGACCAGACAAAGTACGCTTACATATATTGCATATTTTTGTAAAGCCTTCCACTGTTTTGCTCAAGTAGTAAGACGTAATGATTTAAACAATTTCCGGTTAGGAACAATGCAGTAACAACAACATGTTTGGATTATAACCACACATGTGTGTATACTGGCAATGTAAGTTACTACATTGTATATGAATCTACATACATTGTATAAACCTTACACGAGTATATTAACTCACTTACAATAACTACCCTATTTTAATCTCAGCATGATGAGCCGTGACTTCTGGACATTCAAGAAGATGGGGATACCTGGACCGACACCTCGGCCAATTTTAGGCAACCTGGCTGCCATGGTGAAGGAGGTAAGTGAAGCAGTGTTTGATATTTGACCTATTCTTGTTTTCACGCTCTACAGTGTATCCTCACAGACCCTGTGTTGATTCGGAGTTGGATTACACTTTTCTTTATAAGGAATTTTTCAGTTCGTTTTCTATAACACGGTCAATTAAAAATGAAATGTGAAACTGAAGGAATCAAAATAAATCTTCACATGCTGTAATTTGTTCCTATAGAAGTGTTATTAATCTAATCTGAAGAATGTGTTATGAACTTAAAGTTAAGCATAAATTGTTGCAAGTGATAATTTACTCAATAATCATATTAATTTCCCATTTTTTGAGAGTATCGGGTATTTCCTAGAAAACATGAAATGAGTGTGCATTCTAAATCGGTTCAATAAAAAATCTTAAGCCCTGTAAAACCGATATGCCCTAGTCTTGTCTCTTGGTTATAATCTGATATGATTAAACACATCATGCACTGGGGAGAAACACTTTTAGATATTGTGATAAAACAATCTACATCATATATTTGCTTAACGCGTATAGGGCTCATCGATGATTACGGAATCTAAATATGAAGCTATCCAGGTTTTAATGACGAAAGGGAAGAAAGAATTTAAGATATCTACATGATAACCAAACCACAATTCAAACACAAAATCGCTCATATTGATTTTACATGGAGACTCCGGGACAAATATGGATAATTTACCAGGTGTTCCGGAAGATTTAGCGTTTACTGCTTAATCGACAACACCTGTCATACAAATCTAGGTGAATTGCGGGATGGAGTAACAAAGTAATATCAATTATCGAACATGTTTAGCTTCATGTCACACAATAAGATACAATATTTAGATTATGATATCGACCATTAAACTTCCCTATGGTCATCATTAACATGCATCTCTCGCAACATTCTGTTCTTAATTTCTCTTTCAGCCTTACATACTTAAGCATGACAAGCTTAAGCTTTGTAGGGGAAAATAATAAAGTGTAGAAGGGGTTCCTTGGTTATAAAGCAGTCGAAGTGTTTTTAATGTTTTAGAAAATATCTATATTTGCAAAAGCGACAGCTTCTTCGATTTTACTTATTATCAACCGTTCACTACATTACCTTATACTTATTCGTGCAGGGTATCCGTGATTTCGACCGAAAAGCGCTTCAGAAATATGGAAAAGTTTACGGGTAGGTATTTCAAATTTATCTAAATAATGTACGATTCTTATGATTGCTTTCTTGTTTCATTTTAATTTTCTATTCTGATTGGTACGCTTCCTGTATGTTTTTGTAGACATTTTGATGGGCTGTCTACGAACTTAGTTGTTGCAGATAAAGAGATGTTAAGAGAAATACTTGTGAAGCAGTTCAACAACTTTGTGGATAGAAGGGTAAGAATTTTACGTTATTGATGAGAGGCAGTTTTTTCCATCTATTCCTTGATACGATTGCTATATGGGTTCAAAGGTAATATTTATAACTGGTTAAAAGACTATATAACTGACAGAAATCAATTCGTTGTCATTGGTGACTCAAGCTCAGATACCGGATACTTGAAAGCTGGAGTTCCACAAGGGTCGGTGTTAGGGCCATTTCTATTTTTAATATTTATTAACGACATTTCTGAAAATTTATTTTCATTGTCAAGAATGTTTGCTGATGATACTTCTCTCTCATACTCTGGAAATAACAGAATGAATATAGAACGGTATTTGAATGATGATTTAACAGCTATAGATCATTGGTCAAAACTATGGAAAGTTAATTTTAATCCAAGCAAAACTGATGTTATAATCTTCAACGGCTCTCTTGAAAAAAAATGATATTAATTTACAATTTAATAACACAACATTGACTTGCAGTAATATACACAAACACTTAGGAGTAACGTTGAACGGAAATGCTAAGTGGGAAACTCATATTTCAAATATCGCTAATTCTGCCTCACGTCACTTATCTGTTTTACGTAAGTTGAAATTTACTTTGAAAAAGGAAATTTTGTCTAAATTATATATTGTATTTATAAGACCCTTGCTAGAATATGCGAGTGAATTATGGGACGGGTGTAACAACTCAGCTACTGACAAGTTAGAGAAAATTCAGCTAGAAGCAGCTAGAGTTGTCACAGGTTTAACCTCATTTACAAGTAGACAGTCGCTATATATAGAAACCGGGTGGGAAACACTATTAGAAAGGCGAAAGCAGAAACAACTTTTATTATTCTATAAAATGCACTATAATATGGCGCCAGCTTATTTGAACGACCTTTTGCCCAACAGAGTTAATGAAAATACTACTTACAACTTGAGAAATAACCAAGATTATGTACCACCTAGATGTCGTCTGTCTCTATATGAAAAATCATTTCTTCCCAGCACAGTAAAAACATGGAATTCTTTAGACATCACTGTAAGATCTTCAGAAACAATAGCAAAATTTAAAAGACAAATAAAACGAAAAATACCTGTAGCAATAAGACTAGGAGTTAGTGACAGAAAACTTGATGTCATTCACACTAGACATGGATGTAGCTCATTAAATTCAGACCTTTTTAAAGTTAATTTAACTCTGAACCCTTCATGTAATTGTTCATTTCCCTTGGAAAATGCGCTACATTATTTTTTACAATGTCACCAATATAACGATCATCGTGTCATGTTTTTGAGGAAATTGTCTGTATTTAATGTCCATATAGATCTAAATCTGATACTTAATGGATCAGATAGACTTAGTCAAATTGACAATGACAATATAAGGTTGATTGTTCAAGAATATATAAAAAATACTAACCGTTTTTATTAATCTGATGTCATTTATGTCATAATTGTAAGTCATGAACAATAGACTATACAACTCCTATATCAATTTGTGCAAAATAAATTATATATGACATATATATTATGCAAAATACTGATATATATAACATCGATAGACTATACATATCGAAACTATATTGTTGATAGTACATGTAAACCAACATTTTCATTACCATATTGTACATTTTGTTTTATATTTACTTATTAATATTATGTCATGATCATTAACTTAATAGCCATAACACTATTGTAATTTTGGTAACTGGTATGGCACACGTCGTTGTTTCAACCAATAAATATTAATGTTGTGTTCTTTTATATATATATGTGTAAAATATCATTATATTGTATCGTAAATGCTGCCATTTGTTGATACCATTATATTCATGTTTATGGAAGAGGACAATTATAAGTTGTAAAACTTGTGTCCTATTCCTTTTGAAATGTTTTCAAATAAAATATGTTTAAACTAAACTACGATTGCTGTACTCCCAATCGTGTTTGAACATATCGTCAGCCATGTACATCCACAATTATGATTGCTTTTTAGACACTGGACGGATTCGCCGGAGATTTAGAACATGGGCTAACTAATGTCAAAGGAGCTCACTGGAAACACAACAGAAGTATTATCACTCCAACATTTTCATCTGGGAAACTTCGTCAGGTAGTCTATCATGTTATAGTTGTTTGGAACAAAGTAAATATATCAGGATCTATTGTTGTTGGTTTTGACGTCATTAGACTTCATGATCAGCAACTATAGTTTTTCCATATATTAGCAAATACTATTTTAATATCATAATTTAAGATAACATATGGAAGTGCTGGTGTTGGATAACATTTGGAGCTTATCACATGAATAGATAATTTTTCTGGCCATTTCTTTTCTATTACAACCAATCAGACCGTTTCAAATGTTGACCACAACATGTGCGTATATTATGGTACAGTATATAGCTCTGTTATGATTATTGTTACTGTATTAATTTTGATATCCGATAGATAATGACTTTTTATATTGATATAGATGATGCCACTTATTCAGGAAGCATGTGAAACACTAATTCAAACGACTCGGAAGGCCGTTTATAATGGGGAGAATGGTCAAGTAGAAATGAGAAGGTAATGCTAAAAACTGGTAGGAATAAAACAAGCCTGCAGCATGCAAAATCATCATAATCTCGCCAAAGAAATTATACACCACATCGCGACACTGTTCACCTCATTGTCTAAATACAACTACTGAATGTACCATAAAATAAACAAAGACACCAGAAAACCAAATCGTTATCACGACAGCGTGCACTAACACAAAAACAACATACACCAAATCGTTATCACGACAGCGTGCGCTAACACAAAAACATCAGACACCAAATCGCTATCACGACAGCGTGTACTAACACAAAAACAACAGACACCAAATCGTTATCACGACAGCGTGCGCTAACACAAAAACATCAGACACCGAATCACTATCACGACAGCGTGTACTAACACAAAAACAACAGACACCAAATCACTGTCACGACAGCGTGTACTAACACAAAAACAACAGACACCAAATCGCTATCACGACAGCGTGTACTAACACAAAAACAACAGACACCAAATCGCTATCACGACAGCGTGTACTAATACAAAAACATCAGACACCAAATCGCTGTCACGACAGCGTGCACTAACACAAAAACAACAGACACCAAATCGTTATCACGAAGGCTTGCACTATTGTTGTAAATCATCTTCAACAGTTTACACCAATGACAGCATAAGCAAGGTCAAATTATCCCTTAGCGGCATTATATATAACCAGGTTTGTGGTACTTATATTTTGCAGGTTATTTGCTGGCTACACCATGGACGTGATCAGTTCCACGGCGTTCGGTATCCACGTAGATTCCCAGAGTAACCCGGATGATCTCTTCGTAATGCATTCTAAGAAGATGTTCGACTTTACAATGACTAAACCTTGGATGCTCGTTGTGTGTGTGTATTTTTTTGTTTACAATTATTCTTCATCACCTTTTTTATTCTCAATTTTCAAATGTCAAAACCTATCAACCACAGTATATTGATATACTCTACAATTTTTGCATTATACGATTATATAATGTTGATAGTGACGCTTGTGTACACACTGTTCAAATATTGTTCATTTATTCATAGTCAGTCTGGTCTTATAAAATCTGTTGTAATTTGACAACGAAATGTATTGTTATCAACATGCTAGGAAACACTTGATGTTTCAAAAAATACGGTGTTATATGGAATATATTATATTTGATTCAATACTTAATGGTTTGTGTCGGCTTGTTGGCGGCACAAAATAGGTTGATGAAAAGTTTTATGGTCTACGTAGTGATAAGACTTGGGAAGTGCCTTTTATTTCTTCGATTTGTTATTTTAAGCGAGTTGCGTTCTATGCCCATGGATATTCCAGGTGAATCCATTGTCAACGGCACTGTTCTATATTTGGAGACTTGACATTACTACATAGCGATGGGTTGAACCAGGATACACATAATTCCTGTAAATATCGACGGTCTTATTATCTTGATAATAATATTATTCTATCAGAAACTTTAAATTATGCGCATTTTCCCGTCATTTTTAGTATTCCTTCCGATGTTGAAACCCCTGTTAAAACAACTTGGTGTCGGTCTTTTCCCAAAAGATAGCATGGCCTACTTCCGTAAACTTACAACCCAGCTTGTAGATGAAAGGAGAAGAAACAAGGTGGTAAGATAATAAAGGAAAATAATTTCGGGATTCTATTAGAGTTATCAGATATGTGACCAGTAAGCCTATGTAAAGTTAGGTAAACTGTGTGCACAGTGCAATCAAAACGACTTGTCGATTTGTCTCCACTTAAAGCATACACTGGAGATTGTAAGCATTCTACGGACGACTCAAAAGCACTTTTCAATAGAAGGTTAGAGGAACTTCAATTAATGTGAAAATGACTGATCGTAAATACAATTATACAAGCCTGCAGATTACTATAATAATGTTGTAATAAAAGTTGTACAACTACATGTATTACAATATTGAATGACGGTTTTGATACTATAACAATGTTGCAGGAAAGCCGTAATACCATAACGATGTAGTAGGTTATAATATTATAACAATTTTGTAGGAAGGTTGCAATAAATAACAATGTGGTAGGAAGGCTGTAACACTATCATAATGTTTTAGAAATGTTTTAATAATATAACAATGTTGCAGGAAGGTCGCAAGGATTTCCTTCAGCTGGTAGTTGATACTCAGGAATGTAGACTGGAACTTGATCAAGAGGATGAGGATTCGAAAGAGCAGATCACTTTTTTAGATAAAAATCACCAGAAAGGTATTTGAAAAATGACCTTTTATACCATAAAGTGATAGCTGTTTTTTAACATACAACAGATGGAGAAATTCAGAAAGTTCTTCCTTTTTGTTTCTTGTAGTACATTGGTAATATGTCACATGACATGCTTTCTTCTCTAGACACCTGGACATTATCACTTTTATGATGTTTAAAGCAAATATGTTTGTGTCTCAGGCCTGACGTTTGACGAAATTCTTGGAAATTCCGAATTGTTCTTTGTTGCCGGCTACGAAACAACGGCTATAACACTGACAATGGCAGCATTTAACCTCGCTACCAACCCAGAATGCCAGGATAAGTTACGTGAAGAAATTGAGGAAGAACTTGGATCGGTAGGTCATGGCTATTTGTGAAAGTTTTTTCCGGCAATGATGAAATGATCTGGCCGGAGACATATCCTAGGCATTTATTATCAGATAATGTATATAGACCCAGGCTATTAAAGAACGTTACCTTCTTTGAAAACCCTCGGGGCATTGCACTAGATTCATAACTTCCGTATATATTTGTGGTTGGGTCATGAATGTAGAAAACAAATCATTTCACCTTAATTTCTTTAAATATGATTCACACTTTGTTGCTGTTTCAAACTAAAATTCCCCCAAATACCCCCAAGTTGATGAATATTTCTATTAGCGATTCGTTACTAGGCTTTTAGTTATCTGCAATATTGTGATATTTGGGAAAGTCGTTCTGATCTTAATACAATGTGATATGTCTAATAGATAACATATGTTATACTTTTTTCTAGGACCCATGCGATTCAGAGAACATCAAGAAACTTCAGTACCTCGACATGTGTATCAACGAAACCCTAAGAATGTACCCTCCAGCCATGAGGTAAACATGTATGATCTGTAATACCTGTTTTATGAAATAGTTAAGCTATAACAAAATTCATTTGGACCCCTTTGAGATTTTCTAGACAGATTTCTGTGACAAAATAAGTCTTTCTTGTTCCAGAAGGATGATGCTTATTAGCAATGTATTTGTTCTGTTAACAGATTCAACAGAATGTGTGTTAAAACTACAACGGTCAAGGACATCACTATACCATCTGGGATGGCGGTGACAGTACCGGTTTATGCGATGCATCATGATCCGGATGTTTGGGAGAAACCGGAAATTTTTAATCCAGAAAGGTGAATAAATTCTTTGCATTTTTTATGTCATGCGCAACAGGAGACACGTTTTAGTAAAAGTGATCAGTCATTTTTGTTACATTTGTGGGATCGCACAACGTTAGACGATGTCTGCACGATGGAATAAATGTGCAACTGTATCCTGCAGGCGAAAGTGCACGAGATGGACGATTGAAACGGGGTGCGTGCGATAGCTATTGTGGTTGATATGATTTAGGAATTGATTACAAAGAATGCTTTAACATTCGGAACATTTTTGATAGAGAGATGATATTTGATATATTCTATCTTAGAAAATATTATTACAGTATTATAGAAAACTAAATGCTGTCAACAATTATATAAACATGATAACAACCATTGAAGGTGTTGACTCAAAGGTCATTTCCAAACACGGGTACGGAGAGATAAGCTTGATTTTACTCTATTTCAAATGAATTTACTTGTAAAGTTTCCTGATTTTACCCGTGGTAAGTAAGAAGCTGACTATAATTGATTTGCATTAGTCTTGCAAAAGCATCGCATTTATTTGGTCATTAAAACGTTGAGACACCCCCGCGGCTACGGTATGTACACAATATTAAACCTACCGACGTTATCAAAGCATAGATTCCTACAAACATGTAAATAATAATGCATTTACAATCCATATACGTCCTTAATACTCCTCGTTCAATATTGAATTCCTATCTCACAACCGTACATATCACGCCCAAAGTTGTGAGATACAATCGCACACGATGTCTGCATGATGTTTTTGGCCCGTTGTGCGATCCCATAGCTTTACTGTATATCTTAAAGCACTGGATAAATGGTAAAGATTACTTCTGCAATGTCACTGTCAATATCTTCATCTGGCTTGATCCAATTGCAGTTATTGCGTATCATATTCCAATATATAAGTAATACTGTTTATGGAAGTGACAGTTATACTGACATTTTAATCTTTAAAAGGTTTTCCCCATCTCAAAAAGAACACCACGATCCGATGGACTTCCTACCTTTTGGATACGGACCCCGTAACTGTATCGGCATGCGACTCGCTCTAATGGAGGCTAAGATGGCAACCGCTTATCTTGTGCGCAACTTCCGGTTGTGTGTCGGCAATAAAACTGACGTATGTATATAATGTTTTACTTATGATTAATCGATTGTATATAGTGAAAACAAAAAATTATATTCACCTTCTTGTGTAACTCGTTTTAAAATAAATGTGACTTTGAATCCATTTCACACACTTAAAGAACATGTTATTTTGATCAATCTGATTATTACAAGACAAAATTTGATCAATCAGTTATTTTGAAATGATAAATTGTTTGCTTCATTGTCAAATTTCGTGTTTACAGATTCCACCCAAGATGGAAGAAAGGCCTATATTGAAGCCTATACATTCATGGTTAAAGTTAGAAGCGATCATGTGAGCGGCCAGCAGTTGCCGACCGATTTCGTTCTTGATTGGGACTTTCCTGACAGAACCCGTTAATCCATACTAACATAGTCAGCATTTAAATGGCGTAATGATACATTTATAACCCTAGTTGAACGTAACGTATATATGCTTTAAATAGTTACATTGTACTTATGGGCCTAAGATGAAAAACTTCCGGGTTTACGTTTACTTGTAAAATGCAAATATCAAATGATTGAAATGTGATATTGTTAATCAAACATAACATAGCAATAAAAGCCATGGCATCTTCATGTGAACAAAGCCGTGATTCTGAGTCAACGTAGTTGAAATCGGGTGAACAAAGAATTTGAGGGAGAAAAAATGTATCAATCGACTCATGCAAAAACTACGTTCTCGAAGAATAAGCGACTTCGTTTTCGTCGACGACACCCGTCGCTTAAAAATTGGTTCGAAATCAGCCTACGCTGTGATCACGAAAAGAGAGCCGGTGGAGAAAACGAAAAAGCAGCTATATATCTTAACAGCAAATTTAAGGAACTAAATATCACACATAGGACAAATTTAGGAAGTGCAGAATTAGAGAGAATATGGTGGCGTCCGGAATCATTCAAGGAACTTTGACGCTTGATGCCATGCGATGAAATACCTTAAACAGACTTGGATGTCGTCCGAACAAAATAAAATTATTGCTATAATCATTCAGACACATTCAGACTGATGTCATGCAATGCCTTGTAATAAGGCTGATTTTATCATATAATTATTTAAAGAGTTAATACAGACAGATATACAGAAATGTGCCACTATGAACAAGCAAATGTAAACATGTCATTGGTGTTTATTTCTTCGTAAATTTGATATTAATTTAAACGACACTATTCTATAAAAATCAATGAAAATATTCGGAGTTTTCCACTATTTGTTGTTGTCACTTGTTAGGTTTAAATAGTATGTATATAACGAGTTTTGTTTTAAACTTTCTTTACAATACCAATTTTGATCGTATCACGAAACCATCAAAGTATTTTATGATGCACTCTGTAATAAAACATGTTGTCATATGTTACTTGTATTTTGAGTAATAAGTTATTACATTGGCAGCATAGACATGTAGGTAAACATGTTGACGATGTGTACTCGACTACTGCCTTAATAGCAAGTTAATATGAAGTTTAATGGTTTAAAATAATCCGAAGTAATTAAGTTTTTTTTTTATTATTTCTCTTTTCTGTGTGTAAATTTTGATTGGGAGACTGTGGACATTGCTAAATTTGAAAATCTGCAATCCCAGATTTGTAACAGGAAAGTACAACTTACTGGTTGTCGGCTTTAGCATTGTTTGAAGCAGATGGTTGTAAGGCATTATATGATGATAAAAAAATCCTTTAGTTTGTTTTGGCAACTAAAGCAAACTCACTACAAATTGTATACCGATGAGGATACTTACATTTGATGGATATAGAGGATATTGAATGGTTTCCCGTTAAATATAACATATATTTCACGAGTATGACAGAATTACACTAATTACATATACTGAGATCAATGTTATTAATATTTCAACAAAAACTACATTCTAGTACATTTAGAATGTTCATATTCATAGTCCATTATCAACCGAATGTTTATATTCACAGTCCCTTATCATCAAAATGTCTATATCCATAGTCTATTATACACCAAATGTATATATTCATAGTCCCTTTGTAGCAAAATGTTAACAGTCACAGTCCATTATCAACCAAATGTTAACATTCACAGTCCAATATCAGCCAAATGTATATACATGTATGCATAGTCCATTTTACAACCAAATATTTATATTGATAGTCCCTTATCAACCAAATGCCGAAATTCATAGTTCCTGATGAAGTAAATGTGTATATTCATTACCAACCAAATATCTCGTTTTGTAGTCCCTTAGCAACCAAATGGTTATGCATTAAGGGAATTTATATTAATAATTTTTCTCACATATAGTAATAACATCGCCAGAATATAAAGATAGGAATATAACAGAGTGTACATACAATTGGATAATACGGCTGGATATGAGTAAAGAATAACAGATACAGTTTATGCCAAATCAAGAATATAAAATTATAACATTCAGTTGTGTTGACACGACTGTGATGCCTGCGCCGCCAAGATCATCAATATAGACACGAAAATATAATATACAAACCGGGAAAGGTATTAATCCGGATTGTTATCAGCTCAACACATAGCATTTCATTAATGTAAAAAAATGACATGAAGCATGAGATGTATACTCTGAACCAGTACCACTGTTCGTAAGCAATAAAACGTGACAGGTAGGGTAGCTGTAATTATATTCCGGGGTCTAGCAGGCCTCCAAATATCACTTGCATGTATAGGAAATACTTATGCTGACACCCAGGAGTTGTGATTTCATGTTGGCGCATACCGATGAAGTCGTGCTGATAAAAAACTCAAAGTTACAAAATAGGCCGCTCGAGATATAAAAACACACTTTTACACAGATGTGTGTTTAAAAAAGGTGAAATTATTGTAAGAGGAAAACATCAAAAACAAAATGGATATCTTCGGTATCACCGTCCCTGCCTGGGCTATCCTGCTGATAGTGGCCATCCTATTGTACACGTAGTAAGTATAGACATATTACTATACTGTTTGTTTAGTGATTCAGTTATGTACACCAGAGAAGACTACTGCCTGCAATTTAGCTTTTATGGTTTAATAATCGAGGATTGTTCTTAATTAACGAATCCTAAAGCTTGGGGAGCATATGTGAATTCGAGCATTTCGGAACATATCGGGTCGGAACAATTCGAACGTAATTGTTCAACAAAATGTTAAACCGCAGAAATAAGTGCATGTGTAGTAGTTTGTTATGACACTTAATTGATAAAAAAATGATATCCTGCTATCATTATGACTTTGCTGTAATTCTTTAATCACAATTTCCTTAGCAACATTCTTGATATATAGAAGCTCAACCACGTATACTGACTTAAGGACAGTAACTATTCTATTTTTATCTCAGCATGATGAGCCGTGACTTCTGGACATTCAAGAAGATGGGGATACCTGGACCGACACCTCGACCAATTGTTGGTAACATGGTTACCATGGTGAGGGAGGTAAGAGTATTGGATATTTGACCTATGTTTGTTTTCAAACTCTACAATGTATCCTTATAGACCCTTTTGATTCAGACTTGGATTATACAATTCTAAAATCATTTTTTCGGTTGTTTATCTTTTTTTTCTACAACATGGTCAATTTTCAAATAAGAGTTTTCAAAATGGAATTAAAAAAAAAATCCACACGTTGCAGTTTTTTCCGATTAAAGTGTCGATACTTTCATTTAAAGCTCGCGATATTAAATTTAATAAAAATGGTATCAAGGCGTTTTCTAAAGAGATTGCATTGGAAACCATCGCAGCAAGCATCATCATCATTATAATCATGTGAAATATGTACAGTGGAACTTCGTTAACTCGAAGTCGACGGGACCACGAAAAAACTTCGAGTTATCCGAGTGTTCGAATTAAGCGAGTTATCATTTTTGGTGAAAAGTTTGGTCAATATTTGTCAACATTATATAATCATAATAACTTCGCTCCGTCGCTCACCAGATCAGTGTAAAGACTGGTCAATACATGTAAATATATATGTAATGTTTCGTTATGTCACTTGTAATTTGGTGTAGTTTTGCCGATATACAGTCACGACAAAGTTTCTTTCGCTTAGTCACTTCAATAATGATCTGATGTGCAAGTCATGTTTGCAAAAGGTAAACGATAAAACGGAATTCGACAAAATAACAAGTTATTAATGTCAAAACAAATAACCGTTTAAGTTTAACACAGATTGCATACAAAACGTAACAGAACCATTACCTTTTATTGGACATATATAAAATACTGTTTGATCGGCCTACTTACTTTTTATTGATAACCACGCCATTTCCACGTGTATTAGCACCGGAAGTTGGGCTGCGCATGTGCGTATAAAATGTTACTGTAACTGAGTTGGCGTTTTATCCGATTTAATAGACAGCACTGACCGTTACAGTTGTACTCTGAACACCTCGGCAGTAATTACGCTATTGTTTCAGCAGTTTAAAGATTTAATAGGCGCCGGTGACTGTGTCATTTCTACACATGTAAAAACATCAGCCGGGTAGATCTACCGGTGTGTCAGAGATTAGTTCCGCTTGAGCGAACGGGTAGATGAGTTGTTGACTATCGTGTGTACTGATATCGGCGACCGTCTTGGGAAATTACCTGATGTAAGTAAAGCAGTACTTTTTATCACCAAGACTTGTTGTTATAAGATTCAACCGACAATTTCTTTTATGAATTTATGAAACACTTATAATAGCATGTAGGTTAGTAGTGCCGATATGTTCAGTATTACAAACGGAATTTAGCTCTTAAAAAATGTCGGCGTTTGCCACCGATCGATGAAAATTATACTTCGATTTATTCGAACATTTCAAGTAGGATTTTTATTATTGGGACCAAATTTTTACTTCGTATTATCCGAGTTTTTCGAGTTATCCGAATTCGAATTATCCGAGTTTTTTTTTACTAAGATAAAGAGAGAATTCGGCCGGGACCGGCGAGGTACTTCGAGTTAAGCGGGGTATTCGAGTTATCCGAGTTCGAGTTAACGAAGTTCCACTGTAATTAAATTACACATGTGAACATTACTACACAGACAATTTCGAATAATCTATATAGACGTGCAAAACATCTGTCCCGTATTTCAAGGACAGTGATAAAATAGGCCAAAAGTATTTAGATCCAAAAGGGAAATCAGCCTATCAACAAGTGCCAGAAAAAAATATATATACAGTCTATTTGGGGAAGTGAATTACTCCATAATCAAATTAATTTTCTATTTTTTTTTGCAAAAAGAACACATACTGTTTTTATTCCATCTGAACCGATTCCATTATTCATAGGAATTCTTTAGCTAAGTATAAACGATATCTGCCCTTTTCTTGTCTCTTGACGACAATCTGATATTTTTATACAAATTAGACACTAGGGAGAAGCACTGTTAAAGGGGCATTCCGTCGTTGAAATGAGTTTATGCTAAAAATAAAAAAAATAAACGGAAACTTATATTTTTCTCAACTACTAAAAGTTATAAACTTTAACGTAATACAACACCAAAAGCCCGGAGATGACACGAAGTTCTTAACAATAAAAGTTATTGAAAATGTGACTTCAACCCAAAGAGCAACACTTTATCGCCTCCAATGACCAATGACGAGCATGCGCAGACAAGTTCACGAATATAAACGAAAACGGCGTACACGGCTTCTCGAGTTAGCGATTAGGTAATGGGTAAATCGGCGAGAAAATGAGGACAAGCCAAGACAGCGAACGAAAAAAAAATCTTTTTAATATCGGCAACTAGTTGGAAAGATGGAAGAGAGCTTATGAGGCCGTATCAGTCGAGTCGAACGAGGAATTGGTATTGCTTCTGGAAAGTTCTGCAGGATAAACTGGTAATCGACGCAACCGACTGACAGGCTCGTAATGAAGTTATGCTCAAAGTTACACTTGTCACGGTGCTGACAAATCAAATCACAGACACTTTAACAAACTATTACCTCATCGAACCACAATAAATGATTTTACAAGTATAGTGTGTATTTGTCTGATGTTTAGCCATTTCCTTCATATACATTCATGTACACATCAGTTTGTAAACATGGCAAACGTGTTTGCGGCCTTTGATGCTCATATTAAGGCGACTTTGTACAAACAGATAATGTTTGTGTGTAATATTTTAAATGTTTGTTTTTATATTCTTAACTCATTTACTAGCTATGCATATTACCTGAACATACGTGATTGATCTAAAACGGGCAATACTTGGGGTTCATAATCACAACAAAAACGGTTAATCTACATCACTGTCTACGCTATGCCGTGCGATTTTTACCGAACATGTGTAAGTTTTGGCAAACTGATGGTGTCTCGTGATATTTAAATGGAGCGTAGGAGGCGTGGCTGAATATTCAAGTTCGGATGCAGAGCGGCAGAGTTTTGCGGATTTTCTGTACAGATATGATAAATCTTTTCAATTAATGTACAACACACATCTTGCGTTCGAACAAAGGAATTAAATTCTGTGGAAAAAAGCGGCATCATATATTGGCTTCCCGCGTATAATTGCTCATCAATGATTATGGAAACGAAAAATATGAAGCGATCCAGGAGGGTTTTAGTGACGATAATGAAGAAAGAACAAAGAATACCTACATAATAACTAAATAATACTTCAAATTGAAAACCGATTAAAAGAGGACAGACTATAAGCAAAGATAAATATTTACATGAGACTCCTTTCCGAATAAGACCAGATTATCCAGAAGAGTAAGTGTCTTCTGCTTCATCTGAACTACCGTCATACAAATCTGGGTCAAACACGGGGTGGAGTCAAAATCTGAGAATGAGAACTTATGTGGTGACAAAATGACCCATAAACATACATGTACCAACAAGCATCTAGCACGTCTGGCTTCACATCACATAAGAAAATAGAATAACTCCAAAGAGATCTCGGCCCAGTTGTTCAAAAGGTCATTAGTTTAATCACTTGATTAGTGGATATCTCATTTCTCTTTTACTTCAAAACATGAGTGTGTGCATGTCTTAAAATAGGCAGGTAGAAAGAGAATGACAAGTATTACTGTTTCATGTAATTTTTGTTCGTTTCACCAGAAATGATTTTATCAGGATTTTAAAATTGTTGTTAAACCGTGATAAGTGTAGTCACCCTTTGAACAACCGGGCCCCGGATATCAACTTCCCTATGGTCTTCTTGGACCCGCTTCTCCCGAAACCTTCTGTTGTTTAACTCTCGTTCAGCCTTACATACTTAACAATGATAAACTTAAGCTTTGTACAAGACAAATATGTAAAGTATAGGCAGAGGTTCCTTGGTTATCAAGCAGTCGTAGTGTTTTCAATGTTTTAGGAAATATCCATATTTGCAACAGTAACAGTTTCTTGCATAGTACTTAATATGAACCGATAACTTTTATATCTTGTTATTACAGGGCATCCGTGAATTTGACCGAAAAGCAATTAAGAAATATGGAAAAGTTTACGGGTAAGTATTTTGAAGTACACAAAGTAATGCATTATGTATACATTGTATATGATTCCAATGAATGTATTCTTGTTTTCATTTTCGTTTCTATCCTGATGTAGTCGCTTTCTGTATATTTTTCATAGACATTTTGATGTGATATCAACGAACTTAGTGGTTGCAGATAAAGAGATGTTAAGGGAAATCCTTGTGAAGCAGTTCAGCAACTTTGTGGACAGAAGGGTAAGCATTTTGTGTTCAGATGGGCAAGGACGTTTTGGGTGGAACACTTAACCTCATCTAGCAACTTTCTACATATTGATAGAAAGTACATTCTTACCTATGTGTGAGGAATTTATTTGAAGTCTGTATAATTAATTACCAGAATATTTCTGTGAACATAAGTACAAACCGTACGTATAGAGAAAATAATTAGATACACCAGAGTTCTGTTTTACAATGAAGTATCGGGTGCCTGGTAGTATATTTGTTTTATTTGACTTAATTTCAATTTATGAAACGCCATTGTTCACTGTGGTATCTATTCTTTTATAAGACAGTTGCACATATCGTCAGCCATATATAACCACAATTATGATTGCTTTGTAGACACTGGGCGGACTCAGCGGAGATTTGGAACATGGACTAACTAATGTCAAAGGAGCTCACTGGAAACACAACAGAAGTATTATCACTCCAACATTTTCATCTGGGAAACTTCGTCAGGTAGTCTATCATGGATATATTATATTTGTTTGGAACATAGTACATATACAAGGACGGATTTATTACCTTTGGTATAAGTTTAACTTCATGATCAGCAATGGTAGTTTTTCGTCATATTAGCGAATACCACATTCTATTATACAAGATATGAAACAGAAGCACTTGTGCTAAATAACATTTAAAACTTATCGTATGTTAAATTTCTCAGTGTAAAAACTAAACTAAAAATGACATTTCTAATAAAACAAATTATTTTCATGCAATACTGTCGTATCGTTTTTGTATATTTCATCCAATTAGCTGTCTGAAATTTCAGCATTCATGTAGATCGAATTCTGCATTTGAAATTCGTTTTGGTAGATATGTTCAGACCGTCACCATGTAAATTCATGCAAATAAAGTAAAATATTAACAGGATTATCATGTCACCAAATTGTTCAATTCTTCTAATCCATCTGAACTAACCCCGTTTAAGTTTCAAATGCGTAACTGAGTGACGGCAACATATGCTTATATTATAGTTCAGTGTATAGCTATGTTATGATTGTTATTACTGTACAAAGTTTTGATATCTTCTAGAAAATCTCTTGTTGTATTGATATAGATGATTCCACTAATCCAGGAAGCGTGTGAAACACTAATTCAAACGGCTCGGAAGGCCGTAAATAATGGGGAAAATGGCCAAGTGGAAATGAGAAGGTAATGTTAAAAGCTGGCGGAAACTTCCCACAGAACCAGCATCCAGCATGCAATCGACATATCGTACACCACATCGTCAAGGACCTCGTACACATCCTTCGTCAAAGACATCGAAACCACATCGTCAAGGACAACTGCACAACATCATCTACGACAACAGCATACATCACATCAAGACAACGCATACAGTAGACACTTCATCGCTATCAAAGACGGTTTTCATCACTGTCAGCATATTCCTTATCGTTAATTCAAAATGACGGATATATTTTATATTAAATAACAAAAACATATACATGAACCTTATGGCTGACACACGAAGACAGCATATTCTACTTCAGTTACACCTAAAACCAGCATTAACTACAGAGTTTTACCATCATCCACGCGCAAAAACGATATTTACCTCATCGACAACACACCAAGATAACAAATACCACATCGTCAACACACATAGATTGCATTACATCATTTAAGGATTGATTGTCAATTTTGTTGCTTGCATGGACTGATGAAGGGAAGTGAACCTCGTGCAAATGGTACATGAACTGCTCATCAGTCCATGCAAGCAACAAAATTGACAATCAATCCTTATATTTACGTTAACCAAATTTAAAACTTCGCCACCAGATTGCAAAATTCGGTCGCAACAGTGTGACGTAAGTGCGTCACTTTGTAACATTGTTATACTTATCGTACATGTGTGAACAGTAGTGGAACAGCAGACAGTCAACTATTCTCATCGCCAAGGCAACACAAACTATAGTGCCATACACGTTTTGATTATTACGATGTTGATACACAAAGATACGATATTTTCAAGGTAAAATATTCATTTATAACAAATATTTATGATATTGCATAATAAAAACTTAGCAATACCCATATAAATACGAATTTAAAGTGCAGTGTTGACAGTATAGTATGTGTGTGATTTGGTCACTCGAGACACAGGGACTCGGTTAAAAAAATGATGTGATGCAGTCTAATAGCCGGGATATTCAGAGCTCGAGAAAAAGTGTAACAATGTGGATTTTAGTCGCAGGTTAGCTGGTGATGTACATGGTGTTCTTGACATATTGGATTTCATTGTCGCACTGGCGTTTTGGGATGTAAATTCTGAGAATAGTAAGTAAAGAAACATTGATTTGAAAATTGGCGGTATTCGACGGCCGGAAACTTGTGTCCTCCACATGTTTAGATTGAGTCAAATTACGACAATAATGTGTCCCTGTTCTCGATATAGCATACTTCTGCTACCAGTCTGTTTTGTGTTGTTAAATAGTGTTTAAATTGAGGTTTATTTTCTGTGACCACTGAAATGGTATTAAGCATGGCATTCGAGATACAGCTAACGTTAGACCTACTGCGCTACGTAGGTCATGAGCTCGGTGCTATCGAGAGTGTCGGTGTTCTGTCAGATCCTGTATTCTAAACTGTCTGCATTATACTGGCATTTTTATTAGCACATAAAGCGGCTATTCCACTTGTGTTCATATACGTTTATAACAATGTTACAAAAATATTCCACTTGTGTTCATATACGTTTATAACAATGTTACACAATTCACAAAGTGAAAGTGCATTCAAGTTTGAGGCGGTACAGAACTCGATCGCAATTGTAAACTCAGTGAATGTATTCACACGCCGGCAAGAAAGTGGTTCGTCTCTCAGAACAGAAGCACGCGACCCAAAATCTTCAACGGGAAATGAGGTGATCTGAGTTTACTATGTTCATTGAGGCGGAGCGAAGTGAAAATGTAAATATTGATATATAACATACATCAAAAACACATCACTTTCAAAGACATGATCCACATCGTCAACACACAAATATAACATTGACTACATCGTCAACACACAAATATAACATTGACTACATCGTCAACACACAAATATAACATTGACCACATCGTCAACACACAAATATAATATTTGCCACATCGACAACACACAAATATGATATTTGCCACATCGACAACACACAAATATGATATTTGCCACATCGACAACACACAAATATGATATTTACCATATCCTCAACACACATAGATAGCATGTACCTCATCGTTCATAAAAAAATACATAAAAAACATCACTTTCAAAGACATGTCCAACATCGTCAACACCCGCTGAAACATAGCAATATGTATACCACACTGTGAACAAAAAGCAAAAGTAAAGCAAACTCAAATTACCCGTTAGCGGCCATATACATTACCATTCATTGGGTAACATTTGTGGTACTTATCTTTTGCAGGTTATTTGCTGGCTACACCATGGATGTGATAAGTTCCACGGCGTTCGGTATCCACGTAGATTCCCAGAGTAACCCGGATGATCTCTTCGTAATGCATTCTAAGAAGATGTTCGACTTTACAATGACTAAACCTTGGATGCTCGTTGTGTGTGTGTATTCTTTTCTAATTATTCTTCATCACCTTTTTTATTCCTAATTTTCAAATGTCAAAAACTAGCAACTACATTATATCGATATACTCTACAGTTGTTACAGTTTAAGATTATATTATTGTGATATTGACGCTTGTGTACACATTGTTGAGATATTTCCTCCCACTTTAACTTGACAACCAGCGATATTGCAATCAACAAGCTATGTAACACTCTTTAATTTCAAAAATACGGTGCATCATGTAACATCTGATGCAATACTTATCGGTTTGTGAGCTCATGATATCTGCATAACAATTGGCTGCAAAATAGGATGGCAAATAGTTAATGAGTACAGTCTTAGTAGTGATCAAAGGGAGGAAACGTGTATACTTTATTGTTTTTAATTTGTGATTTTAAGTTAGGCGTGTTCTCTGTTGAATCTATTGTCACCGACACTGGTTTTGTTTTTGAAATGTGATAGTATTACACACCAGTGTCAAGGATGAACTAGGTGACAATTACTTTCTGGAAGTATCGATGGTCTTGTTATCCTGATAATTAAGTTATGATATCAGAAACTTTAAATCAGCGTATTTTCCTGTCATTTGCAGTATTTCTTCCGATGGTAAGATCCTTGTTAAAAACACTTGGCGTCAGCGTTTTCCCAAAAGATAGCATGGCCTACTTCCGTAAACTTACTAGTCAGCTTGTAGATGAAAGGAGGAGAAACAAGGCGGTAAGTAAAGGAGGGCTGTAAAACTATAAAGCAACGTTGTAGGAAGGCTGTAATAGTATATAACAATGTTGTAGGAAGGCTGTAATACTATTACAGTGATGTAGGAATGTTGTTATACTATAGCAATGCTACCAGAAGGCTGTAATACTATTACAATGTTGTAGGAATGTTGTATTACTATAACAATGCTATAGACAGGTGATAATATTGTAGCAATGTTATAGGAAGGTGTTAATTCTATAACAATGTTGCTGAAAGGTTGTTACACTAATATAATGTTGCAGGAAGGTTGTAATACTATAACAATGTTGTAGGAAGGTTGTATTACTATAAAAATGTTGCAGAAAGGTCGCAAGGATTTCCTTCAGCTGGTAGTCGATGCTCAGGAAGGTAGACTGGAACTGGATCCTGAGGATGAGGATTTGAAAGAGCAGATCACTTGTTTAGATAAAAATCGCGAGAAAGGTAATGAAAAAGACCCTTACAGCATTAACTGATAGCTGTTTTAACAGTGAATAGAGCGATACGATCAGAAAGAAAGTTTTCCTATTTGTTTCTCATCATAAAATGGTATTATGTCATATGATATGTTTTCTTCTCCAGGCATCTGAAAAGTATCGATTTGATAACGATTAAAATATATCTTTTTATCTCAGGCCTGACGTTTGATGAAATTCTGGGGAATTCTGAAGTGTTCTTTGTTGCCGGCTACGAAACGACGGCTATAACACTGACAATGACAGCATTTAACCTTGCTACCAACCCAGAATGCCAGGATAAGTTACGTGAAGAAATTGAGGAAGAACTTGGATCGGTAGGTCATTGCTATTTGTGAGGAGCGGTGTCCGGTATTAATGAAATTTTCAGGCCGGAAACATATCCTTGGTATCGATTTTAAGATGGTTATTAAAAAAGCTACCATATTTGCGGACCCCCGGGACATTGAATTAGATTCATATCCCCCGTAAATATTTGTGGTTGGATAATGAAAATCATTTTTAATATAGTTTCTTTTAATTTGATTCACAGTTTGTTTGCTGCTACAAGCTCAAATTCCTCCAATTACCCCTATTGACGAAACTTTCTATTAACGATTCGTTACTAGGCTTTTAGTTATCTACAATATTGTGATATTTTGGAATGTCGTGGTCATCTCAAAACAATGTTATATGTCTAATAACATATGTTATAGGATCCATGCGACGCAGAGAACATCAAGAAACTTCAGTACCTCGACATGTGTATCAACGAGACCCTAAGAATGTACCCTCCAGCTATGAGGTAAAATATATCATTTTTTATGCAATATTTTAGCTATTATAAAAAAATTCACTTAGACTCCTTTGACATTTTGCGACCAGGTTTCCTTGATAGAATGAGTCTTTCTTGTTCCAGAAGTGTTTTATGTCGTTTGTGATGGTTATTATCAATGTATTGGTTCTGTTAACAGATTCAACAGAATGTGTGTTAAAACTACAACAGTCAAGGACATCACTATACCATCTGGGATGGCGGTGACAGTACCGGTTTATGCGATGCATCATGATCCGGATGTTTGGGAAAAACCGGAAATTTTTAATCCAGAAAGGTTGATAAGTTCTTTGTATCGTTATGTCATGGGCAACCGGAGACACGTTTTAGTAAAAATGATTAGTCTTTTTTGATACAGTTGTGGGATCGCAGAACGTTACACGATGTCTGCAATATGTTTTTAGCGCATTGTACGATTCCATAGCTGTAATTGTATATCGTTAAATCATTGAAGAAATGGTAAAGATTACTTCTGCCTCTGCCACTGTAAAATATCTTCACGTGGCCTGTGATGCTGTTACACGTATCAGACATGCCCCCCTCCCCCTCCCCTTCTCTCCCCTGATCTCGATCTACTAGCGTATTCGATCATGATATATCGTTTGGAACTTTAAATGGTCGAGTTATCTCTGGAACTACTAGTTATTTATCATGTCCATTTTTAGATTTAAGTTAATTCTATGATATTTCATTTGTTTCAGTTCCAGTTATCGATTATCATATTCCAATATAAATAATAAATTTCATAGTAGCGACAGTTATATTGATCATTTAATCTTTAAAAGGTTTTCCCCATCTCAAAGAGAACACCACGATCCGATGGACTTCATACCTTTTGGATATGGACCCCGTAACTGTATCGGCATGCGACTCGCTCTAATGGAGGCTAAAATGGCAACCACTTATCTCGTGCGCAACTTCCGCTTGTGTGTCGGCAATAAAACTGACGTATGTTTAGAAATTTTAACTTTATTAATCGATATTTCTAATGAAATCAAGACTTAATATTTACCTTCTTGTGTAACGCGTTCTAAAATCAATGTAATTTTGAATCCATTTCACAAACTTATTGAACGTGTTATTTTGATCAACCAGATATTACTAGATAAAATTTGATCAATCAGTTATTTTGAAATGATACATTATTTGCTTCATTATCATATTTCGTGTTTACAGATTCCACCGAAGATGGAAGAAAGGCCTATATTGAAGCCTATACATTCATGGTTAAAGTTAGAAGCGATCATGTGAGCGGCCAGCAGTTGCCATCCGATTTCTGTCTTGATTGGGACCTTCCAGACAGAACCCGTTAAGCCATACTAACATAATTTTATACATAAACGTTGTAAATGATTCATTTTGTTAATTTGCTGAAATTCCTGAGGAATCCTTCATATTTTGAGATGTTTTTATGATGAGTTCTTTACGTATTTCAGATTGACTGCATACCTAGGTACTTGTTTAGCATATGCATTTGTCATATAACATCTTGGCACCTAAGCAAAATTGAAGTAAATTCAATAAACACCATAAGAATGAAAAATACAGTTCAAAAATATGAAATCATTTTTACATAAAGCTATATTGAAAACATATATATTTTGATCTGGTTACATGTATATGAAGTTAACGGTTTATCATTTAGGAAATATTGTAACATTCATGAATCATAAACCTTAGATTAAAAGCCTAATCGAATATAGCGTGTGTCTGCTTTCAATCATTACCTTTGGGCTAAAACATGAAATATCACCTGGTTAACTTTTACTTAAAATATTAGGTGATTGAAGGTTGGTATTGTTAATCGAAGAAGAAATGTACAAAACGATTCGTGCAAATATCATATACAGGTTTTAAATAAGTTGGATGCCGTCAGGAATCATTTCAAGGAACATTGACGCTTGATGCCATGCGATGATATACCTTATACAGACTAGGATTTTTTCCAGAAAAAAAATCCCATTATTGCTGGTAATATAATAATTCAGGTACCTTTGAACTAAAATCATGATATACATGTATCTTGTAATAATGCTGATACTATCATATATCATAACTATTTAAACAGTTGAGAAAGACAGAGATATAGAAATGTGCCACTATAAAAAGCGACTGTAAACATATCGTTGGTGTTTATTTCTTCGTAAATTTGATATTAATTCAAACACTATTCTATCAAATCAATAAAAATATTCGGAGCTATTCCACCATTTGTTGTCATTTATAAGGTTTTAATAGTATGTATATTGCGAGATTCGCTTAAAATCTTAACAATGCCAATATTGATCGTATCACGAGACCTCACAATGCTTTCCTATACACTTTAATAAAAAAAAAGTTGGTCATGCATTACTGGTATTTGGAATAATTATTTACATTGAAAGCATTATCACTTTGATAATCATTAAGAAGATGTGCATTCAACTGCTGGCTATTAAACAATGAGAATGGATTTTTTATTTCCCTTTATTTAAGTGCAACATACTGGTTATCGGTTTTAACCGTGTTTATAACAAGTTTACCAGTGTGCTCTATGGAATAAAACCTTCAACTATAGCAGATGTAAATTCCTTTTTTGTTCGACAACTGGAGTCAATTTAATGTCAGTTCTATAGAAATGGCGATATTTAAATTTGTTGTCTGTCAAGTGTGATCTTGGTTTTCGGGTTAAATGTTTTGTTGGGTTGTTTTAATTGAGATAAGACATTCGTGATTGTATTAACGTTTGCTTTGCATGCGAGTGTTGGTGTACGAAATCTTGTTTACAAACCTCTTAACAAATCAACGTGATCAACGCGCATAACCTGAACAGTTCTGTTTATAAATATAACCAACCAAATAGTATTCCAACTAGGAATCAATCCATACAACTTTTGCTAATACATTAACAAATCAATCGCTCATAAACCATGGAAATACGAGGGATGATTGGTATGTTGTGAGCCTAGTATTGAAGGAGGTACTCAAGGATGCTCATTTTAAGTCCTACTATTGTACTGACTATATAGGGCCGTGTATCCAAAAACTGGTCACATTTGGTTAGTTTATATCGAAGAGGTAGCACTCTAAAGTAAACAAGACAAGCGGCTTTTACAAAATGGACGAAATTGGTGAAAGAGCAGTGATCCAGTATTTGCATAAAACAGGTTTAACACCTCAGAATATCCATAACGATATGGTAGTAACCCTAGGGAAAAAGGCCCCTTCATATGCTACTGTGAAAAGGTGGATGGCGGAACTTAAGCGCGGCCGACAGAGCATTGAGGCTGACCCCCGTCCTGGAAGGCCTGTCAATGTTGCAACCCCAGAAATGGGCAATAAAGTTAATGATATTGTAATGACTGACGAACGAGTCACAGATAGATATAGTTAGTAGAGTTGGCATTCCACAGGAAAGAGTAAATTCCAGTCTGACCGAGGATCTTGCAATGAGAAAGATTTCGGCCCGATGGGTATCAAGACTTCTGACAGCTGATCAGAAGCACACCAGACGCCAATTTTCTTCAGAGATTTTCACTATGGATGAAAAATAGGTCCATCATTTTACCCCCAAAGGCCAAACAACAGTCGAAACAATGGAAGCATCCTGGGAGTGTTCCTTGGAAGATTATGGCCTCGGTTTTCTTGGATGCAGATGATAATCAAATCATTGCACATACCATGCTTAATTTCTGAGGCAGTTACGGGGACATATTAAACCTAAGCGCCGCGAAAGCTCACTAAAGATGTGTTGATTGCCATTCACGATTGTTGCTTTAAATTGATTGAGCATCCGCCTTATTCACCTGATCTCCCTCCATCAGACTTTCATTATTGCCAAAACTGTAAACAGCTATTTTAGGTACCCACTTTCAGTCCGATGATGTCATACATGCAGTGGATGACATTCTGAACAGCCAAGAAAAAGAGTTCCATAAAAGTGTCATTGAAGCCCTTAAACACCGCTGGTAAAAAGGTGGATAAATAATAAAATGTGTCCGGCAAAATTCAAATACTACGCGCTATTTTAATCTAGGTCAATCCAAATAGACAGTATTCCCCGAATTTCGGACATGGTATTAAGGAACAATAACGGAGATCAACAAATTAAATACATAAACATCATCATATAAGATGTGGTGTATTTTAAGACAATTTGATACAAAGAACAATCATAATTAGTATCGAAACAAGTGTGTAGCTAAAGACAGTTCGGTTGTGAAATCACAGCGTCCAGTTCATGTCCAAATCACCGACCATTCCAGCATGCGTTGTTCAAACAAAACAGTTCGGTTGCTTTATCAAATACATATTTTCAGGTTACCAAGGTAACGCTGACACATCAAGGGTTACCAACGTAACGCCGATTAACCCGTGTCGTAGTTCATTCCTGTCCCTGTTCTTTTTCATTAAAAACAGCAAGTCTCTATTACTTCGACTAGCTTCCATTGGTTCTTGATTGGAAAGCAAAGACTTTTCATTACGTTACCGGTTATAATATCTGTTATGCAAACACTTTCTTCTTGACAACATTGAACAATTCCAAACAGTCTAATTATTTCGCCATTACAGACGAATAACTTTAATCTCATTTAAAGAGGCCACAGCCTTTAAGCATGTGTAGTTGGTATGTATATACATAGATATTTGAGTTATGTAGGATTTTTACGCTACTCTCATATTTGATTTTTGGTGATTGTTGATTAATTACGGTGAGACTAGGATGTCATGCCATGCACGGTTTCTGTATTTTGATTTAAAAATTGAATGAAATACCATAATCATTGATGACCTTCAATCGTAGTGATACATGTAATCACTATATTATGCTCATTGAAACAAAATCACGCAAAAACAATTGCCATCGTATGTTTTTCATTCCATAATCTTAAATAAATATTATTTGGAACGCACAACGATAAATTTGCCACTCATTTTACTGTCCTTTCTTTTTTGGTATTGCCTGTTAATTACGGCTAATTTATTTAGTATGAAGCATTAAACAGGGTTTAGAAGGAGTATACGACAATAATCCGTACAAACAGTTCTCTACATAAATGTACATGTACCTACAATATAAACTTGATAGGAAAATAGACTTGTATCAATGACAGTTACACGAAATGTATGTAGACGTGATTTCACCAATAGACAAAAACAATTGCACGGCTCATTCAATTTCTTCCAATTTCAACCATAGATGTGTTGGCTTTAATATCTCCTCATCCTCCATTTTGGGCGGAATCTGAAGGAAAGACGTTACAAAATTTAGCATAATAGTAGTAATATTGAATATCATATGTCCAAGCTTTCTTAATTAAACAGTACAATTTTACAATACGGGACGAATAAACTTAGTGTGGCAATGGTCAATATTGACAGATATTATTATAATTATCACAAATTAATTACTCACGTCAGTTTTACTGCCGACACAAAACCGGAAACTTGCGTACGACATAGGCAGTTGCCATTTTAGCTTCTATTAACGCCAGTCTCATTCCAATACAGTTACGGGGACCGTGTCCAAACGGTATGTAGTCTAGCGAGTCGGTTTTGGCCTTCTCAGTTGGAGAAAATCTGAAAACAAAATAGAATATTCAACATTGCCTGATTAAAATTACACAACTTAGTGCCAGGTAACTGCAGACAAATAAAATCGAAGCTATCATTATAATATTTAGGTATATGGAGTGCTATCTCCAACTTCATCCTTCATTATTGTACTAAAACGGTCAATAGACACCGAACCTCTCTGAGCATCCAGCTCTATACTTTTTCGGGTAGTGAGTCAGAATTAAGCTGCTTTGTGTGTTTGGATTAAAACATCGAGCGAATGATGAGTTCAGTAATCTTTCCTTTAGGCATACTAATGAGAAGTCATAGCATAAATGGAACCAAAGTAATGGAAGGACAGAAATTAAGAATAGATAAATAAATAAATTTAAATAAATAAATAGATAAAGTATAAGCATAGCTTCACAAAAAAAAAATCATCAACTGCCTGTGAGGTACAAATTAGGTAAAACATATATGTTCATGTATACTTTGAAGGTGATTGTTGGTAGGGTATACATCAGTAGCTGGAGTTTGCGAAACAAGGCTTCACAGAATTAAGAAAATAATGTCAAAGAGTATTATACTGCATAAAGCTGCTCTTTGTAAAATGGACACAGTTGGAAGTATTTTAAATTCATTTCTCAATCTAACATCTCTGTATATACATACAGTGGGGCATATTCTAAATTTTCAATCTATCTTTAAATTGATACAGCGGTAAATATTAGCTTTAATCTTATTTAAAGAGGCCACAACCTTTAAGCATGTGTAGTTGGTATGTATATACATAGATATTTGAGTTATGTAGGATTTTTACGCTACTCTCATATTTGATTTTTGGTGATTGTTGATTAATTACGTTGAGACTAGGATGTCATGCCATGCACGGTTTCTGTATTTTGATTTAAAAATTGAATGAAATACCATAATCATTTATCTTTAAATTGCTACAGCGGTAAATATTTTAAATCAATTTCCCAATCTATCATCTGTGTAAATGGATACAGTGAGAAACAAGTTCTAAATCTATCATCTGTGATCATTCGAAAATAGTATTAATAATGATAAAGGGAATATACTAATGTGTGCATCAGTATCATTTCATAATTACGTTACTGTAACTATATTCTTCTAGTATTATATTGGAAATCATGCAAAACGTACAGGTTTGAGTTTAACGGTAAAAGGTCTTCTGTTCCATCAACAACACTGAGGTCATAAAAGGACCAGTATAAAACGATAACAAATATCAAGGTAAAACATCCAGTGGCTACACAGTAAAGACTTTAAAGCCGAAGTTTCCGGAAGTGGATCTAATTTCAATAGTGTTGTATCTTAAACACTCTATATATATGGACAAACAATTACCTTTCCGGGTTAAAGACATCTGGTTTTTCCCATACTTCCGGATCATGATGCATTGCATACACTGGTACAGATATGGCCATTCCGGCTGGTATTGTGATGTCCTTGACCTTTGTAGTCTTTACACACACTCTTTCAATTCTACAACAATCAGTATTTAAATGCATTTTACGACAAGCATTTAAGAAAATTGGCAAACAGTTTTTATGCAATTGAAAACCAGTTTTCATCTTTAACCGAATTATTTTGTTCATGTTACATGTACATGGTTGATAATTTCTGAGTGTAAAATATGAAATGTTTAAGATACACTAAACTTATGCACAGCAATATTGAAGGCAGCTTGATAGACACTCAGTCAATGCCATCCACCGAATGATCAGTAACACATATATCATTACCCAAAAAGCTTCTTACAAGTAAGAGATGGAACAAAATCTAATAAACTAGTAAACGCAGCAGCAAATCAAACGTACACACAAATCACAGTGGTCATTTTACTCATCACGAAAAAATATTTAATTAGTTTTGTTTTAAAGTCTAACATTTAAGTGTCAAGTTTAAAGATATCGTCTCGAAATAAACGAAAATTACCTCATGGCTGGGGGGTACATCCGTAGGGTCTCGCTTATACACATATCAAGGTACTCTAGTTTCTGAACATTCTCGTAGTCGACCATGTCCTTCAATGTACGATAAATAGCAATTCAGATTATGGGTCATCTCAACAGGTAATTCAGTGATATTTTACAAGCCTATAAATCATTACAATGGTCAATTCAACCAAAATATCTTGACCAATCGTTAGTGTGTATAGCGGCTAACAATGTGTCTGCTGTTTACATATAATTTGCTAAGTTGCTTGTAAATTTCGGCAAACCAAGTGAGGAATGAATGTTTCAGGGGAACACAGCTTAAGCCTATCAGACATGTTGCACAAAAACTACAATACCGTTATGCTCACAGGTGTCTACAGGGGGCATTTGACTTTATATATGTATCAACACTGATTCTATTTTGACAACTGCAAAAGGTGGTTGTAAATGATATGACACAAATACTCTAAAACCTTGCAAAAAAGACGCAGCTTATTGTCTTTCACAGTAAGCAAATTCAGACTTATATTTAAGGAAATACTTATTCTCTAATGACGTATTCAGTTATCAAAAATAGTAAACGATCCACTGAAGCTTATTTTCTGATTTCAAAAGATAAAATACAATAAATACAAAACACATCTTGTCTATGAAGTATCAATTACTTATATACAGACCGTTAAGGTGTCATTTAGGTAATAACTGTGTATATACGAATATACAATCAAATCCGCTTCTATTGCACGCGTTTAGGACACTTTAAAGCATAACAGCATGGCTATTTTTCAGGTTTGATTCTTTCAGAACTATAATCATTCGCTTCCGCATCTTACCACAACGTTACTCTAAAAATGAAATTTCCAGCATATACAGCAAATTATTTGTTTTCTTAACATCAAGGACCTACGTCTCCGATCTTTTCCTTGATTTCCTGACGTAACCTTTCCTGACAATCGGGATTCATTGCCAGGTTGAACGCATTCATTGTCAGAGTTATTGACGTGGTCTCGTACCCCGCAGCGAAGAATATTTCAGCGTTTCCCAGGATCCCTTCGAATGATATACCTGAGATATAAGAATTCAATATCAAAATAGCAAACGCTTAAACGTGAGGCGTTGTCTGTCTGTTTAGTGCACTGTCATTCACACGTGAGGCGTTATCTGTCTGTTTAGTGCACTATCATTTACACGTGAGGCATTATCTGTCTGTTTAGTGTACTGGCATTTACACGTGAGGCATTATCCGTCTGTTTAGTGCACTGTCATTCACACGTGAGGCGTTATCTGTCTGTTTATTGTACTGGCATTTACACGTGAGGCGTTATCTGTCTGTTTAGTGCACTATCATTTACACGTGAGGCATCTGTCTGTTTAGTGCACTGTCATTTACACATGAGGCGTTATCTGTCTGTTTAGTGCACTGTCATTTACACATGAGGCGTTATCTGTCTGTTTAGTGTACTTTCATTAACACGAGGCGTTATCTGTCTGTTCAGTGTACTGGCATTTACACGTGAGGCGTTATCTGTCTGTTCAGTGTACTGTCATTTACACGTGAAGCGTTATCTGTCTGTTCAGTGTACTGGCATTTACAAGTGAGGCGTTATCTGTCTGTTTAGTGCACTGTCATTTACACGTGAGGCGTTATCTGTCGGTTTAGTATACTGTTATTTACACGTGAAGCGTTTTCTGTCTGTTTAGTGCACTGTCATTTACACATGAGGCGTTATCTGTCTGTTTAGTGCACTGTCATTTACACATGAGGCGTTATCTGTCTGTTTAATGCACTGTCATTTACACGCGAGGCGTTATCTGTCGGTTTAGTATACTGTCATTTACACATGATGCGTTATCTGTCTGTTTAGTGTACTTTCATAAACACGAGGCGTTATCTGTCTGTTCAGTGAAATGGCATTTACACGTGAGGCGTTATCTGTCTGTTTAGTGTACTGTTATTTACACGTGAAGCGTTTTCTGTCTGTTTAGTGCACTGTCATTTACACATGAGGCGTTATCTGTCTGTTTAGTGCACTGTCATTTACACATGAGGCGTTATCTGTCTGTTTAGTGCACTGTCATTTACACATGAGGCGTTATCTGTCGGTTTAGTATACTGTCATTTACACATGATGCGTTATCTGTCTGTTTAGTGTACTTTCATTAACACGAGGCGTTATCTGTCTGTTCAGTGTACTGGTATTTACAGGTGAGGTGTTATCTGTGTGTTAAGTGTACTGGTATTTACAGGTGAGGCGTTATCTGTCTGTTTAGTTCGCTGTCATTCACACGTGAGGCGTTATCTGTGTGTTTAGTGTACTGGCATTTACACGTGTCTATTTAATGTACATGTACTGACGTGTACACGTGAGGCGTTTACTGTCATATCCATAGGATGCCTTACCTTTCTGGCCAGAGACTTTGTGATCTGTGGAATCGTTACTTTTATCCGAGTCCTCTTTACCTTCCTGAGAATCTATCATCAATTGGAGGAAATCAGCGCGACCTGTCTGTAAGATAAAAACATATATCCTGGAATTATTAATGAACAGTCATGCTACATTAATTAAAGTATAGAATTAAATGATACATCCTATCACTGTGTACTTAATACGTATCTCATGACGTAACCAGACCCATTGACTGACTCATTACAGGCATTTGAAATACTTATACCATATCATCTAATAATTAAGCCGAATCAGCTAACACTTAGACATCTTCCTCTAGTAATTTTACATCATTATCTGATACTGATACCATATCATGTTGTACTTATACCACATCATCTTATACCAAATCATCTTATACAACATCCTCTTATATGACATCATCTTATACTACATCATCTGCTACCACATCTTCTTATACTACATCATCTCATACTACATCATCTCATACTACATCATCTTATACCACATCATCTTATACTACATCATCTGCTACCACATCATCTTATACCACATCATCTTATACTTCATCATCTGATACTACATCATCCAAAACATAAACCACATTATTAGATACTTTATATCACATCATCTTATACTTATACCGCATCATCTAGTACTTATGCCACATCCTCCCAGTACTTATACCACATCCTCTAGTACTTATACCACATCCTCTAGTACTTATACCACATCCTCTAGTACTTATACCGCAACCTCTAGTACTTATACCACATCCTCTAGTACTTATACCACATCCTCTAGTACTTATACCACATCCTCTAGTACCTATACCACATCATCAAGTACTTATACCACATCCTCTAGTACTTATACCACATCCTCTAGTACTTATGCCACATCCTCTAGTACTTATGCCACATCCTCTAACACTATATCACATCATCAAGTACTTATACCACATCCTCTAGTACTTATACCACATCCTCTAGTACTTATGCCACATCCTCTAGTACTTATACCACATCCTCTAGTACTTATACCACATCCTCTAGTACTTATGCCACATCCTCTAACACTATACCGCATCATCTAGTACTTATACCGCATCATCTAGTACTTATACCGCATCATCAAGTACTTATACCACATCCTCTAGTACTTATACCAGATCCTCTAGTACTTATGCCACATCCTCTAGTACTTATGCCACATCCTCTAGTACTTATGCCACATCCTCTAACACTATACCGCATCATCTAGTACTTATACCACATCATCTAGTACTTATACCACATCATCTAGTACTTATACCACATCCTCTAGTACTTATGCCACATCCTCTAACACTGATATTGCATTATCTAATACTAACATCACATAATCCATCTTATACTGTATTAATTAAACTTATACCGCATCATCTTATATTTATACCGCATCATATATTACTTATTCCACATAATCAAATACTTATTCTACATCATCTAATACTTACACCGCATTATCTAGTACTTATACTACGTTATCTAACACTATACCGCATTATCAAAATACTTATACCGCATCATATAACACTATACCGCATCATCTAATATTTATATCGCATCATCTATTACTTATTGCACATCATCTAATACTTATATCAGATCCTCTTGTACTTATACTACACCCTCTAATACTAATACCACGTCCTCAAGTACTTATAACGCAGCATCTAATACTTTAATATACCGCATCCTCTGTTACTTATACCGCTTTATCTAATATCAATACCTTACCATCAAAATACTTATACCACACCATTTAATACTAATAACACATCCTCTAGTGCTTATACCGCATCATCTTGAACTGATACCACTTCATCTAGTACTTACGTTTGAGATTCAGGTCGATACAAAAATGAACATTAAAACCCTCATGACGCCTTTATATCACCCATATCGTATATCACAAAAATTCGCTTCAATTCGTTTCATCACAGAATAAAATAAAACCATGATGTTGAATACTGGTGCAAACATATTAGCAGGAAGAAACTGGTTCAGCATCCGACAACCGAGAAACGACGTTCATAATTTGCATGTCATGCGTTCGGCATTAACAGACATAAAAGGAATGCTACATTCATTTTAATCATGGTTGTCGTGTGTCAAGTGATACTACATTCATGCAAATTAAACGTCGAAGGCCGAATATTAATTCAGAAACCTTCACACAGCTTTTAACAATATCTCATGTTCGCAAGTGTTATAATGATGATATTGATGTGTGCAATGTTACATCCTGAATGTTAACCAAAACATCCAAAAATACGTTCGAGGATTTAGAGGGACCAGGGAATAATTAGAAACCATTGTGACATTCAGCAATAATGAGGATAACTGATACCTCCTTGTTCTGTCTCCGTTCCTCTAGAAGCTGTATAGTCAGTTTGCGGAAGTAAGCCATGCTGTCTTTCGGGAAAATACTTGCGCCTAATTTCAGCAATAACGGCTTCAATGCTGGAAAAAGTACTGAAAGGCGAAAACACATTATATTTATATCCATTTGTAGCAGTTGACGTGTTAAAACATAATGCATTAGGTGAAGACCAAACTGGCTATCTTGGATTTTGGACCGACCCAACAATTACAAGACATGGTCAGGTTAAAAATAGGTGTTGTAGAGGGAGATCTGTTGGAGAATCATATTATAAAATGGCTGACATGGCTGCCGTGTCGAAGTTGTTAAAGGCCGTATTTTATAACATCCCCAACCATTTCCAGTTCAGAAACCCTGAAGAATAAGTTTAAAATGTGACTTTTAACATGGCGGCTATGGCTGCCACTTTTGATTTCGGACAAACCCGAAAAATACCAACACTTAGTCAGGACAATTTCAGAATCATTTAAGAAAAATAAGAGCTGAATCCCACTGATGGAACACAAGAAGAAAAGGTTTAAAATAGGTGTTGTAAAGGCAAACCAAAATGCTACAAAATGGTCGCCGTGGCCACCGTGAGTAGTTTTTACCAGGCTGGAAAATAGCAACGCTTTGTTTGCTCCCCTTTCTTAACATGTTGAACTGAAGAAGTTTAAAATGTGCTTTAAAAGATGACGGCTAAGGCGACAAACTTAGATTTCAGAATGATACAAAAATAACAAGACATAGTCAGGACCATCTGAGGATTCATTGAGGTAAGTGTGAGCTGCATTCCACTGGTGGAACTCGAAAGTCTACGGACGGGCGGACGGCGATGGCGGACGACGAACCCCAAAGCACGATGGTTATAGCCTTTGGGTCAGAGAACCTTAATAGTACCAGGTGAAAACCTACGTTTAACTATAGTTTTTTCGTGGCCGAGAACAAAAGATACCTGAATAAATACGTTACTGATAAAAAGATAGAGTAGTTAATTCATGTTTGTTCTTGTGAAATAAAATGTCGAAACTTACAAATAAGGATAATCCATGGCGAAGAAATAGTACTGGACTCAAACATATTTTTGGCGTGAGCTACAAATTTATCATCCGGGTTACTCTGGGAGTCCACGTGAATGCCAAACGCTGTTGAACTGATTACGTCCATGGAGAAACCTCCAAACAATCTATGAGAAGAAAGGATGAACAACTAGTTACAATATCTAGCTTACGACTAATTGCCCACATAATGAATATCGCTTCGAAGTGGTGAAAAAATTACAGAACTTTTCAGCTTAAGTATTATGTGAGAAATAGGACGACCAACTTAGATTAGCGATAGGAAGAAATAAAATATTAAGCATAGTAGTGAAGCTGAAGAGGAATGACATGCTTTGTGGAAATGTGATTTATATAGACAGAAATCAATTACTGGATGGCAGTCATTATCATATAATATGGATGTTAATCTCATCGAAACGACTGATTTAGTGATTAGGTTATAATTAGAACATCTTACATATAATCATAAATAACATGTTATCTTCACTAATTATCTTATAATTCAAATATCGTATCATTAAACTATCTGATCACTAAACCACCTCATCACTAAACCACCTCATCACTTAATTATCTCACAACCAAACACCTTATCCGATCACTTAAACATCTTATCAGATAACTGAAAAATCTCGTCACTCAAAAATACCTTGCTATTTAAAATCATATTCTTAAACAACATAACAACTTATCACTCAAACATATATTATTACTCAGATAAAAAAAATGCATTTTATCGATAAAAACATGCTGTCACACAAAAACATCTGATTACTCAAAAATCTTTTCTCTAAAAAAAAAAATAAAAAAGAGAAAGCAGAACAAATTCTAATCTAGTAAGTAAATCAATATAACACCGTAGATCAGAAATGATGGAAACAGTTAAACACTATGGGAAATATGCACATCATTTAAAACTTAAATTTTATCAATTGAAAATATCTATTGATTCATTAAAACATTCATGTATGACTATCCAATTAAATATTCAGATGAAATTAAAAGTTAAGATATGAGAAGCACATCACTAAGCAAACCTTCTCAATTCTACTTGGCCTTCGTCCCCACGTTTCATGGAGTCCCGAAATGAATTGACCAGTGTGTCACACGCTTCCTGGACTAATGGTATCATCTATATTTAAAAACAAAAAACAAAAAAGCTTTGTCACCAGATATTTACATCAGTATTTTTAATTAAAATGAATATCCAAAATAAACTCTAAGAACGATGCATCATTGTCTATATATTACCTACATGTACATTACCTTACGTTATGCACCTCTGATAACGTTGTGTTAAGGTCTAAATATCATCTATCTTACGTTATGTATATCTGAGAACGTTGTATTAATGTGTATATATCACCTACCTTGTGTAAGGTATATCTGATAACGTTGTATTAGTGTGTATCTCTGAGAACGTTGTATTAATGTCTATATATCACCTACCTTGTGTTAGGTATCTCTGAGAACGTTGTATTAATGTCTATATATCACCTACCTTGTGTAAGGTATCTCTGATAACGTTGTATTAATGTCTATATATCACCTACCTTGTGTTAGGTATCTCTGATAACGTTGTATTAATGTCTATATATCACCTACCTTGTGTTAGGTATCTCTGAGAACGTTGTATTAATGTCTATATATCACCTACCTTGTGTAAGGTATCTCTGAGAACGTTGTATTAATGTGTATCTCTGAGAACGTTGTATTAATGTCTATATATCATCTATCTTACGTTAGGTATCTCTGAGAACGTTGTATTAATGTGTATATATTACCTAGCTTGTGTAAGGTATCTCTGAGAACGTTGTATTAATGTCTATATATCACCTACCTTGTGTAAGGTATCTCTGAGAACGTTGTATTAATGTCTATATATCACCTACCTTGTGTAAGGTATATCTGAGAACGTTGTATTAATGTCTATATATTACCTACAATATGTTATGTATCTCTGAGAACGTTGTATTAATGTCTATATATCACCTACCTTGTGTAAGGTATATCTGAGAACGTTGTATTAATGTCTATATACCACCTACCTTGTGTAAGGTATATCTGAGAACGTTGTATTAATGTGTATATATGACCTACCTTGTGTAAGGTATCTCTGAGAACGTTGTATTAATGTGTATATATGACCTACCTTGTGTATGGTATCTCTGAGAAGGTTGTATTGATGTCTATATATCACCTACCTTGTGTAAGGTATATCTGAGAACGTTGTATCAATGTCTATATATCACCTACCTTGTGTAAGGTATCTCTGAGAACGTTGTATTAATATCTATATATCACCTACCTTGTGTAAGGTATCTCTGAGAACGTTGTATTAATGTCTATATATCACCTACCTTGTGTAAGGTATCTCTGAGAACGTTGTATTAATATCTATATATCACCTACCTTGTGTAAGGTATCTCTGAGAACGTTGTATTAATGTCTATATATCACCTACCTTGTGTAAGGTATCTCTGAGAACGTTGTATTGATGTCTATATATCACCTACCTTGTGTAAGGTATCTCTGAGAACGTTGTATTAATGTCTATATATCACCTACCTTGTGTAAGGTATCTCTGAGAACGTTGTATTGATGTCTATATATCACCTACCTTGTGTAAGGTATATCTGAGAACGTTGTATTAATGTCTATATATCACCTACCTTGTGTAAGGTATCTCTGAGAACGTTGTATTAATGTCTATATATCACCTACCTTGTGTAAGGTATCTCTGAGAACGTTGTATTAATGTCTTTATATCACCAACCTTGTGAAAGGTATCTGAGAACGTCGTATTAATGTCTATATATCACCTACCTTACGTTATGTATCTCTTGGAACGTTGTATTGATGTCTATATATCACCTACCTTGCGTAATTTTCCAGATGAAAATGTTGGAGTGATTATGCTTCTATCATGTTTCCATTGCTCCCCTTTGGTATTCACAAGGCTATGTTCAATATCTCCATTGAAGTCTTTTATTACCTAAAATATTTACAATACAATGCAGTACAGTACAGCCACAGGACGGCTCCAGAGTACAGTCCACAGGTGTATAATATATTACATTTTCAAACTAAGGAAACCTTTGATTGGATTTTATATAATTTTGCCACTTCTAATAATGTCTCTGTTAACATCTACCACCAGATTTTAATTTCCTTGGAGCAGTAAGTTTAAATCAATGACAACCTCCAGATTAAAATTTTGTAAAGAAAAAAGGGTACGCGTGAGTATAACATAATGAGGACGGATGGAAACGAGATTTCCGACATTAATGACATTTTCACAGGTATTTCCACAAGAACACTATAGAAAGGTCATAAATTATCGAACTAGTACAATCGTACCTCAACTTAATTTAGTATGCAAAACATTAAATTTTATCTCCTCAAAACTGTAGTAAGGTGTATTGTGGTGATATACTGGATGTGAAATAGCGGATTTAAAAATAGATAGAAATTGGGAACTTGCTTTTAAGTTTAAACCGATCCAAAAAGTAAAGTTAATGGTAAAAAGGAAGATCGAGTTCTGTTAAGTGTATAATTTGGAAGCGTCAAATCATTTTTGTTTCTTAATGGAAGAAGTTGGTGAGTGATACTGTTTTTCATTTTACTGAATAGCAATCGTAGTTTACTCTCCTTTTCTTCTTTCTGATAATTTTATATGGAGCAGTGCTATTCACATATGATGGAAGACAAGGGTGGGACATTATAGATATAAGTGTTGTATTTAGTTTGCTTTGGTCATATTTAACACATTATGGTCTAACATGGCTGTGTAAACTGTAAGACTAACGTAATGTTTAGCGCTAATACTGTAGTGATGTTAAACAAAGGAAATACTATGATTGTAATACAACTTCAAAATATCAATGGAACATTTTGACACGTCGAGAGAATTTATCTAATTGGGTTCATAAGAAGACAAGCATACATACCAATCTATCTGGGAAGTTATTAAACTGTTTTACCAGGATTTCTTTCAACATTTCCTTGTCAGCTACCACAAGATTCGTAGCAATCATATCGTAAAGACTACAAAACGAAAAATCGGGTTATTGAGTATAGCAATGCTAAAACAATTGATATATGTACTAAAGGTCATATTGCATAATAGATTAAAAATCAGAAATATCATTTCTTTAGCTTCTTGGTTCATAAATGAATTAACTAGAATAGTCCCCTGTCCAATATCAAAATCTATGTCACGGTAGGATTCAAAATAAAAACATTACACACAAACTATAGCCTATCGCTGTAGTCAGTTCGTTCTCGATCTACATCTATATTATGGCCTGTAAACTTACATACTCTTGGTTATCAACAATGCAATTGACATAATGTCATAACTTATAAAACTGTCACAGTAAACATTGCATATAACGTCACTGTACCCAATTACATAATATAATTCAATATAAAAGTATGCATATAAATAAAATATATTAAAACCTATTTGTTATTCTACTATGAAACAGACCACTAATATATACATGTATACATGTGTTATCTGGTTTGATAAGTGGTGCAAGGACCCTTAATGAATAGTGTGAGTGTGTGAGTGCGCGAGTGTGTGATAGGGTGAGTGTGTGAGTGCGCGAGTGTGTGAGTGTGTGATATGGTGAGTTGGTGAGTGCGTGATTGTGTGAGTGGGTGAGTGTGTTAGTGGGTGAGTGCGGGAGTGGGTGATATGGTGAGTTGGTGAGTGTGTGATTGTGTGAGTGGGTGAGTGTGTTAGTGGGTGAGTGCGGGAGTGGGTGATATGGTGAGTTGGTGAGTGTGTGATTGTGTGAGTGGGTGAGTGTGTTAGTGGGTGAGTGCGTGAGTGGGTGATATGGTGAGTGCGTGAGTGCGTGATTGGGCGAGTTGGTTAGTGCGTTACTGGGTGAGTGGTTGAGTGTATGAGTGTGTGAGTGTGTGATTGCGTGAGTGTTTGAGTATGCAAGTGCGTGATTGACACATGGCTATGATTGTATACATGTAATACAACAGAAAATTTCGGCAATATACAACTGTACCATTTTTTGTCATTAAATTGTGATTATGTCTTTATCTTTTCTCTGTCTGAAAGTAATTGACATTTTTGTCATTTAGCAATTTCGAGGTCAAAGTAAAATTGGCTATGTAAAGTTGTAAATCTATTTGTGGATTTATTTATTAAATCTATCAAATTAATCTTATTTTAGCTCCTCGTAGCTAGTTTAGTTTGTTTTGTTTACCGTCATATTAACAGCTAGGGTCATTTAAGGACGTGAATGGTTTATGAGGTGGAGAAAACCGGAGTAGCCGGAGAAAACCACCGGCATACGGTCAGTACCAGGCAACTGCCCAACGTGGGTTTCGAACTCGCAACCCAGAGGCGGCGGGCTGATGATAAAGTGTCCGTCATTTGACTTGGAAGACATCGAGGCAAACCCCGCACCATAGCTACAGGGTGAGGGTTCACTGGGTCTTGAATGTTTAAGAATGTTATGTATGAGTAATGGTATTTATATAACTATTAGTAGTAAGAAATAATTAATATGGTCTGGTAAAGATAACAGACTATGCCATATGTTCAGGTTTTAGGTAGAAGATCTATATATCAATAAATATCCCTGTACAAAGTACAGTTTAGAGTTATACAGTAAACTAAAATTTGTTAATAATAGTTATTCCCCTTTTATTATGTTATTTATGTTGATTTATATGATGTAAATTTTTGTTAATAATTCTTTTAACGATTGATAAACTATGAAAGAACACATCCGGACGCTTCATTCGACCTATTTTACGTTAGGCTAAATCAAAATTGACAAATGATAAAAAGAAATCCTCTACTTGTGTGATATGAAGACTATAACTATACAATGTATTTGTACAGTTGTATAGGGCCTATGTAAATTTAAAGTTTTAATTATGGGAAGATCAATTTTGGAATAAACTTATGGAATACTTAATACAAATCCCTGTATTTTGATTTTATGCAACGAATGGAGTTTTGTCCAGAGACAGAAACAAAAGTTTCACATACCCAAAAACTTTGCCATACTTTTGAATCGCTTCCAGGTCAAAGGCACGCAAACCCTAAATAAAAAGAAGACAAAAGGATAATTTACAAAGGAAAACAATGTGTCGACAGCATTCCTAAGTAATACTTAATTATTGTATGATCCTGACATGGACATAAAAGGCAGGAAACAGTTATTTTAAACAATCATGTTCCAGAAAATATTATCAATATAGAATGTGATGAGACACAGAAATAATAACGCGGAACAATTTAAGAAGAAATAATCAATATCATATGTATACTGTATTTGTAAATATAAAAACGCAGGAAAAGACCACATGTTGTCGTCTCGAAACACTCCAATACTTCAGGCATTCAGTAACATTAGGAACAAATACCAAATCTATAAGGATTTTCTCACCTGCCTCATCATGGACACCACGTTGCCTACGATAGGTAGAGGTGTGGGTCCCGGTATCCCCATTCTCCTGAACGTCAGGAAGTCACGACTCATCATACTATAACATAATATAAGACACTGTAGCCCGTAACTGACATTAGAGGATCAGTTTACACCGGCTACAAGACCAGCAGTCAGTTTGTACCGGCTACAAGACCAGCGGTCAGTCTACATCGGCTATAAGACCAACGGTCAGGTTACATCCGCTATAAGATCAGCGGTCAGTTTACACCGGCTATAAGACCAGCGGTCAGTTTACACCGGCTATAAGACCAACGGTCAGTTTACACCGGCTATAAGACCAGCGGTAGGTTTACACCGGCTGTAATACCAGCGGTCAGTTTACACCGGCTATAAGACCAGCGGTCAGTTTACACCGGCTATAAGACCAGTGGTCAGTTTACACCGGCTACAAGACCAGCGGTCAGTTTACACCGGCTATAAGACCAGCGGTCAGTTTACAACGGCTACAAGACCAGCGGTCAGTTTACACCGGCTATAAGACCAGCGGTCAGTTTACACGAGCTATGAGACTAGCGGACTACTTCATAGATCAGTTTACACCGGTTATGCGACCAGCGGACTACATATTCAGTTTACACTGTCCATGGGACCAGCGAACTTCTTTCAAGATCAGTTTACATCATGTGATATTATATCATACTCACAAAGATATTAATACTCGATGATCATCGATCGTCAGTTGGCCAAGAATAACATTATAATCATTGTGAGGATAATAACCGGACAACAGTAGTAGAATAAAAAAAAACATGTCCTGGATCAGAGTCACCTGGTCCATTCCCCTACATAATTCGTACCAAGGTACCACCTCCCTGACACCTCTCTAGTGGTACCCCCACCCCTCCCCCACCCCTCCCCCACTCCACCCCATCCCCTCCCCTGCGCACCTTACTTATCTACTACTAACAATGATAGAAATCCATACGACATATTCTCTTTCACTTTTCGAAATCGACATTTTTATTTGATTTTGCCCTCGTAATTTCTATTTTTGATATAAAAACGGTTTCGTTTAAATGTAGGTATTCTCTGTTATTGTCCTGTTAAAATCAATAAGGAGCGAGTAAATTTACCAAACAATGCAGACAACCATAACTCGACTGGGACTTCCCAGAGCTCTTGCTGGACAGTCTCACCCAGACCGGGCCTTGATCTAGGTATTTAACTGTAGATGGACAGTCTCACCCAGACCAGGCCTTGATCTAGGTATTTAACTGTAGATGGACAGTCTCACCCAGACCGGGCCTTGATCTAGGTATTTAACTGTAGATGGACGGTCTACCTCAATCCTGGCCTTGACCTGGGATTGACTAGGGACTCATCCAACACACAGTCATAAACATTTACGGGTATACGGAGACTAAAACATAACGCGATATGTTCACAATAACACATTTACATTTAAGATACAATAGCACAGGGTGTTATCAGCACGAACCATTCATAGCTATTATATAATTAAAACAGGTTCTATAGACTTGTGTCTCAGTAATAGAGACATAACATGATCAGTGATCTAAAATTGAATTTCACGTCTGCAGCTTTTACTGTAACATGTGCCAGAATTTTGATTATATCGTTTTGTACACGATGGCATACTTACAATGTGTAAAATAGACAGGCGGTCAGCAGTAGTATTACCCAAACAGGGATGTTAAAACCGAAGACGTCCATGTTGTCGGAGTATACGTCTACTTAGCTCGTCAAAGTCCCGAATGGTTCTCCTGTAGTCGTACGAGTATTTATATGCATTCAGACAAAACACACAGCGAACGACCTGAATGTTAAACTTCAGTCCGAGTGGTTTTCCTGTTGTCGTACGAGTATCTAACGACCTGAATGTTAAACTTCTACCCCGAGTTGTTCAGTATTCAAACAAGCATTGTGAACGCGCTAGATACTAACCTACTCTCCACACGGGTGTATTGGAAGACAGCCAACTCTAACGTGATCCAATATTCTCGGATTGATTTACGCTGGTAGTAAACATTGGATGGTGCAGTATGGGTACAGCCTGTGTAACGACATATGTCTCTGACCCGATCAGTATGTTATGAGCCAATGACACTTTTCTAATATCTAATTACCTTGACTATTAAATCATACCACACCTACAGTGGTAAAGTGTGTCAAACAAAGCAGCATTTTATTGATTTTTGTCCTGTGGTATACGGATGATATACTTCTCTACGTGTTTTTTTAGTTTTTTGTTTTTGTTTTTTGTTTAACGTCCTATTAACAGCCAGGGTCATTTAAGGACGTGCCAGGTTTTGGAGGTGGAGGAAAGCCGGAGTACCCGGAGAAATACCACTGGCCTACAATCAGTACCTTTATTTATAATTTTAATCATATTTTAGAATTTAACATGTTTGAATGTTGAGATCTTTTATGGTTTATGGAGAACGCTGACGGTCATTGGCATACATATCAAACTCGGCTGCTACGTTTCTTTGAAAAATCTTATTAATACTTAACCTAAACGACGCCACCGTCTCAATAGATTAACAAATTTAAAAGTGGATGTGATTATCAGTTTTAAGATACAATTCCCACCAATGATACTTATTTCTTTACACCGGCTATAAGACCAGCGGTCAGTTTACACCGGCTGAAAGACCAGCGGTCAGGTTACATCCGCTATAAGACCAGCGGTCAGTTTACACAGTCTATAAGACCAACGGTCAGTTTACACCGGCTATACGACCAACGATCAGTTTACATCGGCTTTAAGACCAGCGGTCAGTTTACACCGGCTATAAGACCAGCGGTCAGGTTACATCCGCTATTAGACCAGCGGTCAGTTTACACCAGCTATAATACCAGCAGTCAGTTTACACCGGCCACAGGACCAGCGGTCAGTTTACACCAGCTATAAGATCAGCGGTCAGTCTACATCGGCTATAAGACCAGTGGTGAGGTTACATCCGCTATAAGACCAGCGGTAAGTCTACATCGGCTACAATACCAGCGGTCAGGCTACTTCCGCTATAAGACCAGCGGTCAGTTTACACCGGCTATAAGACCAAGGGTCAGTCTACATCGGCTATAAGACCAGCGGTCAGGTTGCATCCGTTTTAAGACCAACAGTCAGTTGACACCAGCTATAAGACCAGCGGTAGGTTTACACCGGCTGTAATACCAGCGGTCAGTTTACACCGGCTACAAGACCAGCGGTCAATTTACACGAGCTATGAGACCAGCGGTCAATTTACACGAGCTATGAGACTAGCGGACTACTTCTCCTGAACGTCAGGAAGTCACGGCTCATCATACTATAACATAATATAATACGCTATAGTCCATAACTGCCATAAGATGATCAGTTTACCCCGGCTACAAGACAAGCGGTCAGTTTACACCAGCTATAAGACTAGCGGTCAGTCTACATCTTCTATTAGACCAGCGGTCAGGTTACATCCGCTATCAGACCAGAGGTCAGTCTACATCGGCCATAAGACCAGCGGTCAGGCTACTTCCGCTATAAGACCAGCGGTCACTTTACACCGGCTATAATACCAGCAGTCAGTTTACACCGGCCATAACAACAGCAGTCAGTATACACCGGCAATAAGACCAGCGGTCAGGTTACATCCGCTATCAGACCAGCGGTCAGTCTACATCGGCTATAAGACCAGGAGTCAGTTTACACCGGCTGTAGGACCAGCGGTCAGTTTATACCGGCTACAAGACCAGCGGTCAGTTTACACAGGCTATAGGACCAGCGGTCAGTTTACACGAGCTATGAGACTAGCGGACTACTTCATAGGTCAGTTTACACCGGCTATAAGACCAGCGGCCAGTTTACACCGGCTATGAGACTAGCGGACTACTTCATAGATCAGTTTACACCGGTTATGCGACCAGCGGACTATATTTTCATTTTACACTGTCCATCGGACCAGCGAACTTCTTTCAATATTAGTTTAAATCATGTGATATTATATCATACTCACAAAGATATTAATACATCGATCGTCAGGTGGCCAGCATACATAAGAATAACATTATAATCATTGTGAGGATAATAACCGGATAACAGTAGTAGAATAAAAGTACTAAGTTAACATCTCCCTGGCACCTCTCTAGTGGTACCCCCACCCCTCCCCATCCCCTTCCCCATCCCATCCCCTCCCCTGAGCCCCTTACTTATCTACTACTAACAATGATAGAAATCCATACGACACATTCTCTTTCACCTTTCGAAATCGACATTGTTATTTGATTTTGCCCTCGTAATTTCTATTTTTGATATAAAAACGGTTTCGTTTAAATGTACGTATTCACTGTTATTGTCCGGTTAAAATCGATAAGGAGCGACTAAATTTACCAAAAAATGCAGACAACCATAACTCGACTGGGACTTCCAAGAGCTGTTGCTGGACAGTCTCACCCAGACCGGGCCTTGATCTATGTGATCTAACTCTGCATGGACGGTCTACCCCAGACCGGGCCTTGATCTAGGTATTTAACTGTAGATGAACGGTCTACCTCAATCCTGGCCTTGACCTGGGATTGACTAGGGACTCATCCAACACACAGTCATAAACATTTACGGATATACGGAGACTAAAACATAATGCGATATGTTCACAATAACACATTTACATTTAAGATACAATAGCACAGGGTGTTATCAGCACGAGCCATTCACAGTTATTATATAATTAAAACAGGTTCTATAGACTTGTGTCTCAGTAATAGAGACATAACATGATCAGTGATTTAAAATTGAATTTCACGTCTGCAGCTTTTACTGTAACACGTGCCAGAATTTTGATAATATCGTCTTGTACACGATGTCATACTTACAATGTGTAAAATAGACAGGCGGTCAGCAGAAGTATTACCCAAACAGGGATGTTAAAACCGAAGACGTCCATCGTGTCGGAGTATACGTCTTCTTAGCTCGTCAAAGTCCCGAATGGTTCTCCTGTTGTCGTACGAGTATTTATATGCATTCAGACAAAACACACAGCACAGCGAACGACCTAAATGTTAAACTTCAGTCCGAGTGGTTTTCCTGTTGTCGTACGAGTATCTAACGACCTGAATGTTAAACTTCTATCCCGAGTTGTTCAGTATTCAATTCAGCATTGTGAACGCGCTAGATACTAACCTACTCTCCACACGGGTGTGTTGGAAGACAGCCAACTCTAACGTGATCCAATATTCTCGGATTGATTTACGCTGGTAGTAAACATTGGACGGTGTGGGTACAGCCTGTGTAACTGTTAAGGACCAGTAAATCATGCTAGGGTTAGACAGCAGTACAGGTGCCCGTCATGATATTAGTGACATCATCATTCGGGGATATAATCGTCCCGTGACCGTAGCTGTCGAGGGGGCGTAACCATTTCCTATACCCGATCAGTATATTATGAGCCAATGACACTTTTCTAATATCTAATTACCTTGGCTATTAAATCATACCACACCTACAGTGGTAAAGTGTGTCAAACAAAGCAGCATTTTATTGATTTTTGTCCTGCGGTATACGGATGATATACTTCTCTACGTGGTTTGTTTTGGTTTGTTTTTGTTTAACGTCCTATTAACAGCCAGGGTCATTTAAGGACGTGCCATGTTTTGGAGGTGGAGGAAAGCCGGAGTACCCGGAAAATACCACTGGCCTACGATCAGTACCTTTATTTATATCTTTTTTATCTTATTATTAGAAATTAACATGTTTGAATGTTAAGAGCTTTTATGGTTTATGGAGAACGCTGCCGGTCATTGGCATACATATCAAACGCGGCTGCTACGTTTCTTTGAAAAATCTTATTAATACTTAAACGACGCCACCCTCTCAATATATTAACAAATTTAAAAGTGGATGTGATTATCATTTTTAAGATACAATTCCCACAAATGATACTTTCTTTGTAATCACCTACATGTGTAAAACGAAATCTCCGAGGTCAGTTTGCTAAAAATGGTTCCGTGATAGACAGTTCCTTAAAGGAACCGTTTTTCTCGAATGCTATCAATAAAAAAGGTTTTCCTTGCAAGAAGGATGCGCCCAAGTGTTTTAAAAGAAGACGGGTTTTGTGCATTGTACACGGGGAATGTAATGGATAAGTCACATTAACTAGTTAATTCCTTGTGAAATATTATTGTTACAGATTTGCAAAGGCAATATATTCTGAATTAGTATCAATCAAATGCAAATAAGATTGTATTGTCAATATCCATAGTCTATTAAATAGACTACAATGAATCTATGATTCTCCAGAAACGTGATGACACGTATATATAATTCCTTGCTGTTGTGCTCAGGATATATAACAAGTACATGTATACACGTGTGTATGTGAAATATATAGAAGGTATGAATAGGCGTTACCCTCAGTCCAAACTTTTATTTTATTCAACACCGGATCTCCTTTACCCAAGGATGTCTCAGACCACAAAATGAATTCTGTCATTCCTAAAATAAGTTATTTTGAAGAATTTGCATAAGATTACCCTTTTGGGCCCCGCCCCCTCCGGCTTCATGGGATAAGACCTAATATTATACTGTCCACTCTATGTAGATATATTTGTAAAAAGTTTATCAAAAAGTATTATTGGAATCGCCCGTCATCATTCAAACTTGTCCAGCTTTTATCTGTACATAACAGAAAAGATTTATGTAATCTCGGAAAGTATTTACAATCAAGCTTGGTATCACGGTCCAGAATTCATTCTTAGTTTAATTTGATCTCATTTACTTCTTTTATATTACATTAGTACATTTTCCGTCTCCTGCATTTTCTGTATAGTCCATCCTCTGACAGCACCACTTGACATATAGACCCTACTATTGTTTTGCTAATATATTTTACTTAGCCCCTTTTTCAGAATTGCTGCCGATTCTTCAATTATTCACCATCAATTATGAATTAGTATTTATGTTAAAAATTGCATTTGTCACTTTAGAGCCGCCATCTTTATAAATTTCTTTATCTTGTACCTATAATTGTTTTCGATCATCTATATTGTCCATGCAATGTACAAGATCATGTTTATTACTTGATGATAGAATTATTTAGTATTTCATATGATTGATTATATATTATGTTATTATGTATATGTATCCTAATGAGCCGTAAGGCTTAAAGTGAATAAACAATACAATACGATACAAACATAACTATCTCCCTTCTTCAGCTTAGTAAACTATGACTGCGAATGAATTGGCGTATACGCAGCGCTTGGGTGCCGTAGATCGTGAGTTCGAGGCCCGGTCAGGGCACGAGTCATAAAGTTGTATTCCTCCGTCAGTTGTGTTACTATGTTATCTACGGCACCCAATCGCCTAGCCAGAAATACTCTCAGCTTATACCGCCCGCCACATCGGCGTTCTAAAGAGAACGTTTCAATGGCCAGTTATAGTTGGCCTGATATCCGGACATAATAATTGTGGAAGTTGTCGATTAGATTATATGAATACATGTACCTGGATCGCAATGTATTTACATACATGAATGCGAATTGTACACATATTATAAATATTCATCACTGTACAACTACGACAGGAATTCCGAACCTTTATCTTCAGATCACCAACACAAAGTGCATATGATACATTGTGCCATTTTTTTTTATATGTAACATAGTACCACAACTGACGAAGGAAGACAGCTTTATATAAAGTTATCACGTCGAAGTTATAGGGTAAATAAGGATAAGGATAAGCAGTCAAAATGCTTCTTAATTGATTTCCTTTCACCCAAGGAAGCTTCAGAATTTGGACAAAAATCCTATAATTCCTACAATAGAAAAAATATTGCCCCCTCAGTTGCCCATACCAACTGTTTACACCATATCGACTCCTCGTCATCAATGGATGCTTCTGACTAAGTCTTAGCATTCCTACAAAAGGAAGGATTTTGAAGAAATTATTATATATTTGCTATTAAGCCTAAATAGTGCATATTTTGACATCATCCCGTTATCGCTTGTGAAGAAGGATTTCCTGTATTTCCCTTATTGGGCCAAGTCGATCAGGCCAGAGACCGGCCAGACTTCCCATTTATACAATATTGGTATTGATTATAGAATTTCGACAATACATTCTTATTTCTTCAAAAGAAGAATCATTTAATAGAATTGGTTATATTCACTCTATAAGGGCTTACTTTCCTTGACCCTGGAGGACATCCCCATCATAAGTACACTTTTGAAACCCCACTACATGTACCTGGGAAATACCAATCAAAGATGGGGTTGCTTAAATTAATTTTTTTGCCCCGCATCTCCGTCCTCCGAGAGATAAGTCCTTCAATTTTTTTAATTTTAAATATCGATGATCTTTAGCACATTTTCTGAAGATGAAGTCGTTTACAGCAATATAGCATGGTTGCCCCGTTTTTGTTAAACTTCTCAGACCCCTTGTGGGGTCAGCCCCACTATTTGAAAAATTTTGAATCCCCAACATATATACTTCCAGTCAAATCAGGTTAGATTACAATAAGTGGATACGAAGGAGAAGTTGTCTGAAGAAAGTGTTAATGTACGGACGACAGAGCGAAAAAGCTCACCTTGGTCGTTCGGACATTAACGAAGTTAATCAGGGCATGATTGGCAAAATCATCTGCCATTTTCTGATTCGATGATTGAGCCGTTCTGGTTCTGATAGGAATGGACTTCGTGTAGATATGTGACAGTGTCGCCCAAAGTTTGGACCCCTGCCGGTTAGAGCGTCGACCACATAGCCTCGGGTGAGGATCTGAAGGGCGCGGACAGTGTCGCCCAAAGTTTGGACCCATGCCGGTTAGAGCGTCGACCACATAGCCTCGGGTAAGGATCTGAAGGGCGCGGACAGTGTCGTCCAAAGTTTGGACCCCTGCCGGTTAGAGCGTCGACCACATAGCCTCGGGTGAGGATCTGAAGGGCGCGGACAGTGTCGCCCAAAGTTTGGACCCCTGCCGGTTAGAGCGTCGACCACATAGCCTCGGGTGAGGATCTGAAGGGCGCGGACAGTGTCGCCCAAAGTTTGAACCCCTGCCGGTTAGAGCGTCGACCACATAGCCTCGGGTGAGGATCTGAAGGGCGCGGACAGTGTCGCCCAAAGTTTGGAACCCTGCCGGTTAGAGCGTCGACCACATAGCCTCGGGTGAGGATCTGAAGGGCGCGGACAGTGTCGCCCAAAGTTTGGAACCCTGCCGGTTAGAGCGTTGACCACATAGCCTCGGGTAAGGATCTGAAGGGCGCGGACAGTGTCGTCCAAAGTTTGGACCCCTGCCGGTTAGAGCGTCGACCACATAGCCTCGGGTGAGGATCCGAAGGGCGCGGTTCGGCGTTCTCTACCCGTGTCTGTTTTTGTTTCTCATGAAGCTGGGAACCGGCCGATCTGTCGTGGTGTGTCCTTGAACAAGACACTTTATCCTAAATACTCTGGATGGCAGGAGATTATGAGAGTGTAGAGTGCGGTGTTTGAGAATGATAAATGATTGGTCCACTCTAATTCGAGTTGCTGCCGAGAGGAAATGGCGGACGTCGTAATGACAAGCTCTTCATCATCCGATATGGGGGGAATACGCACTTTATATGTTTAAGCTATCTTGCGATCCCGTCCTTATTACTCTGATATATACCAGGCAAAAGCAATATAAGTATTGAAAAATATACATGTACAATTAAAATGTAGGCACCTATATCAACGAATAAACGCTTCTTGAGAACGATCATATCAAGTTTATCGAGGATTCGGTGATTTGGTGTGAGAGACCATGCATTCGAGACCTGACAGACCTCAATTCTATTTTCTCACAAGTCAAATTCTTCATACTTTCAAAATACCTAAAATTATAGAAAAAAAATGAAAATGAGGACTTTTTTTTCTGAGTAATTAATAATATCAAACACACGCAAGGTAAAGTAACCATTTTAACTACAGATCTGATAGACTTCGGGTATGGTAGCCCCCTAACTCCAGATCTGAAACATGCCGATATAATGACCCCTTTACTCCAAACTGATACACACCAGTTATCATAACCCCTTGCTCCATGATCTGATACACGCAAAGTATAGCTACCCCTTTATTCCATATGACATATTACACATACCTTACAAATGTTATACAAACATTAATTGAGACATATTAGTGGTGTTACGTACATGTAGCATAGTAGGGAAACACTTGGTATTATACAAATCATAAGAAGGGCTATATAAACTCATTACACGCTTTGTAGCACAATAAATGAAATAGTAACAGGAATAAACAGACATAAGTAGAGTTATACAAAAACGTAAGGCAAGACCAAATTAGCAGGTCTAGGCACATCATGACTGGTGCTGAAGAGAAGATACGGGTTAAATAGAACTGGTAAAAGGATTAAAACGAGAGAAAAAAAGAGAGTTATAACAAATAAAATACAGCAAAACTGTTATGCTTGCGTTTAATGTCTATACGCTTTAAATTGAAATTTAAATTGTCAATACATGGGTAAATGTTCCCTATATACGGTGTCAATACAAGGGTCAATGTTCCAAATATAAACAGTTAATACAATGGTCAATGTTCCCTATATACAGTGTCAATATATGGGTCAATGATCCCTATATACATTGTTAATACATGGGTCAATGTTCCCTATATACAGTGTCAATATATGGGTCAATGTTCCCTATATACATTGTCAATACATGGGTCAATGTTCCCTATATACGGTGTCAATACAAGGGTCATTGTTCCCTTTATACGGTGTCAATACAAGGGTCAATGTTCCTAATATAAACAGTCAATACAATGGTCAATGTTCCCTATATACATTGTCAATACATGGGTCAATGTTCCCTATATACATTGTCAATACAAGGGTCAATGTTCCCTATATAAATTGTCAATACAAGGGTCAATGTTCCCTATATGCATTGTCAATACAAGGGTCAATGTTCCCTATATACATTGTTAATACATGGGTCAATGTTCACTATATACAGTGTCAATACAAGGGTCAATGTTCCCAATATAAATAGTCAATACAATGGTCGATGGTCCCTATATACAGTGTCAATACAAGAGTAAATGTTCCCTTTATACATTGTCAATACAAGGGTCAATGTTTCCTATATACAGTGTCAATACAAGGGTCAATGTTCCCTTTATACATTGTCAATACAAGGGTCAATGTTTCCTATATACAGTGTCAATACAAGAGTAAATGTTCCCTTTATACATTGTCAATACAAGGGTCAATGTTTCCTATATACAGTGTCAATACAAGGGTCAATGTTCCCTATATACAGTGTCAATACAAGGGTCGATGTTCCCTATATACATTGTCAATACATGGGTCAATGTTTCCTTTATACAGTGTCAATACAAGGGTCAATGTTCCCAATATAAACAGTCAATACAATGGTCGATGGTCCCTATATACAGTGTCAATACAAGTCGTGATAATCACTATACACATTGTCATTTAAAAGGGGGATGGTCCTTTTATATGGTCAATTCAAGGGACGAGGTCATTAGATACAGTTTCAATACAAGGAGCGATGGTTCCTGTATACATTGTAAATACAAGGGACATATTGCAATGGTCCCCGTATACATTGCCAATACCTTGGGAAAAGGTCCCTGTATGCATGGTCTACAAAAGCGGCTATAGTCCCTATATGCAATGCCAATCGTTTTAACATATATCACACAAACATATACTAAGATCGTCGTACACATTAATGTCTCACAAAGCCATAAATTTCAATTTTGATTTCTCCGATTTAAGTGAATTATCTGATGCCACGTAATCAACATCATGAACAGTCAGAACTTCAGGGCTGTCGTGAGGCGATTCACTTCTTTACTGACGTTTTATTTCTTCCAGCTTCAACCACAGATATTTCGGCTTTAAAATTGACATGTCCTCCATTTTTGGTGGTATCTGCAGCAAAGACATCGATAATGTTAGCGCAACAACTTTAAGTTTGTTAATTATACTTTTTAAGTTTGAAAATTAAATCTATGCTATTAACATACAAAACTGCTTATGAACAAACTTACTTCAGTTTTGCTGCCGACACAAAACCGGAAGTTTCGTATGGCATTTGCAGCCGCCATTTTAGCTTCCAATAATGCCAATCTCATACCAATACAGTTACGCGGACCGTGTCCGAACGGCAGGTAGTCCAGTGGGTCGTGTTTCGCCTTCTCAGTTGGATTAAATCTATCAAACACAACCAATATACTACCGTGTCATATAGAGATAAAATCGACATGGAGCTAAAACATAATGTAAATATGACAACAAATCCTTACTGAAATATACATTTAAGTTCCTTTTTAAACATTGTAAGATATATCGATGCTACATAACCATATAGCCGCTTATTTTCGCGGGGATGATATTTTCATTATTTCGTGTGCCTCAGACGTTGTCCTGAAAATATGTTCCGTTAAATAATAAAACACGAGGGGATATTATTCGTGAAATAAACTGCATAATTCTTTTTACTGGTTGTGATATACATTGTACTGCATCGGCAATCACTTTATCAATTTGTAATTCGACAATGAAAGCAATAATTGCCAAAGTAAAGTATCTTCTTATAAGCAGAGCAAGAATTCCTAATTCGTAAAGATTTGAATTATTTTGTCTTTAATGAAAACCGCGAAAAGTTTGACCCGCAAAAATAAACGGCTATACGGTATGGCATTTCCTGTTATTCTTTAATCCCCTATTACCACTGCTCTGGAATTAAGTTAAAAAATGCACCAAAGGCTCTCGTCATTCTAGGACCCGTTCGATATGCTAGGGACCAACGGATTGAAGGTAATTAAATTAACTAAACATAATACGTCTAACAACACTTCTTTTAAAATTCATTAATGTCTCACATAGGTATTACCTTTCTGGATTAAAAACGTCCGGCTTCTCCCAGACCTCCGGATCATTGTGCAGTGCATTTACCGGTACAGTGATCGCCATCCCGGCTGGTATGGTGATGTCTTTCACTTTGGTTGTTTTTACACACATTCTGTCAAATCTACAATAATTGTGTGGAATAATGTAGATCATGATACACGCATTTAAATCACCAGTTCAATATTTATCGAAAACAGACATATGATATTAACTCTGTAATTGATTTCGATATCAGTAAAAAGATGACAATTATGAACACATATCTGTATATCTATATTAACATGCAAACTATATTATTTGCTCGGCGTCAAAATAATATATTCCTGAAAATTAGGTATATGGCGCTTATAAAATATTTGCTTTAAATCTATGTTTATCAAATATGTTCTTTAAAATCTACGAGATGGAAATCTGATCGGCATTTTCAAAGCATATATATCCTCGCCTGAGTTTTGCTATAGTTTCACTATCATTTAAGTTATTGTTAACATGTATTTATCCCATAACTGATATTTCACGTAATACAATTCGTAGCAGTGTGTTATTGTTTTTGTTTACACACCGCAGTGTGTAATCACTTTCTAAGCCTCCGATTGGTCCTTTGTGACCTCCAACAAATCTGATTGGCTAACCTCTGGCAGTTGACCACGGACTATTTTTACTACTCTCACTTATCTTTTTTTTCTCGTCTGTCTTCAAAAGATCAGCATGTACACATTTTTTGGAGTTGTCGGTGCTCAACATTAGCATAACTTGATGAGAGGGGTGACCTCATGGAAATGTCAATTAATCTGGGGTTTGAGTCGTACGAAATATTATTTGATGATGGTTAAATAGACGACGCACGGAAGCGAGATATGGGCCTAACTGTTAGCGAACCAAAACTGCCGCCCCCTTGTTTTAGATATGCAGTAGACCCCGATAGCCGTGAATGAATTATCAAAATAATGAACAAATGTATTACAAAATGGTTTCATCGCTGTCTTTAATCGTAGTCATTTGAATGAAATGGCCGCAGCATCTAACGTAACTGTTACTGTTAGGCAGCTTCCCTTTTTCTGGTTCGATATCATTTGGTACGGATATTGTACCAACAGAAAAAAAAATCAACGAATAAACACTTTCTTATCATTTCAGTTAGCTTTATTACGAATATATTTATCCCAAACACAAAAATGTAAAAATCATCTTGTAACATTTGTCTCATGTCTCATATTGCTCCACACTCGAGCTCGGTTTCCGAAATATTTGTTGAAATGCACGATTACTGAATGAATAAATCTCAGAATGAGCATTTAACATCATAATAATCAGTAATAGCGTACCTACGAAATTCAGGAAAGGACCGATAATTGAATCTTACAATGATTAGTCTAATATTCAGCGGTGACGTTCGACTTCGCGATGACGGTGTCGTCTTCGAATATTTTGAGCGGAGTTCTTTAAACAAGTTACCTATTAATAAATTAAACCGACACAATGACTTTCAAACTAATATTTCGTTTTTTAAAATAATATCATTTACAAATATAATACAGAGGATATGAGTCGTGCATCTAAAACAGATGATAAGCTTTCGTTTAAAACGACCTATATTTTGTCGGGTAGTGATTTAGTTCACGGAATTTAGTTGATACGTTGGGAGATTTGAACATGACAGACTTACATTTGTAAGTAAAGAAGTTATGGGATAAACAAGTTCCCCTACTCGTGACGATTGTTTACCATTTTTATCCAACTCGAGTTAGTTAATTTTCTAATTTTGAGCTCGTGTCTTTTAAAAATTAAAAAGATAACTAATGAGAGTTGGATAAAAATGATAAACAATCTCCACTCGTGGGGGAACCTCTATGTATTCAAATGATAAATGTGCACCGAAATGTCAAAAACAAGTTCTTTAAATCACAAAAGTTACGTCACCCACCTCGGAACTGGCGGGTACATCCGTAAGGTCTCGTTTATACACATATCTAGGTACTGAAGTTTCTGAACATTCTCGTAGTCGATAGGTTCCTACAGTAAATAAAAGTAAAAAGCATATACAACTGTACATTTGTATTAAACACTAAAGCTGAAAAGATTACACCATGTTGGCAAAATATAACACTTGACAAAACTTGAAAGCAAATAGTCAATAATCCGGCGATGGTGGCGTTGTGTAGTCAGGTAGAAATCTATAGTCAAAACAGTTTTGACACAGAGACCATATTATAAATGTTTTTTTTTTAAGTAATAAGATAACGGGCCAACACAAAAACAAAAAAAAGCATCAAATCTCATCATTGGCAATTATTTGTGACCAATGCAAACATAGAGTCTACCTTTTGTTTTCATCAGTAGTAATCGTCCATTATTTTTCCTAACAATGTTCAGACCAGCCCATATATGATAATCTATACCTTACTAGCACTGGATCCAATGTTTATAACCACTTCAGCTGGTCAATATTCAGGATCTAAAAATCTGATATTTTCATCAATATCCGGAACCTACCGATCCGATCTCTTCCTCAATTTCCCGACGTACTTTTTCCTGGCATTCCGGATTCAGAGCGAGATTGTACGATGTCATTGTCAGGGAAATTGATGTTGTTTCGTAGCCAGCGGCGAAGAATACTTCTGCATTCGCCAGGATCCCATCGAATGTTATGCCTAAGATATAAGTTAGCATGACATGGTATGTGTAGAAGTCTAATATTGGTATTGATTGAATTTCATACATTGCACTAATATATTGCATGTAAATGTAGGTGAAATGAAATTAGCAAAGAAAGAAAATGGCATTGGCTCACTGTTATGACCAAAGACTCTGTGTGCTGATATATCAAATAAAATAATTTTCTCACTACTTTAGAAATCCAACGCCATAGAACGTGTACAAATATCACTTTTCTTTCATAGTTCTAACAATATAATGAACAATTAATTTTTGATACTTTCTGCACATTGCTTTAACTTCCTCAGCTTTAGAAGAAACACGTGATGAGTGATACTGACCAAGTGATTGTCTAGTAAACCTAACAAATTGCGTCGTTTTCATGCAGAGTGGTGACGTTCACTTTGGTGTAATATTACATACTCGGCCAATCTGATTGAAATACAAATCATCATTACACACTGAGTTATGAGGATCTCACGATTATCATTCAAGGTCAAGTTCAGATGACCCTGAAAAAAAATTAACCAACTGACAAAATTTGTCTTCCCATTTGGAACCATTATGAGCGTTCTTGTCAGCCGCTTCACGCCCAAATATTTATATATATTCCCCTTTTCAGCTTAATAAATTCTAAATGCGAATAAATTAACGTAAAGTACTGAAAAAGGTTCATAACGTCGTCTCTTATAAAGTTACGAAACGTCGACTAGATGGCGCCATTTTTAAAGGACTGATCTACCTCGGTACTCAATTTTAGCTTGGTCTGTTACCCGATGACCTCTGTACAAAAAGCTAATGTAAAATGAGTAATTTGTCAAATAATAAATTAAATATTGCGGAAATGGGTGCATATTAAACGAGGTAGGCTAACGACAGATGACTGAAGCAGGCATTCAACCACGTCACTAAAACATCTGTGTCAAGATACGCCTTGCTTGACAATCATAGCTAATCCGGGACGGAAATTGTCGATTATGAATATATCAATTATTTAAAAACGTAAAAGGTATTAAACAAATATGTTGAGATGTTTCATCTAATCATTTCAACAATTTTGGTGTCTTTACGTAGATTTACCAGAACAATGTTATCTAAGCAACCACAGCTGCCAACAGTCACCAACGTCGCAACACATACCTACTTTTATTTTCTTTCTGTTGTATTTCAACGATTGTTGTGTCTGTAGATATATGCACTGAACGATGATTTTATTGCGTTTACGGTTGTATGAACGCATTGGGACACAGGAATATTCAATATATAGTGATTACTAACGCGTTATACAGAATTTATCTGTATCCCATTGTGTTGAAGCCAGCGTTTGTCTGTTTAGTGGTATTACAAGGGATCTGTTTGCTTGTTTACTGTATTATTTCAATAAAGGAGGCGTTACCTTTTGGACTGGATTCCTTCTGATCGTCAAAACCGTTGCTGTCTACATCGTCGCGTCTACCTTCATGAGCATCTACCATCAACTGGAGGAAATCTGATCGACCTTCCTACAATTCAACAGATATCCTGCATCTGGATAAGATTGATCCATTCTCATCTCGATTGTAAAATGCAGAAAATATTTCTTTATTCGTCACCGACAAGATTTGACCTCGTATGAACGAAAGCATGCCAGCGAAGATTGCGACATGCTTTGTCATTTTTTTACAAGATTGCAAAGAAAAATCTATCTTAAATAACACCAGTTCCACGATACGGATGTCGTTAAAATCACGTAGATATGTACCGTTAGTTACCTGCTTGCTTTGTCTTCTCTCCTCCAAAAGCTGCGTGGTGAGTTTACGAAAGTAAGCCATGCTGTCTTTTGGGAAAATACTTGCACCCATTTTCCGGAATAACGGTTTAAATGAAGGAAACAATACTGAAATCAAAATAGAATTATGAAAACTCGTATATGTTTCTCCAACAAAGGGCAGGGTATCATATCTAAGTAATAAACACCAATTGGAAACCGGAAGATATGAAATATTTCCAGAAATAATTTCCGAAGAGTACATAGGCTAACCCTGAGGTATGTTACACATATGATCTGGGTACATACAAAAAGGGAACGTGGCGAAACAATATACGCCCATTGAATGCCATATAGTGTGATACACTATCTTTCATGAAAAAAGATAGGAATCAGAGTTTCTAGATGGCATGCTATAATTCTTACCTTTCACAATCATCAATCATGCAATCATGCAATTAATCACAACTTGATGTCTGATTGTGAAGTGTACCAATTTTCAAAGGAATCAATAGAAAATAATATTGAAGTATTAGATATAAACAAAGGAGAATAACTTCTACAACCGCATTCAAATTATATTGTTTGGGTAAACTTTATATCAGGATTATAATTCATTCAAAGCCTAGAAGAGATTAGTCGAGAAATGCTGAGAGTAGATCTCCAGACAAAAATGAAATACTGAAATAAAGAAAGGGCAATGATACTTGCAAATATAGTATAATCGAAGTTATTTTCAAAAAACAAATCAGGATAATAAAGTCTACCATTGGTTGTAAAATATAGATCTCCATAAACAAAAACGACTTTCCCAAAAGGATTCAAATCAACAATCTTTTCCGGAAAACACAACTTCATATCATTATCACAATGTAATGCATACATTTTTTTCGAAGTTCGAGGTTGAAAAAAGTAGGAAATCTCCGCATAAAATATCAAATACTGGAATAGACAAAGGGATATAGCTTTTGCCAAATATGTCCATTCAACATCCTTCACAAGAAAAACAAATTATTATCACGATTATACTGTTCACAACGTTTCAAAGAGATTTGTCAAAAATGTAGGAGATCTCCGGACAAACAAAAAGTTATGCCCTAAGGACGGACGGACGGACGGGCGGACGGACGGACGGACGGACGGACGAACAACGCCATAACCATAATACTCCAGTAAAATGACGGGCGTTTAAACATTTATTTGGTTTGGTTTGTTTTGTTTAACGTCCTATTAACATCCAGGGTTATTCAAGGACATGCCGGGTTTTGGAGGTGGAGGAAAGCCGGAGTACCCGGGAAAAAACCACCGACCTACGGTCAGTACCTGACAACTGTTCCACGTAGGTTTCGAACTCGCAGCTCAGAGGTGGAGGGCTAGTGATAAAGTGTCGGGACACCTTAATCACTCTGCCATCGCGGCCCCTGTATAAACATGAAGGCTGGGAAAACAAAACAAACAAAAACAAACACCAATCCACAAAATAATGCGTTGGACAGACTAATTGAAAGTTATTATATACTCACTTATCATAAGTACCGCAGGCGACGCTAGACTGATGTCAAATATCTTTTTTGCGTGAGTTACAAATAGGTCATTGGGGTTTCCCTGGGAATCCACGTGAATACCGAAAGCCGTGGAGCTTATCACATCCATGGTGAATCCTCCAAATAATCTGCAATGTACACGCAGTTATGATTATTCTATTTTTTATACTATACAACTCATGGTATTTGACAGTGTGATTTTGTCTTAATCTCCCTCGGTACACCCTGTCTCTTTCAAACATTTCTTTTCTTTTCTACCTCCCTCAGCGTTTTCTCTCTCTTCCTTTTGGGGTTCCATGTTCTCCTCTAAATGGGAGTTTCCTATCTCAAACCCAGGACAGTTCATCCCATCCATGGCTTTAATCCGAGTTTGCATTCTACAAACCACGAACAATCTCTCTTTCTCGTCCAAGATTACAAACAAAAATAAACGTAAGTCATTATAGAATTTCGCCTGAATGCGATTGATAATAATGTTATACTCTTTAAATTTAGAGACTTTCACGAGTGGAAGTACTAGCTAAAAATATATAGCTGCAAATATTTAGTTCTGTAAAATACAATTTTAAGACTAATACACGTGAAATAAGCACATAATTATTATACTGGTTGTTTCCCAATTCTATATTCCAATAAGATCACATATTACCCTGCAAAAGGATGACAACAAATGCTGACGATTGTCCATTTATTCTAATAAATAGAATCGAAAATCCCTGATATTTTAAGAGTTTACTTTTATGTAATATTGAGTATATATATTATATATTAATATTCAACTACGATGTTTACCTGTGTTCTTCCTACTATCCATTTCGGATGTGGTGATATCTCTCTTATTTAACACCATAATGAAGCATCCAGACAAAACAAAAATAAACAATAATTATGACACCCGGTATCGAGTGTAACTAAATGAAAAATACCTTCTCATTTCTACTTGGCCTCCGTCCCCATTGACCATACTGTTACGACATGTTCTGACTAGTGTGTCACATGCTTCCTGAACTAATGGCACCATCTAAATTATAGAGAGAAAAAACACTTTAGTCATTTGGTCATTCGGTATTTACAACAACACACTTTACAACAATTATAACAAATATTTACCAGACTAACATCAGTTTTTTTCATTAATATCAAACATTATTATACATTTAAAAAAAATTCAGGCTGAAGCTTGTAAAAGACGCACGTAAATAGGAACCTGGTAACAGCTTCACCTAACATAGTCAAAGAAACTAAGAATGTTATGATCGCTTACACTAACAACAGTTTAGTCAAATAGGCAGGCTTACAATCTGTTTCACTTAGTCAAAGAGCTTGACAACTTAAAAATCTCTTTTATCGATTCGAAGGTTTCAATATTTTTTTTCGATAGCAACCTTGTTATTGTATCGAGCTTGACAACTTATGAATCGATTTCCCAAACAACTCAGTGTACGTATGGATACGTCAGGTTTTACTTTTGACCACATTACAATGAATTAGAATGAAACATTTTTGTGAGCGTGTACCTTCCGTAGTTTGCTTGTTGAAAATGTAGGAGTGATAACACTCCGATCATGTTTCCAGTGTTCGCCCTTAGTATTCAAAAGGCTGCTTTCCAAATCGCCGCTGAAAATCATCTATCGACTTCGGTATAAAAACGAAAATGTAAAAATGAAGATTCAATTGCTATGCAAAAGGCGGAAACAAGAAAGTAGCGTATTTATATATTACAGTTGAATACGTAAAAATGTATATAAAACAACATCATCTTTTTTTTGTTATTTTATGATAGTACCAGTAGGGTGTATGAAAATGGTTTTGAACGAAGTTAAAACAAGATGGTAGTATAAAGTGCATTCGTAGACGGGTCTAATCTATTTAAACCTACTTCTTAAAGTATCTGCCAGATACTTAAAATTTTAATAATGATTATATTATCATTCGTTGGAAGGTGAATACGTTTGATGTTTGTAAATATATGAACGTTGAACAGGGAAAGAATATAAGACAAACCATTCTATCTGGGAAGTTATTGAACTGTTTCACTAGAATCTCCTTCAGCATCTCCTTATCCGCTACTATCAGATTCGAAGTTACCATATCATAATGACTGCAAAAATGAAAGTTCATACTATTTATAGCAGATCTGACCCCAGTTTCATCAACGTTATTTAAATTTCTAATAGGAAAACGTTATTGAAAAAAAAAATTGGTTTACTGGCATATTGACCGCGTGAGCTGGGCCCCGGACATACATGTATAAACAATATTGAATATTTTGAAACATATTTTAAGACGAGGATCGTTAGGGAAGAAAAGAAAAAAGAAAAAAAAACAAAAAAACAAAAAACCACATAGATTCGAATTAATACAAATGAAGCCGATCTCCTTGCTTGCTAATAAGTCAACAATGATTTGTTTTGAGCCTTCAAAGTTATACTGAGTATATTTGTAAATTCGAATCCCCAAAAATGTTTGATTAAATATGGTTTATATTATATTGATTAACGGTATATCGTCAATTTGATAATCGAGTAATTTGGGGCCAAAAAACATCACGCTAACAGAAAAGGGATAGGAATATATCATTAAAAAATAAACTATCTGAAATGAAAAATGTGCAAGTGAGCTTATATCCTCTTAAAAGAGATATATTACGCATGATTAGATAAAAAAATACTTGTTGAAGAAAATGTATCAAATAAGTTTCCCATGATTTTTTTCCAAGAGAACACAAACATTTTTAACTATCGTAATATGAAGTTAGTGTGTTTTAAGAGATAACGGTGCTAAACATCAGTATCGATAACATTGACAAACATGCATGACTAAACAAGTCAAGATGTTGGTCGCTCGATTGTGAACAGAACATACCGGAAATGTTAGTCGTTCAATTGTAAACAAAACATACCTGAAATATTTGTCGCTCAAATGTAAACCAAAACATACCCGAACACCTTGCCATATTTCCGTATTCCATCCTGGTGGAAAGCACGGATACCCTAAAGAAAACAATGCATTAATTACCTTAAGAGTGTATCTATCACAGTAAATCGAAATGCACCTAATAAGAGGTCTTGTATATTCATATTGTATCGATACATAAAATGTACACAGGTCAGAAATTGTATTACCCATTCTATCCGACAATTATCAAAGTTCGGAGTGCTTTGTAAGAGTTTCTACTCGTTAAGAAATATTTTGGGTCATCACGGAAAACGGGCAAGGGAAATAAGATCGGTTGCTCCGAAAAGGAAACCGTCTTCGGCTTCATTGATCTCACCCGCTATAGATAATTCCAACTCAAATCAAAACCTCACTGACCAATTTACACAATGTAACAAATGACGTGTCTGTGGCATAAACCGCATAATTTGGGGCATCCTTATTTCGTCATTATTAAACAGACTTAAAGTAATGATGCAAAAGCGTAAATATCGTGTATGATACTGATTAATAAAAATGATATATTATCAAAATCACAGACCTTGGGCAATAGTTGCTTCAGATGACCAGCTTTTAGATCAATACACATGTAATTCATTACATCAAAATGATGGCGTATTAGTGTCATCAGGTCTTCCCCTTGAAACTTTGTATCATTAACTCATTCTATATTTGCAGTATTTGCGAGTATCTGAATTATGCCATGCGGTTCTTACCTGATTGATCATGGAAAGCAAATTGCCAAAAATTGGTAAAGGTGTCGGTCCCGGTATTCCCATTCTTCTGAACGTCAGGAAATCCCGGCTCATCAAACTATAAATAGCGGCAAGACATCCTGGATTAGTGCTAATGATTATATTATAAGTTTTGTCTAATGTGTGAACAAATGGTGGAATTGCTTTGGGTGAGTTCTTCTTTAAGCTTTGCACGGGGGCAAAAGCAGTTATTTCTCTCAATGATGACTAACCATGGACTATAGCACTGGCAATAATAAAAAAAAAAGTCGAGATCATGTTTCTTTTAAAAGAAAGATTTACTTCTGTATGATGATCCTGGTTCATTCCAGAACTTATCCAGCGCCGACACATTTTAAGTCTTAGAGCTTCTATTCTGTGATATCAAGAGTGGTAGCAGAAGAAAGTTAAATGATAAAATTACCTCCCCGCTTTGTATATTGTATAACTCTGAACCAGAAATGATTCCTTATTCATTATGGAATGTCAAGAAGTACAAAAATTACCAGATAGTCTTTATACATTATTGGAAGCTCCTTTAATTCCATTTTTGACATCACAATTGTTTTTCCCATTAATCGTGAATAAAACAGTTTATCAACAGAAGTTATTTACATAACTCACTAACTATAAAAAAAAACTCATAAGTAAAGATAATTACATCAATCCAAAATACATTGCTAATTGTAAGGAAGAAAAAATACCCTAAAAGTTGTTATATGATATTTCCTTTGATAACAAATATTAAAAAAAACATTGATGTATGTGGTTTGTATATGTGTGGTTGATCTATTGAGGAACGCATGAAAGGAATTTGTTTGCATGGATGTTTTGGCATTTAATGAAATACACACATAATATCATGTTCTCTATGCTAATAATACGGAAATATTATGTCTTTATGTAAGTATATATATGTAGTGTACTCCATGATAAGTATTGACATTATGCATAGATATATGTCTAGGTATGTAGGTATGTGTGAGTATATGTGTGTGAAGTTGTAGATTAACTTATACATTTTACTAAAGAAAACAAAGTAATGGTTTGTGTAGCCTTATTCAAATCTAATTTATATATATTTTGTCGTCAATGGTAAACAATGAGATTCCGGTGGAATGCGTGCTGCGCTCACTATGGTAAATATTCATTGGTTCTTAGTAGGATGTCTCCTTCTTTCTTCATCCTGGCATGATTTAAATGTTGTAAAAAATAGCCTATTACTGACGACATATACATATTGCATCAACGAATCTGTGTCTAAATTTAGCGCAATTGTTCAAGGTCGAGTACAACACTTTGATTGTTTAACATTTCGTCAACACTTTTGGATGCTGAAATAATAAAAAAGACATGAATTTACTATTTCACGTTCGGCCTACTGTCCAATTAAGGAAGTTGCTATATATGTTTTGTCATGCTAGCAGGTTGGTGTACAAGTCAAGTTAGAAGAATTGTGTACAAGTCAAGTTAGAAGGAATGCGTACAAGTCAAGTTAAAAGGCAGGTGCGTAAGGCAAGTTAGGAAGAAGGTGTACAAGTCAAGTTAGGAGGAAGGTGTACAAATTGAGTTAGGAGGAAAGTGTGTTAATCATGTTAGAAGGAAGGTGTACAAGCCAAGTTAGGAGGAGGGTGTACAAATAAAAAAAGATGACAGGTGCGTAAGTCAAGTTAAGAGGAAAGTATACAAATCAAGTTAGGAGGAAAGTGTATATATCGAGTTAGAAGGAAGGTGTACATGTCAAGTTAGGAGGAGGATGTACAGGTCAAGTTAGGAGGAGGGTGTACAGGTCAAGTAAGGAGGAAAGTTGACATCATGGAAATTGTAGTTGTAATTGAATGGCTGATATGGGTCATGGTGTAGATCACAGTTTTGGACGGAACAACGCTACAGGATGTGCTATGTGACCAGTGTCTTTGTTCTTCGTGTAAATGTGTCAGGAAAACAAGGCAAATTAGAGATAATTGACAAATGATGACAAATGACATTTGGTTATAGGAAAACGGTAAAGACTGTTCCCTATCTCTACGCTATTATAATTATTATCAAATTTGAGTTAAATAATTGTGCTATCACATCATGTGGTGTGTAAAAAGGAACTAGATTACACGTTGTCTTACTGTGTTAACCTTGGTTCCGTTTGTTTTGTTGTTTGTTTTTTCCACCTTTTTTCGATTCATCTTAAAACGACTTAATAGAGACCTTGCGGTACGTATAATTATTATATGCAAGACCCATGGAACACTATGGTACCTGAGGACTAGTTAGTACAAACGTCAACTGTTAAAAATATATATGGCGTGATCGTTTTGTCGTTTAATATTTATCAGATTTGTGAATTACCGTTACCGATCTCCGTGGTAATATATACCTTGCCATGGGTTTATCAACTTAAGCTGGAATCATGTTTTTGTTCAGGTATTATTATGTAATCTTTATAATATACCTTTATAAAAGATACTTTGGGGACACATCTAATTATATTAAAGACAAACCAGTGGAAGATTCTACAAACTCGTGTCATAAGACTGAAGCAATTATCCATTAAGTACTAAAATATGATACCCAATTTCATTTACATATAGGTAAGGAGCAAACGGACCAATTTGGTGCATTTAGTTAAATACTGACAACACATGCATGTGTGACCGGAGAGTTTAAAGCCAAATACCTTTTACACCATGTATCATTGTATATATTTGTGACCTCTCGTTACACACATTAATGTATCAACAAAACCTTGAAACCTTGATAACATAATTCGACACATTTATCTTTTATCAGGATGCATGTGTTGTTAGAAGTACGAGTGTACCCGATTGTCCAGTAACACTAAGAATACTAAGTCAGAGGTAATATATACATCTTCTGGTTTTGGTGATTCGAGTATTTCATTTTCTAAATGTTGCTGAAAACATTATTTCACTGAGAGCTAAAAAGAAAAGAAACTATGTTTCAGGTATCCATTGGGGAAAACCCCATGTTTTAGTGCATATGGTTCAAGGTAGTAAAACATGTGATGGAGATAAGACATGTGATTTACACATAATGTTATTCAAATAAGATATGCAAGGTTGTCGATGTATAATGGATTCGTGATTTTAGGTCAAATCTGATTCGTATGCGCTATATTTACACGAACTGCACTCTCGTTCAACCATACCGATAAACCAAATCTGTACTCCTGTACATGTACTACGACACATATCCATACACAGTTGTATTGTGCAGTATCGTTGATTTACGCACGTTAAAACGTACTTAAAGATACTCACACTGTGTAGCAAACGCCGACCATCACCATCAGGATGGCCCAAACAGGTACTTCAACACCGAAAAGCTCCATTTTATACCGTGATAACAAAATGTCCCCGTGCACACAGACCCCCGTCCTGACAGCGAGAGAGCAGAGAATGAAAACGACCTAGATTTTGACAACGTCAGACAAATGGCCGCATTGGAATGTTGCCAACATTATTTTGTGTAGTTCTCTTTTCTCTACACGATAAAGCAAGTTATTTTCTTTAAAAAAAAACAAAAAACATAGCTGACCATTGAAATGTATTTGTATGATTATAGCACCTGGTATTGATGAGATTCCTTACACAGAATTATAAAGCAAGTTATTTTCTTAAATCAAACAATATTTAACATTGCAATGTATTTGCATAATTATAATGATGATATTCCTTACACAGAGTTATCTACCTTTGGAACAAATACTAGTTGTTATGCCATTACGTTCATGGGTGCGAGATGAAATTGCATCGTTTTCTCAAAAACTAATGATGCAACTCTCAAAAGCAAATGACGTCCCACCGATTAGTACCAACTTCCAAGATAGATAGCTCTAGGTAATGAAAGTACGCATAATGCCATTTTGTGTTGTAGTGTTTTTTTTTTTTTTCATATCTCATCACCTTTTTGCGTTTGATGTGAAGCTTTTCAGCTTTCCAAACAACGTTATATAATTATCTTTATTATATTTACTGTATAAAATAAATCCAATTATACTTTACTCCCCCCCCCCCCCCCCCCCCCCCCCCCCGCCTTTATTTGAAAACTAGAAAAAAAAATACACATAATATTAACTAATCAACTTCACGATGATTTAAGTTTAAATGTTGTTTGATTATTCATTTGCTTTATACGTTTGATTAGTTAATTAATCATAATTGATTTATTTTAATTAATTAGTTATAATTAATTAGTTGATTAATTATACGACACAAACTGTGACATGTTGCAGACCTACAATATAAACTTATTCGGCAGTTCTTTACATTAAATGTATAATTAATCAAGTCCGATCAGCTTCAGATAACACAGTAGTGCAATATAAACTAAGCTGACAATGCTTTACATTAAAGGTATAGTTTGGCCTTATTATTATGTATATTAACATAGGAAGCATAACAGTGCATTGCGTTTGTATAATATAATACCGATAACAATATAGAACATACTCACTGCCAGTGAATTGTATAACATGAAGACGCTGACAGCTGACATTTACTGATATAGTAAAACACTACAGTTTCTTCAGTTCGCCTGATATATTATATGTCTGATTAATTATACTAATACGGCAAACTTACCAGCTACAATGTAAGTGGTTTCAAATGCTCGTCTATCCAATCATAATATACGATGACCGTAATGATATAGACTAATACACCTGGTAACAGTTCAATGTCAACATAATACCAAAGGATATCGTTAACACTGTTGGTCTTCGCATGTCGCACTGTTGGTCTTCGCATGTCGCACTGTTGGTCTTCGCATGTCGCACTGTTGGTCTTCGCATGTCGCACTGTTGGTCTTCGCATGTCGCACTGTTGGTCTTCGCATGACGTGCTGTTGGTCTTCGCATGACGTACTGTTGGTCTTCGCATGACGTGCTGTTGGTCTTCGCATGACGTGCTGTTGGTCTTCGCATGACGTGCTGTTGGTCTTCGCATGTCGCACTGTTAAAGTAGCTCTTCGCATGGCGCACCGAAGCGCTTGACTAGGCACCAATGCGACAGTGCGACTCACCGAAATTAACCTTACAGTTACAATAACTTTTCGCCGTCCATCAAATGCATTATTTTTATTGTAGCTTTAATTCATGATATTTAGTCCTGCTGTTTAGGGTTGTCAGGGTTATTTGGGTTGTCAGGGTTGTCGGGTGACGCAGTGTTACCCACTCACGTTTCACCTAGTCGAATCCCCGATCTGACGTGGAAAATGTGTTAGGGTGGCCTGTCCGACAATGTCTGTTTCCTGCAGGATTTCCGGTCTTCTATCAAAGTAAAACATCCCGCGTGCTTCCTTCTCTACCAGAAATAGAGATGAATATTATACAAGTATTGACCCGTTTTCAGGTTAATACACTAATTTATTAATCCGAGAATAAAATCTTCCCAACGGCTGAAAGCAGATTGAAAACATTTTTGTTTTATGACACTTTCCAAACATTTCCATATCACCAAAATATCATTTTCTGTCATTACATTATATAAACTACATAAAAATAATGACTTAATTTCAAGTTTCGACGTCACGGAACGAGGAGAAGTTATATTTGGGTAAGAACTAGTGACGTTGGAATGTTATATTAACTTGGAGTGCTGATTTAGGGTTCTGTAATCCATTAGAAGAGAGACAAAATGACAAATGATTGAGCAGCGTGATTTTATTGGCTGATTTTACTCGTGGATGATATCCCTCGTGACGTGTAATGATCATTTACCAGGGCGATGTCACACTTTTGCATTCGTGCATCCTCCAAGCAAAGAACAACACCTGGCCTTGAGAAGAATAACAATACACCAAACGACAAAACGCGCCAGTAAGGCAGTGCGAAATAAAAATCCTGTTGCCCTGTCATATTGTAGGGTACGTTTGTCTCACTGGCAGGATACTTGTGTCTTATGGCGGATTGTCGTTCTTAACATGAAGCACTGTCGCTCTTCGTATGACACATTGTTGCTCCTCCTTTTGTGGGGGCAACAATGCGACAGTACAACATAGTCACGATAGTATCCTACAAAACTAGCCATACAGGCGAGTGATACGCCTGGAGGATTCGCCACCAGCGATATAGGTTCTGATTCCCACAAGCTGTTGAATCATTTAGATCATGACAAGAAAAATAAGTTTAAGAGTATAGAGAGATTATTTTTACCTGTACAGTACTGGTATAATTAGGAGTATCAATACAATTCATTTAGAAAGCCTCATTATAAACTGCACAAATCAGTTGGACAAGTACAAAACTTTATATAGAGGGGCAAGGACCATCACCACAATACTTCAAAAAGCGTTTAACCATAACTAACCCGAGTGACAATCGGTTCTCTCAGACTAACTTTTTTACTTTTTTTTTCTCCATCTCGTGCAGATTATGAATACATGTCACTATTAATATTGTAAATAATAGCTTATCTAATCTAGTTTTCAAAATTGAAAAAAAAACAAAACAAAACAAAACAACAAAAAACAAACAAACAACAAAAAGTGAGTACTGACAAACAAAACCGTACTGTATAACTCATAATCAATAAACGGGGGGCAATTAATGAACAAAATAAAGACACGCATGGAGGACATTGGAAGTAAGCACAAGGGAATAAGCCAAGAGCTCCAGAATGATACGTGTACTCTGCTTCATTCACGATATCAGCGATGAAAATATAGGTCAAATCCGAGATTAAGTTACATTTTCCTCTTTAGGTTAAATATGCTTCACATTTATTACACTAAAGTGAAATACTTTTTACTTTCAGGTTAATAGACTTTTGCATTATGTTTTATTTCACTTAAGTGAAATAAATGCTCCAGGTGAGTACATAATGGAAATAAAACATAATGGAAATAAAAATCTGTTTCACTTTAGGGGAAATAAAACATCATGGAAATAAACATCGTTTTATCTATCAATAATGAACAACGTTTCTAACCTAGATTACGGAGACTTTCTGGCTGTCTAAGTAATAATTTTACAGATGTATTTTGTGTTTGTTTTAAAATCAAGGGGGCTACAAATTTATAAATGGGAAACTTTTATGATGACCAAAAAGTATCCGAATACTTTAAGTTATTGTTATGGATATACAAATGTGGTATGAAACCAGGTTGGAGACAGGTCCAAGGGGAGGGTTTATTCCATTATACAATGAGGATGGATAGGAGGACAGAGTGACTCTAAGAATATATGATCAGTTTTATTTTAAGTGAAATTCTTTTTATCTTAGGGGAAGTAAACATTTGTTTGCATTATATTTTATTTCACTTCAGTGAAAAAGAATTTCAACAACAACACAAAGATGATTGTTGCTCATACAAAAATTGTATATGATGTCCACTCAGGTTTCCATGTCATTAAAATTAATATTGTTTTATATCGTTTGAAATTTCTAATCAATGTATTTTCCCAAAAGTGTTTGTTTCTTCTTTGAAGATAAGGAGTCTTGAATTTGCTGTTTGAAGGTTCTTTTATTCTTATATCTTAAGCTTGTGAATATCTCCATGTCGATAAGTAGGAGTTATCACCCTTACAATGCTGTCCACATTCGCTACTTGACATACAGTACGCGTCAGTGGCTATGGTACTATTTCACCGCCAGAATTGCGAGTGCCTTCCAGTGTAGGGGATTAAGTACGCCCCACTGTTTCAACTCGGGTGTTTCCACGGGGCCTGGCGAGTGTAGGGGATTAAGGTTGTAGAAAAAGGTGTGACGACTCGCAGCTGGAGACGTGGTCGTGGTCAATGTTTTGTGACCTTACATATTTTCCCTGTTCTGATTGTTTCACATGTAACAATTCATTTACATGCTCCTTCGGATTTTGAGAAAATATTTTATACAGTAGAGCCACAGATTCGATGAATTATGATGAATTTATACGTAACTTTCATAAATTGGCCTAACCTCGTGTCCTGTTACTTTCACGGACGTCCATTATCACAAGTATACATAGTCAGGCATCAGTGTGTGACCAAAAATCAAAATAAACACTAACTAATACAGTTGTCGTCACCGTCTCCATCGCGCCACACCTAAGTACCTAAACCACGGTTTGAAGTGAATGTACCGTTTAATTTCTCACTACTCTGACTATATCTCTATATGACGTGATCTCACTACTCGGCCAACATCTTTGTACGACATGATAGAATATAAATGAATATATAAATGTTATGAGAAATGCACATTTACTTTATAAGCTACTTTATTCTTAAAAAAACTAGTACTGTAACTTTAAAGGGAATTATTCGAATGATTTTTCCATATAGGCAATGTTTCTTTGCAACTCTAGAAAGACAGCATCTACGAGTACATTTGTACGGTAACAGGGACACGCAAAGATTTTTTCTATGTAAGGGCGCTAATTTCGTAACATAGGGCATAAATATCGCTTTCTTAGGGCCCTAACATAGTAACATAGAGCCCTAAGACAGCTATGTTAGGGCCCTAACATAGAAAAAAATTAAATAAAAATAAACAAAATTAAAAAAAACAACAACAATGTATGTCCTTAGTCAGCCATCGAACGCCGCCCTTTCAACATACACATATTATTTAAAAGTACATGTGTAGAATTTGTTTTTAATATATTTTACTAAAATAATAGTTTCTCTCTTTGTCATCATTTACATAATGTAAAATAAAACTTTCGAGGTCAAAAAGGTTAAAATGGTTTCGTGATAGACAGTGCGTCGCGGGAACAGTTTTACTCAAGTTTCAAGTCTCGATTTATATCAAATATTTTTTGAAATATCTGGAAAAAAACCCATATTATTCACAAATGATATGAATATAAAACAATTTTCTGCTACAAGGAAGCACCGGAGTGTTCCAATAGAAGAAGGGATATATACCCTGTACATGAGAAATACGATTAACTAATTTATTTCTTGTATATTATTATTTTTACAGAATTGCAAAGGCAATATATTCCGAACAAGTATCGATCAAATACAAATAAAACTTGTCAAAATATATGAACGATTTTTTAATAAGCAGGTTTCCCGGTGTCGTTGATGATGCAGAAGACACCCTCTAACGGAGCACCTGGTGATATTCTCATTGTACATTTTCCCCACGGTTCCATTAAAATCTAAATACGTTACCTTAGTTTTATCTTGATGAGGAAGCAAAATGTGAGGAATAAGCCTGACAGGTCCACTTTAACCTCATATGAGGATCTGTTGACAGTGGTTCGGCGATACCCGTGTCGTTTTGTGTTTCTCGGGAGGCTGAGAAACAGGCCGATCTGTCGTGTTGTGTCCTTGAGCAAGACACTTTACCCTTATTGTCAAGGATGGCAAGAGATAGGTCTCCTGTATGTTGTTCAGTGATGCAGTTTCAAACAAGGCTAAACTGACGCTGGCTTTTATCGGGGCAATTACCCGAGCAAACAAACAAACTTACTCTTGTTGACAGAGTGTGGTGATTGAGTGTGATATTTGAGTGTGATTGGTCCATTCTAAGTTGAGTTAGGTTCTAGTAATGTTGATGAGAACGGACGAAATGGCGAAAGGCGTTACGACAATATCTTCATCATCCGATCTGGAGCTAATACGCTCTTTATATGTTTATGCTATCTCGCGATCCTGTCCTTATCACTCTGATATATACCAGGCAACGGCAATATAAGTATTGCATTATATACTTGTACAATTAAAATGTATGTATATGCAGGCACCTAAATCATCAAATACATGCTTTTTCAGAACGATCACATCGAGTTTATCAAGTTTTGGATGAATGGGTTGGATTGAAACCATGTATTCGAGGCTTGATAGAACACAGGTCTATTATCGCATTTTAATTCCAAGTTAAATTATTCCATTACTATACAATACATAAATCTATAGAAAACAAAACATGAAAATGGTAACCTGATTTTTCTGAAGACAAAATGGAGAGTGACCCCCTACCTCCAGATATGTTACACACCAGGTAAAATAACCCTCTAACTCCAGATCTGATGAATATCAAGTGTAATAACCCCCTCATTCCGGATCTGATACACACCAGGTAAAATAATCCTTTACTCGAGATCTGATACACGCCTGGTATAGCAACCCTTAACTCCAGATATGATACACGCCAGGCGTCAGGTAGGGTAAACCCCCTATCTTTAGATCTCAAACGCCTGGTATAATACTCTCTTAATTCGAGATCTGATACACGCCTGGTAAAGCAACCCTTAACTCCAGATCTGATACACGCCAGGCGCAAGGTAAGGTAAACCCCCATCCGTAGATCCCAAACGCCTGGTATAACAATTCCTTAATTCGAGATCTAATACACCCCTGGTAAAGCAACCCTTAACTCCAGATCTGATACACGCCAGGCGCCAGGTAGGATAAAACCCCTATCGTTAGATCTTAAACGCCTGGTATAATAACTTCCTTATTCTAGATCTGAAACACGACAGGTATACAATGTAATAACCCCGAACTCCCGATCTGCTTGTCGTATATAGCATATAGAGGTCCCTACCTCGGGGGTGTAATAAAGAAATTCCTACTTCTTTTTTGATAGATAACACAGACATTACAGAGGTTTTTATAAACATTATAATTTGGAAACAGCATTGATGTTACAAACATAGTAGGGAAACCTTGGGTCTACAAAAAATCTAAAACATTAACAAGAGATTATCAAACATAAGTCAAGCTATACAAGCTATATATATATTGTCAATATAAGGGGCGATGGTATCTAAATACATTGGCAATACCAGAAGCGATGATCTCTATATACATGTCAATACAAGGGGCAATGCTCCCTAAAATTTTGGCGATTCAAGAGGCGACGGTCCCTATATACATCGTCCATTCGAGTGGCTATGGTCCGTATATACATTGTCAATACAAAGGGCGTCTGTCCCTATATACACTGTACATTGTCAAAACAAGGAACAATGGTCCTATATACATTGTCAAAACAAGGAACAATGATCCTTAGATACATTGTCAATACAAGGAGAGATGTTCCTTTTATACATTGTCAATACAAGGAGAGAGGTTCCTTTTATACATTGTCAATCAAGGAACAATGATCCCTAGATACATTGTCAATACAAAGGGCGTCTGTCCCTATATACAATGCACATTGTCAAAACAAGGAACAATGGTCCTATATACATTGTCAAAACATCTAACAATGATCCCTAGATACATTGTCAATACAATTGGCGATGGTCCCTATATATATTGTCAATACAAGGACAGATGGTCCGAATATACATTGACACTACAAGGATAGATGGTCCCAATATGCATTGCCAATACAAAGGGGACAATAGTACCTATATGCATTGTCAATCGTTCAAGTATCTATCAAACAAGACCCCCAGAGGGCCTGCATTGCTCACATGGATATTCCATTTACTTTATTAGAATACTCCAATTAAAGTTATATTTCAAATATTTTCCTGCCTTTGAAATGCCGCCCCCAACAATGGTTCAAACTACAGGTGAGCTAAATCCGGTCATTCTTGAAAGAGAAAATGTATCTCTTTTTATTTTGTAGGTTTGTTTTTCTATACTTCCCCTATTGGACCCCCTCTCTCCCGCCCAAAGGATGTGACATCCTTCATGGTCAAATTTTCTCAAAATCTATTTAGTTGTTCAGGACTAGTAGCGTTTTAAAAGATTTATCTTTCGGCTCAGGTGAAACCCAAAAAATTGTTAATAATATTACTTCAAAGGACAATTAATCTGTAAGTTATTGTCGAATAATTCTCGTTTTCAAACATGTATGATATCCTGTAAATATATTGCAGTATATAAATTTTTATCACACTTGGTTGATATTTATTTTAGTTATCGTGTTAACAAGGCCCCATAATAGTATTATTAGAAAGGCTAATAACACCGTAAGTTACTGTCGATTAAATCCCATTTCTGAACTGGTCCGAGATCTTGACGTTATATGCCTACATAGGAAGGTTCATCAAATTTGGTTATTATTTTCTCCAGTTATCGTATTTACAAAGCAATTGTTGATGACGGAAGGACGGACGCCGGACGCTGGACTCAACGGTATGACATAAGCTCATCTTTGCCCTTTGGACCAGGTGAGCTAACACATATATTATTAGGTCGCTCCTACACATTTATGTCTCACAAATCCGAAATAATGATGTCACGTTATTCCACATAAACAGTCAGAACTTTGTCCTGAGATGATTCACTTTTTCACTGACGTTTTATTTCCTCCAACTTCAGCCACAAATATTTCGGCTTTAAAATTGTCATGGCCTCCAGTTTTGGTGGGATCTACAGGACAAAAACATCGATACATTTAACATAATGATTCTAAGTTTGTTTTTGATATTTTTTCAGTTTTTGAAATTGACTTTATGTGCAGTGCACAAAGCTACTTGCTTTCTGGAACATTTAAATATCAACATAAGGTTATTTTGTTAAGAAGTTATTAACAAACTTACTTCAGTTTTCCTGCCGACACAAAACCGGAAGTTACGTATCGCATTTGCAGCTGCCATTTTAGTTTCCAATAATGCCAGTCTCATACCAATACAGCTACGGGGACCGTGTCCGAACGGTACGTAGTCCAGTGGGTCGTGTTTCGCCTTCTCAGTTGGATTAAATCTACCAAACACAACCAATACCGTGTCATATAGTGAAATAATCGGCATGCAGCTAAAACACAATGTAAATATATGACATACAATCATTACTGAAATAAATCCGAAGTTCTCTTTTTCTGAACACTATTTCGCGTGCCATTGACGTTGTCGCGAAAATTTGATCGGTTAAATAATAAAACACGAAAAAGTATTATTTGTGAAATAAACTGCAGGTAAGACTGTCATTTTATACTCGAATTAGTCTGATCGGGAGCCTCTAACCATCCAAAATTATTTCGCCAGTTATAATTTTTCTTACCAATTGTGATAGATATACTTTTCTCTTACCCTGGTCAGGGATATCCACAGTATTACCCGGGTGAGATTTTCTTATCTCACGAAAATCTTATCCTAGGAAAAAGACAAGCTACATGTGCTCTTTGAACGTGCTCTTATTCACGATAGCGTGCCGTCACTATGACCTGACCCGGCACGTTTGAATGTTAAATATCACTATTATTCACAAAAGAAATCGAAATAAGTATTAATTATCAGAGTTAACTGAGTGTTTGGTGGTTTTTTGACAAGCTTGTCTGAACTATATTTTGTATGAAATCAACATCGTAAGGTGTAAAGCGTCTGCTGCAGCCTGATCACAACAGTCATCCGCCGTCCACGTGTTTTTTTTTTTTGTTTTTTTTTAACATACGTTTGGATTTGGTTCACACTACGATTGGAAAACAGTGTAAGAGAAAAATGATAATTTACTCCTTTTTTGGATAATATAGGGGGATCCCAACCCTCGGGGGAGATTGTTAAGTTCCTAAACACTCGGCAAGCCTCGTGTTTGGGAATTTTTGAGCAATCTCTCTATGTATTTATATCTTGGAATAATATTACCTTTCTGGATTGAAAACGTCCGGCTTCTCCCAGATCTCAGGATCATTGTGCAGTGCGTATACCGGTATTGTGACCACCATCCCGGCTGGTATGGTGATGTCCTTCACTTTGGTGGTTTTTACACACATTCTGTCAAATCTACAATAATTGTGAAAAATCATTGGATATCCATACTAAAAAGACATCTTGTTCAATATATGCTAATAAAATACTAGACCTGGTTCTGTTACATCAAGTTGTGAGTGGTACAGAAAGAAATATTACCCCCCCCCCCCCCCCCCTTCTTTCACACACCCCCACACACACACACACACCCACACACACACACACACACACACACACACACACGGGATATTTCATCTACTGGATTGGACGACACATAACATCAGCCGAAAATCAAGGAGATTTTGCCTTTTTGAAAATAACATTAGGATCATGATAGAAACGTTAATATCATTTACAGAGAGAGAAGATCATGATACACATAAAAGTCCACATTATCAATTAGATATACATCGAAAACAGACATCTTTTAGACATGTAGTAATACAGTAATTAAACTCGATGGAAATTAAAACAGGGCAATTAGGAACAAATGTTTATATATTTATATTAATATGCCTTTCCTCTAAGATGTACACGACGCTAAAATACGATATTATTGAAAATGTTAATTTATTATAATAATTATTCATTACATATATAAGCTGATACAGTACACAAGGTATTTAGTGTTGTGTTTAAGGTTTCAAATGCGATATGTACATGGTCACTTCCATCAAACAATTGATCATTAAGACTTGCTTTAAATCTACAAGATTAAAATCTGCTCGGCATGAACATCTATGTGTACAAAGAATAAAAGTGTGGCCGAAACACACCAACCTCAGCGCTGGCGGGTACATCCGTAGGGTCTCGCTTATACACATATCTAAATACTCTAATTTCTTAACATTCTCGTAGTCGATAAGTTCCTACAAAAAACAATATTAAAAACTTTATACATTTGTATTTATTATTAAAACTGAAAATTTTACAACATGTTGGTAAAATAACAAGTGACAAGATATTAAAGAGAATGGTCAATAATCCAGCGATGGTGGCATTTTTGTAGTCAGGTGGAAAGCTACATCAAAACAGTTTTGACACAGAGACCGCGTTATGAATATGTTTAGAGTAATAAGATAACTAACCAACACTATAAACAATAAAATAAAAAAAATCTCATCGTTTGCAATTATATTTGATCAATTTCATGCAACCATGGAGTCATCTACCAAAAAGTAATTTCTTTTCATCAGTAGTAAAGGCCCATTATTTTATTTCTTCAATACTCAGGCCAGTCCAAATGATCATATCTACCTTAGTTGTATTAGTTTATACAGATTCTATTTTCATAACCACTTCCTTCGGCTGGTTAACATTCCGGACCTACCATCCTCATTTTTAATCAATATGCGGAACCTACCGATCCGATCTCTTCCTCAATTTCCCGACGTAGCTTTTCCTGGCATTCCGGATTCAGAGCGAGATTGTACGCTGTCATTGTCAGGGTAATTGATGTTGTTTCGTACCCAGCGGCGAAGAATACTTCTGCATTTGCAAGGATTGCATCGAATGTTATGCCTGAGATATAAACAGATAATGGAAACATTATAATGTCCATGTGCGTGTAGAAGAAGGGTAATGCTGGGTTTTATACAGTGATGCGGTACCTTGTACTAGCAAATTGCTTGCAGACTTTTCGTGTTCGCAGGGTAATGAAATGAGATAAGAAAATCACAATCAAACGTGTAATTATAACAGGTTTAATCAGAACAGGTTATACAGTTTTCTTGACTATGGCCCTTTGTCATGATCAACGGTATTATATCAAAAATAATATCTATATAATAAATACAGAAATAGAACGTGTACCAATATCAGTTTCATTCACAGTTCTAACAATCTAAAGACCAGTTTATTTTTTTATGTTTATACAACTACTTCGAAGTTTTCAGCTAATGAAGAAACAAGTGGTGAGTGATACAGACCCATTGATTGTCAAGTAAACTTATTGTTTATCATTTACAAGGGAGACTGCCTGTTTGTCTCTTTATTGTACTATCTTTTGCAAGGAAGAATGTAGGTATGTCTGTTTGGTGTACTATCATTTACGAGGGAGACTGTCTGTCTCTCTGTCTGTTTGGTGTACTATCATTTACAAGGGAGACTGTCTGTCTGTTTGGTGTACTATCATTTACGAGGGAGACTGTCTGTCTCTCTGTCTGTTTGGTGTACTATCATTTACGAGGGAGACTGTCTGTCTGTCTGTTTGGTGTACTATCATTTACAAGGGAGACTGTCTGTCTGTCTCTCTGTCTGTTTGGTGTACTATCATTTACGAGGGAGACTGTCTGTCTCTCTGTCTGTTTGGTGTACTATCATTTACGAAGGAGACTGTCTGTCTCTCTGTCTGTTTGGTGTACTATCATTTACGAGGGAGACTGCCTGTCTCTCTGTCTGTTTGATGTAATATAATTTACAAGAGAGAATGTCTGTTTGTCTGTTTAGTCTACCATCATTTACGAGGGAGACTGTTTGTCTGTCTGTCTGTTATGTGAACTATCATTTACAAGGGAGACTGTCTGTCTGTTTGGTGTACTATCATTTACAAGGGAGACTGTTTGTCTGTCTGTCTGTTATGTGAACTATCATTTACAAGGGAGACTGTCTGTCTGTCTGTCTGTCTGTTTGGTGTACTATCATTTACAAGGGAGACTGTCTGTCTGTCTGTCTGTTTGGTGTACTATCATTTACAAGGGAGACTGTCTGTCTGTCTGTCTGTCTGTTTGGTGTACTATCATTTACAAGAGATACTGTCTGTCTGTCTGTCTGTCTGTCTGTCTGTTTGGTGTACTATCATTTACAAGGGAGACTGTTTGTCTGTCTGTCTGTTTGGTGTACTATCATTTACAGGGGAGACTGTCTGTCTGTCTGTCTATTTGGTGTACTATTTTTTACAAGAGAGACTGTCTGTTGTCTGTTTAATACACTATACTGTACAAAGGAGACTGTATATTTGTGTGTTCGCCTCTTTATTATTCTATCATTAACAAGGGAGACTGTACTGACTCTGTTTTACTATCATTTACAAGATATACTGTCTGTTTTACTATCATTTACAAGATATACTGTCTGTTTTACTATCATTTACAAGGGATACTGTCTGTTTTACTATCATTTACAAGAGATACTGTCTGTTTTACTATCATTTACAAGAGATACTGTCTGTTTTACTATCATTTACAAGGGAGACTGTCTGTTTTACTATCATTTACAAGATATACTGTCTGTTTTACTATCATTTACAAGAGATACTGTCTGTTTTACTATCATTTACAAGGGAGACTGTCTATTTTACTATCATTTACAAGAGATACTGTCTGTTTTACTATCATTTACAAGAGATACTGTCTGTTTTACTATCATTTACAAGGGAGACTGTCTGTTTTACTACCATTTACAAGGGAGACTGTCTGTTTTACTATCATTTACAAGGGAGACTGTCTGTTTTACTATCATTTACAAGAGATACTGTCTGTTTTACTATCATTTACAAGGGATACTGTCTGTTTTACAATCATTTACAAGAGATACTGTCTGTTTTACTATCATTTACAAGGGAGACTGTCTGTTTTACTATCATTTACAAGAGATACTGTCTGTTTTACTATCATTTACAAGGGAGACTGTCTGTTTTACTATCATTTACAAGAGATACTGTCTGTTTTACTATCATTTACAAGGGAGACTGTCTGTTTTACTATCATTTACAAGAGATACTGTCTGTTTTACTATCATTTACAAGAGATACTGTCTGTTTTACTATCATTTACAAGGGAGACTGTCTGTTTTACTATCATTTACAAGGGAGACTGTCTGTTTTACTATCATTTACAAGAGATACTGTCTGTTTTACTATCATTTACAAGGGAGACTGTCTGTTTTACTATCATTTACAAGGGAGACTGTCTGTTTTACTATCATTTACAAGGGAGACTGTCTGTTTTACTATCATTTACAAGAGATACTGTCTGTTTTACTATCATTTACAAGGGAGCTGTCTGTTTTACTATCATTTACAAGGGAGACTGTTTGTCTGTCTGTCTGTTTGGTGTACTATCATTTACAAGGGAGACTGTCTGTCTGTCTGTCTATTTGGTGTACTATTTTTTACAAGAGAGACTGTCTGTTGTCTGTTTAATACACTATACTGTACAAAGGAGACTGTATATTTGTGTGTTCGCCTCTTTATTATTCTATCATTAACAAGGGAGACTGTACTGACTCTGTTTTACTATCATTTACAAGATATACTGTTTGTTTTACTATCATTTACAAGATATACTGTCTGTTTTATTACATTTACAAGGGAGACTGTCTGTTTTACTATCATTTACAAGATATACTGTCTGTTTTACTATCATTTACAAGGGAGACTGTCTGTTTTACTATCATTTACAAGGGAGACTGTCTGTTTTACTATCATTTACAAGGGAGACTGTCTGTTTTACTATCATTTACAAGAGATACTGTCTGTTTTACTATCATTTACAAGAGATACTGTCTGTTTTACTATCATTTACAAGGGAGACTGTCTGTTTTACTATCATTTACAAGAAAGACTGTCTGTTTTACTATCATTTACAAGAGATACTGTCTGTTTTACTATCATTTACAAGGGAGACTGTCTGTTTTACTATCATTTACAAGGGAGACTGTCTGTTTTACTATCATTTACAAGAGATACTGTCTGTTTTACTATCATTTACAAGGGAGACTGTCTGTTTTACTATCATTTACAAGGGAGCTGTCTGTTTTACTATCATTTACAAGGGAGACTGTCTGTTTTACTATCATTTACAGGCTATACATTGATATATATATAGTGTTATATATACTGTGTTGTTACATACACGGAAGGCGTTACCTTTTGGACTGGGTTCCTTCTGATGAGCGGATCTGTTGGTCTCGTCAATGTCGCGTGTACCTTCCTGGGCATCTACCATCAGCTGGAGGAAATCTGTTCGACCTTCCTACAATACAAAAAATATCCTCAATGTTTATGAGATTGATCCATTTTCATCCAAAATAAGGTATCGTACAGTAAAAGTGCAGGAATTAGCAAGTATTTATATCTAGGTTCCAAACAAAATTCGACCTCGTATGAACTTTTGAAAATAGGTACTAACATGACTGCAAAGAAAACATATTTACCTATCTAAGATTACACAGATTTACCGATGCGAATGTCGTTACAATCAGATAGATATAATTGTATGCTTGAAATAGCATTATAACTTTTAATAATAAAGGCTGTCAATCAACAATATGTGAGTTTAGTTACCCCCTTGCTTTGTCTCCTCTCCTCCAACAGCTGTGTAGTGATTTTACGGAAGTAAGCCATGCTGTCTTTTGGGAAAATACTTGTACCCAATTTCCGGAATAACGGAACAACATTTTTCTCTCTTCTTTCCCTCCCTCAGCATCTCTTCCTCCTTGGAGGTTCCATGTTCTAACATAATTGTAGTTTCCCTTTTCCGATCCAGAGGTGTTCGCCCCACCTATCCAAATTCACCGCTTTCTCTAATTAAGAAAGTTCTCTCTTCCCCGTCCCTTATATAACCCGTACCGTTCTCCACAAATACCCCCATAAGACCGAACGTTACATAAAAAAAATAAACATAGAGGCAAAGAACGAAAGAATTTTATCGGGATGCAGTGAGACAGTAACTATATATTAGTGGTCATCTTTTTAAGCTTATAAATTGGATCGAAGTCCTTGGCATTTAAAGGCTTGATTTTTATGAAAATTTGATATCCATTTCGGATGTGGCCTTGCGACACTTATTAAACATTAACGTCTAGACAAAAATATTGACACCCGGTATCGGGGTTTCGATGTAACGAAATAAAAAACAATACCTTCTTATTTCTACCTGGCCTCCGTCCCCATTGATCATGCTGTTCCGACATGTTTTGACCAGAGTGCCACACGCTTCCTGAACTAATGGCATCATCTATATTGTAAAAAACCATTTTGATCCGTCTATATTTACATCATAACAATTAACAGTTTTTTTCTTTAAAACCATCACCAGATATCATGAATTCAATAGCAATATTTACCAATCTAACAACCATTCCTTAATTTGCATTGGTATAAAGAATATACAAATATTGATAATTTTTATCCTATAATTTGAAATGGACGATCGTAAATAAGATACATAAAAACCTAATAATATCATGATCTCTTACAGCAGCAACAGCTTAGTCAAATAAACAGGTTTACAATCTGTCCCATCAATAGCGACTTAGTCAAAGAGCCATCAACACGAAGGGTTCGGAAACTAATGAATATATTCCAATAGCAACCTAGTCAAAGAGCTCGACAACTTATATATAACTTATGAATCAATTTCCTAAACAAAAACCCAATAGGCGCATCAACACGTCACCTTTTACTACTGTTCATATAACAATGCAATTAGTACGAAGAACATTTTTGTGAGCACATACTTTTCGTAGTTTGCCGGATGAAAACGTAGGAGTAATAACACCCCGGTCATGTTTCCAGTGATCGCCCTTGGTATTCAAAAGGCTTCTTTCCATATCGCCGTTGAAATCTTCAAACGTCTTTAGTAGTAAAAGGAAAGTATTGACAGCTTAAGATGCCGGTTTAAGCGCTATGCAAAAGGCACACAAGAAAAACGTGTCTTTATATAACAGGTAAATATGTCTAAAATGTATATAAAACGGCACCATAAAATGTTTTGTCCTTCTAAAATACTTCCAGAAGGCAGTATCGATAAGATTTGAAAAGGTAAGTACTTGAATACGGAGAAGGGTCTCGTATTTAACCATTTGAAAGGTTAATATTTAATTTTGATTATAGTATCAGTCGTAACTAGGTAAATACGTTTGAAATTCGTTAATGTAGGATCGTGGAACAATGAAACGTAAGACAAACCATTCTATCTGGGAAGTTATTGAACTGTTTCACTAGAATCTCCTTCAACATCTCCTTGTCCGCTACTACCAAATTCGAAGCTACCATATCGTAATGACTGCAAAAAAGAAAGTTCATACTAATTATAGCAGATCTGACCCCAGTTTCATCAACATTTCGTTACAAACGCTTTCAATAGAAAATCATTACTGGACTTAAGGAAAAGCTCTTTGATGGAATTATGACGAAACTTGGCCCTGGATATTCAATCAGTTTCTCCAGATGATACATATAAACAAACAGAAAGGAAACCTCTGGTTGTTTTTGATTATCTGATAAATATTTTGAAACGTATTTCACGCTGAGATTTTTTGAAGTAAAAATCAAACATCACCAATGATCCGAGTTGATACAAATGTAGCCGATCACCTCTCTAGCCAATAACTCAGCAATAATTTGTTTTTCGCATTCAAAATTATGCCAAGTATATTTGTAAATTGAAAAAAACATGTTGAATTAAATCTGTTTGATATTTTATTATTTTACTGCTTATCATCAATTGAAGTAATTTGGGGATTAAATAACGTCAAAAAACAGAGAATGAAGAAAATAAATAAAATAGCTAAAAGCTTGCATTTCAGAAATATTGTTTCAAACGAAAGTGTGTGCAAGTCCCATTTGTATGCTATTGCAGGGACATAAAATGGATAAATAAAATGAAAACTACTTGATAGAAAATTTTTCAAATAACCTTTTTTATGAAATAAATAAGCTTTTCCAAGAAAACAATAGAAATCCACACCTATTGCAATCATAGTTAGTGTACTTTGAGAGATCAAGGTGCTATAACATTAGTATCGATACCATTGACAAGCATGAAAAAAAGTAAAAGCGTTGGTCGCCCAATTGTAAACAAAACATACCCGAACACCCTGCCATAGTTCCGTATTCCATCCTGGTCGAACACACGGATACCCTAAAGAAAGAAAACAATGCATTCATTAACGAAAATTATTATCACAGCTAATCAAAATGTATCAAGTAAATGGTCTGAGTGTAGTTTCATATTATTCAAATTCATTTAAGAAAAAAATAACACAGATCCAAAACGATGTTACTTGAATACAATTACCGAAGCCGTGTGTTTTGTAAATGTCTCAACTCGTATGTTAAGATATACGTTTGGTCATTAAGTCGGCCATAGAAATTCGTCGGCTGCGATATTTCTACCACTGAGGATGCGATTCCGGAACATCGAATGAGAGTACGTTTATCTAGATGTTTATGGAGATCATACAAAATGGAATAGGAGAATAAGATAAGGTGTTCGTAAATTTAAAGGGTAAGCGTTTTCGGCTTCATAGATTTTACCCGCTATGCAAATCCAGTTCAATCATATCCTCACTAACCATTCAGCACAATGCAACAAACGACGAAGGCATTCTCTATATTTAATGATATGAGCATGGTTGTACATTACACCTAGATACTGAATTCATTGTAGTGGAGTTATTTCAGAATTTAAAATGACAAAGACTTCGAAAATAATTACTATTGATGGTATACATTTTGAGATTCCTTGACATAACCCACATTATTTCGGGCATAACTTTTTCGTTATTATTAAACAAGTGTAAAGTTATGATACCGGAACATAAATAACTTGAATGAGACTGCTTAACATGTAAGTGTTAAATTTTCAACATAACAGATCTTAGGCTGTAGTTGATTTAGATGACATGTAATTCTTTCTGTAAAAATCTTGGCGTGTTGGTGTCTTAAAGGCTTCTGCGTCGAAGTTTATTTCATTAAAATAAAGTTACGTTTAGTATATGTGAGTATCTGAACGTTGCTTTACGGTTCTGACCTTATTTATCATGGAAAGCAAATTGCCAAAAATTGGTAGAGGTGTCGGTCCCGGTATTCCCATCCTCCTGAACGTCAGGAAATCTCGGCTCATCAATCTGAAAATATTAGCGATATATACTGGATTAATGATAATGATTCTATCTAAATAATCATTTTGGTCCAACTACTATCCGAATGATGTTATTACCTCAAATTAATTCTTTGCTTTGATATCAAGATTGGTGACAGCAGAAGAAAGTTGAATGATATATTTGTGAACATGGATAATTTAACTTGGTACAAAATCTACAAGATGCCATCCTGCATAACAAAAGCATTCAGCACTTCCAGCGTAGAGTATGTCCTCAGTAGTTACCTCCCCTCCTTGTAATTTATGTAACACTGAAACCGAAACGATAACTCAAATATTATGGAAATACAAAATTTACTAGAACTCTTAATCCTTTTTGGGGGCTCTTTTGAGACCATTTTCATTAATTTCCCATTATTATCTTAACCCCTATTACATTTATTATTGCGGTCTCTGTAAAATCAGGGGTGCGTGAAAGAATAAAGCTTACACGTTGATTCGATGTGTTCGGTTTGTTTTCCCCATTTACCTCAAAACGGATAACTTAGGATCTGACAGTACGTACCTGAGGAATAGTTATTACAAACGTCAACTGTCAAAAATAATGGTATGACCTTTGTGTCGTTAAATATTTGTTAGATTTGTGTATGTGTCTAAACATTACGTTGCTATGGTGGCATGGATCTGCCATCACATAACGAGATAATTTTGTCAACATAGCGAGATAAATATACCATATAGCGAGATAATAAAACGACATAGCGAGATAAAACAACCGACATAGCGAGATAATTTAATGCATTTAATATGAAGTCGCTATCTCGACATCTCGCCGCATTCAAATGCTACTACTGACATGGAATTTTTTCTTGTCAACGTCACGTGACCTCCATTCGGAAGTTCAGCGCGCCAGTGCACAATCATTATTGTGTTATCCCTATAACATACCTGAATAAATTATACTATCAGGATTGATATTATTATACCAAAGACATACCAGTGGAAGACTCTACAAACTTATGTCATAAGGCTGAAGAAATGATCTGTCAGATACTGAATTCTAATACCAAATTTCATTTACAAAAAGGTCAGGAGAGCTTAGATCACTGAGCACATGTTTCAATTTGCATGCATATGGATAAAAAATAGTTAATTTCTGACGACGTACATACAGGTGTGATTGTTGAGTTCAAGGTCAAATGCAACGCCTTGATAACCTATCTCATCACATTTTCCTTTTTTACAGGATGTACGTTTTGTTAGACGCACGAGTCTGCCCTATTGTCCAGTATCGCTGAGAATAATCAATCAATGTACATGTATCTTCTGGATTTCCAAATATCAAAATAAAAAAGAATTTATATAACAGACGAAAAGCTCATATAAAAACCCAAAGTAGTAGAAATTTCCCATGTGATGGAGATTAGATATATAATTTAATTATACGGCAATTCAAATAAGGTATCCATGGTTGCCGAAATATCATTTGTTTGAATTTAATACTGATCTCATTTAGGTCAAATCTGACGCGTATACACCTCTCTCAATAATACGACGTCAATGGTAACTTGTTCACACAAACTGTACCCCCGTACTACCATACACCTACTACCATATATACCGATTCACTTTAAATCTACTCGCGTAATACCATACCAATACACACAAACAGTACTCCCGTACTAACATACATACCAATACACACAAACAGTACTCCCGTACTAACATACATACCAATACACACAAACAGTACCCCCGTACTACCTTATATACCAATACACACAAACAGTACTCCCGTACTAACATACATACCAATACACACAAACAGTACTCCCGTACTAACATACATACCAATACACACAAACAGTACTCCCGTACTACCATACATACCAATACACACAAACAGTACTCCCGTACTAACATACATACCAATACAAACAAACAGTACCCCCGTACTAACATACATACCAATACACACAAACAGTACCCCCGTACTAACATACATACCAATACACACAAACAGTACTCCCGTACTACCATACATACCAATACACACAAACAGTACTCCCGTACTAACATACATACCAATACACACAAACAGTACCCCCGTACTAACATACATACCAATACACACAAACAGTACCCCCGTACTACCTTATATACTAATGCACACAAACAGTACTCACGTACTTATATACATACCGATTTACTCAAACTGTGCTCCCAAACTACCAAACCGTTACACAGAAACTGTATTACCGTTCTGCCATACACTTACTACCATATATACCGATACACACAAACTGTACTCTCATACTCATATACCGATACACACAAACAGTACTCCCGTACTACCATACTGATACACACAAACAGTACTCCCGTACTACTTAAACGATACACACAAACAGTACTCAAGTACTACCATATATACCGATACACACAAACTGTACTCTCATACTCATATACCGATACACACAAACAGTACTCCCGTACTACTTAACCGATACACACAAACAGTACTCAAGTACTACCATACATACCGATACACACAAACTGTACTCCCGTTCTACTCTACCGATACACACAATATGCACTTCCGTACTACCATACCGATAGAAACAAAAAATGCCCTCGTATTGCCATATATACCGATTCACACAAACCGTACTCCAGTTCTAACCGGAAAATGTACCGAATGTACCGAAACACTCAAACTGTGCTCTCGTACTACACAACAAATACGTGTACTACCGTTCATACTGATGCACGCAAACTGTACTTTTGTACCACTTTACCGAAACATACAAACTGTATTGCCGTACTAGCATACCCATTCACACAAACTGTACTCCCGTACTACCACCATACATACCCATACGCAATAATATTGTGCAGTATCATTGATTTACGCACGTTAAAACATACTTAAAAATACTCACACTGTGTAGCAAACACAGACTATCACCATCAGAATGGCCCAAACAGGTACTTCAACACCGAACAGCTCCATTTTATACCGTGGTCATAAAATGTCCCCGTGTACACAGATCCCCGTCCTGACAGCGAGAGAGCAGAGAGTGAGAACGACCTAGATTTTGACAGCGACAGACAGATGGCCGCATTGGAATGTTGCCAACATAATCTTTGTGTAGTGCTCTTTTCTCTACATGATGAAGCAAAAAAGCAACAGGTAAATACTGAAACGTGTTTGTATGATTGTAGAATCTGGTATAGATGATATAGTTATCTACCTTGGGAACAGGTACTGGTTGTTATGCCATTACGATGCGTGATCAAATTACATCGTTTTCTCAAAAACTAACGGTGTTACTCTCAAAAGCACAATTAGTACCTATTCCCAAGATGGATAGCTCTGTGTAATGAAAGTGCTGACAATGCCAATTTGGGTTGTAGTGGTTTTTCTTTTTACTTTTCTCATCACCTTTTTGTCTCTTTATTCTCAACAATGGCTTATTTTGATGTCCAAACAACTTGATATAATTATATCAATTGTATATATATATATATATATACATCCAATTATACTTTACTTTTCCGCCTTTAATTGAAAACTACAAAAAGTATACATATTATTTGCTAATCAACTGGGGATGTAGAGAATAAACTCAATATTTGTACTATAATTTTAATTCACATTTCTCTTGCACACCATTTTCATTACAGTGGTCCCCCTCAAAACTTACTTGATCTCAATGGAAACAACCTCTACGAACCTTACATACATTTCCCCCTGTCAAACTCAACAGCGCTATCTAAGCACCTTGTCATAAGCATTTTCTGTACCAAAGGCGACAATGTAGTAACCTTCATCTGATTGTCTGCTGTCGTTTATAACATTATATCATTATGTTAAATTACAAACAGATACAGAGTTTTAAAGCTTAAATCGAAACGAAAACAAATATCTTATGATCGTTATGAATTATTTTACGATATTTAAGTTATAAAGGTGTGAACCAAGAAAATTACTGACTTACAGTCATAGTTATTTTAGTTTAACACAGCACTGCAATATAAACTAAGCTGACAATGCTTTACATAAAAGGTATATTTTGGCCTAATTATTATCGAATATTAACATAGGAAGCAAAACAGTGCATTGCGTCTGTATAATATAATAACGATAACAATATATGACATGATCACTGTCAGTGAATTATATAGCATGTACATGTACACTTTTTGTATTTACTGTATAAACATATTGACAGCTTGACCTTTACTGATAAAGTGAAACAGTATAGACTTTTTCCTGTCTCTGTAATTTCATAATCCTTTAAAAGTCATGCTACTCTATTAGAACAAGCTTACCAGCTAAGTGTTTTCAAATGGTCGTCTATCCAAATATTATATTCGATGATCGTAACGATATAGATATGTTAATTTGGACACAGTTTCCTTTCACGGTAAACCGAAATATTGTTATCGCTTATGATGGAGGATTTGCTTTATTTCCCTTATTGGAAAACATCCATTAGGCCACAGATTAGCCAGACTTCGTATTTATACTAAACTGGTTCTGTGTGTAGAATTTTGAAAATACCTTCCTATTCCTTCAGCTATTAGCCATCGCCTCTCCTGCTTCCAAGAGTTGCTTAATAATTCTTTTTGGCCCCGCTCCTCAACCCCCTATGAGACAGGCCACTCCATTTGAATCCCCATGTGTACAATTTTAAATATGAGAGATATTCAGCACATTTCCCGAAGAAGTCGTTTATAGCACTATAGTCGGGTTGCCCCATTTCAGACCCACTTCTAAGAATCCGGATGAGGTCGGACCCAACGTTTGAACAATTTTGAATCCCCGCCAGCTTGGGAAGCTTCCAATCTAATTAAGCTAGATTGCAATCAGTGATTTAGAAGGATAAGTTCTTTAATGAAACCGACATTAACGGAGCTAATCATCAGGATGGGCACAATTATCTGCCATTGTCTGATCAGACGATCGAACCTCTGGGTTCTTTAAGAAATGGACTTTCATGTAAATGTGTGACAGAAACACCCAAAGATAGGTCCCCTACAGAAATGGAGATAGTTATTCTTATTCGTTATGTGTTATTATACTTCAATACAACAAACAATAATACCAGTTGTAGCAGAAAAGGTTCATACTCATGGAAATCGTCCATGTCTTACACGCGGGGAGATTCTGCACTATCATTACAGATATCCATTTCCTTTATAATGCTTGCCTTTTTTTTCTGGCTACTAAATAATTGTTGAATTTGTATATCGTTCACTCTAACGATCACACGCATCCGCATATTAATCATACTAAAATGAAATATTTGCAGATGGAACGTGTTTTTTTTATATAGAGTTTCCGGATAGCTATACAGTTTGTCCACGTCGCTTTTTCTCTATTCTACACAGTGTGATGTCGTACCTTCTACATAGTGTGATCTCGCAAATTCTACATAGTGTGATATCGTATATTATACATCGTGTGATCTGGTATATTCTACCTAGTGTGATCTCGTACATTCTACACAGTGTCATCTCGTACATTCTACATCGTGTCATCTCGCAAATTCTACATAGTGTGATATCGTATATTCGACATTATGTGAACTCGTACATTCTACATAGTGTGATTTTGATATTCTACATAATGTGACCTCGTACATTCTACACAGTGTCATCTCGTACATTCTACATCGTGTCATCTCGTATATTCTACATCGTGTCATTTCGTATATTCTAAGTATTTTTTCTCGTACATTCTACATAGCTTTATCTCGCACATTCACATTCTACATAGTGTTATCTCGTATATTATACACAGTGTGATCGGGTATATTTTACATAATGTCATATCGTACATTCTAAATATTTTTATCTAGCACATTCACATTCTACATAGTGTGCTCTCGTATATTCTACAAAGTGTGATAGCGTACATTGTACGTAGTGTGGTATCGTACATTCTACATAGTGTGATCTCGTAAGTTGTACATACTGTGATCTCGTATATTCTACAAAGTGTGATCTCGAACATTCTACATAATGTGATCTCGCATAAAAGCCAATTGTTTTTCCATAGACTTTAGTGTTAACGTTTTGGAGTTTATTATTAAAATTCTTGAATTCAATATGGCAATTATGGTTTATAACAAACGTTTAGGGTCTTATATAACACGTAATCAAAACAAAGGTTGTCTCCTTCAGCTCAATTTTTTTCCGGGGTAGCCATTTTGAAATGGGTGTATTTCGCAGTAAAAGTTCTCAAAAATCTGAATTGTTTACCTGTTAATTATTATGACCTGAACTTTTGGGAAAAATTAAATCTATATCAACATTTCTTATGGGCAGTTACCTCTCAGGCCACATATCTATTGTGTTACCTCATAACATACTGGCCAATCAGTGGTTGCCAGAGATTTTATCCCTGTCTCAACTTTCTATACACAGGGGGTGTTTCAAAAATCTATTTTTTCAATTGGTTGGTTGTTCCCTAATACGCTCTTTATATCTTCATGCTATTTTGCGATTCCTTCCTTACTACTCGGATATATACCAGACAACAGAAATATAAGTATTTCATTATATACTTTTACAATTAAAATGTATGCATATGCAATCACCTAGATCATCAAATAATGCTTCATCAGAACGATCACATCGAGTTATCGAATATTGGATGATTGGGTGTTGGAGACCACGCTTTCGGACCTGACAGAACACAAGTCTGTTTTCTCATTTTGTCATTTTAATTCCAAGTGAAAATATTTTGTTACTTTATAATATCTAAATCTATAGAAAAACATGAAATTGGGGACTAGTTTTTTTCTGAGGACTTAATTCAATTTATCAAATACATGCAGGGGATAGTACTCTCCTAGTTCCAGATCTGATATACGCGAGGTAAAATAACCATCTAACTTCAGTTCTGATACACGCGAGGTAAAATAACACTAACTTCAGATCTGATACACGCGAGGTATAATAGCCCTCTAACTTCAGATCTGATACACGCGAGGTAACATAACACTAACTTCAGATCTGATACACGCGAGGTAAAATAACCCACTAACTTCAGATTTGATACACGCGAGGTAAAATAACACTAACTTCAGATCTGATACATGCCATGTAAAATAACCCTACTACTGCAACTCCAGATCTGATACACGCGAGGTGTAATAACCTTCTAACTTCATATCTGATACGCGCAAGGTATACTAACTTCCTAACGTCAGATCTGATACACACCAGGTATAATAACCCTCTGACCTCAGATCTGATACACGCGAGGTATAATAACCCTCTAATTTTAGATCTGATACACACCAGGTATAATAACCCTCTAACTCCAGATATGATACACGCGAGGTATAATAACCCATTAACTTCAGATCTGATACACGCGAGGTATAACAACCTCCTTACTTCAGATTTGATACACGCGAGGTATAATAACCCTCTAATTTTAGATCTGATACACGCCAAGTATAATAACCCTCTAACTCCAGATCTGATACACGCGAGGTATAATAACATCGTAACCTCAGATCTGATACACGCGAGGTATAATACCCCTAACTTCAGATCTGATACACGCGAGGTATAATAACATCGTAACCTCAGATCTGATACACGCGAGGTATAATACCCCCTAACTTCAGATCTGATACACGTGAGGTATAATACCCTCTAACTTCAGATCTGATACACGCGAGGTATAATAACCTCCTAACTTCAGATCTGATACACGCGAGGTATAATACCCTCTAACTTCAGATCTGATACACGCGAGGTATAATAACCTCCTAACTTCAGATATGATAAACACGAGGTATAGCAAACTCCTAACTTCAGATCTGATACACGCCATGTATAATAACACTACTACTGCAACTCCAGATCTGATACACGCGAGGTAAAATAACCTCCTAACTCAAAATCTGATACACGCTGTGTCACTTCATGTGTTTTACACAGGCGTATTTAGACAAAAAAGTTCAACGCAGGTTCTAAATTTCATCCGTTCATTAAACTAGGATCCTCCACCAGGACTAAGAACACTCACAGGCTGGACAACGTATCGACGTACAAATGTATATATATCATTAATGAAAATAAAAGTTAAAGTTCGAAATTTAAAGTTGATAAGTCTTTTTTGTTTTCAAGTCCGAATATGGGTTATGCCGGAATGGGGGATGTTGAATGTCCAACCGTTCTATAAAGCTAACGTACCGGGTCACTGCTGTCCCCCAAATTGGGTGCTAATTTTAAAGAGAGTATGGCGTAGTCAGCCATGTTATTGGTTATTCAATGGTCATGGGGTCAACATTATTACACAAGCTATCTCTATTACTTATCGGCACGATTCAAGTTTAATTTCATCTCATCTAAATTTTATTACATTATTGAAAATAGATAAAATAGATAGATAGCTGTCGTCAATCTGACAATCAATTCACCGTAATTAGATTATTCAACAGCATTTGTTTATCCATGAAACATTGCCCAGCCAAATAAATCATAGTACAATATAAATGCAATATATATCGAATAAACATCTACTGGTACAGGGAAACGTTGATGCATATCGAACATACATGATTATAATGAAAGAAATATAATAACGCAGTTATTAAATACTCAATAAACAATTATTACGCAATAATAATAATACCCCGATTATACCAGATCGGATACATGCCATGTATATTAACCCTCTCTCCCTAACTCCAGATCTGATACACGCCAGGTTTGGTGACCCCCTAACTCCAGATCTCAAACTCTAGATATTTGATAATTTCGGATCTGATACACGCCAGGTACACTAACCACAAACTCTGGATCTGCTTGTCGTACATATAATATATGTAATATGTCCCTACCTCTAGGTGTAATAAAGTTATAAAATAAAATTACTACTTCTTACAACATTTTACAACACAGACCTTTTTCATTAACATAATCATTGGGAAAAAGTATTAATGTTACTTGCCTAGAAGGGACACATTTCGTATTACATGTATACCAAATATCTGACGGGCTACATAAACGCATTATATACATCGTCAATACAAGTGACAACGATCCCAATATACATTATCTATGCAAGGGGCGATAGTATCCATATACACAGTCAATACAAGGGACGATGGTCCCTATATACAGTGTCAATACAAGGGGCCATAAGTTGTCTTTATATACACTTTAAATACAAGGGGCAATATTACTAATAAACGTGGTCTTTCGTTCTAGTATATACGAAAAAACAAATGGTCCAGAGGGCCTGCATCGCTCAACTTGATATTTCATTGATTTGGTAGAACACTCCAAATTAAGTTATATTTCAAATACCTTCCTAATTTTGAACTGTCTCTCCAAAAAATGGTACAAGCAACAAGTGATATAAATCTTGTTAGGCTTGAAAGAGTTAAGTTGTTCAGGACTAGTAGCGTTTTAAAAAACTTTATCTTTCTGCCCATGTGAACTCCAAAAGTGTTAATAATATTTCTTCAAAAGGCAATTACTCTGTTAATTACTGTCGTATAATTCCTATTTTCGAACTTGTCTGGCATCCTGTCGATATATGACAGCATACCAAGTTTAATAAAACTTGATATTTATTCACGTTATCGCGTTAACAAGGTCCCATAACAATGTTATTACAAAGTGCAATGAATCTGTAAGTTGCTTTCGAATATTGACCATTTTCGAACTCGTCCGAGATCTGGACGATAAATGGCTACATGTGACGGACTCCGGACGCCATTTTTGCCCTTTGGACCAGGTGAGCTATATACTAGGGTCGATCCTACGCATTTCATATACTTCACATATTTTAATTCGGATTTCTGAATAATCTGAAGTCACGTTATTCCACGTGATGAACATTATGTACAGTCAGAACTTCAGGGCTGGTCTGAGATGATTCACTTATTCATGAACGTTTTATTTCCTCCAGCTTCAGCCACAAATGTTTCGGCTTTAAAAGTGACATGTCCTCCATTTTTGGTGGAATCTACAGAACAGAAACATAACAAATTTTATCTTAACTACTCATGGTTTCAATTATTGATATTGTTTGAAATTGTATTGATGTGCAGTGCACATACAAAGCTATTTGATATTTTGGAACATTGAAATATAACCATATTGTTATATTGTTGAGAAGTTATGAACAAACTTACATCAGTTTTGCTGCCGACACAAAACCGGAAGTTACGTATCGCATTTGCAGCTGCCATTTTAGTTTCCAATAATGCCAGTCTCATACCAATACAGCTACGGGGACCGTGTCCGAACGGTATGTAGTCCATTGGGTCGTGTTTCGCCTTCTCAGTTGGATTAAATCTACAAAACACAATCAATAGAGCACAGTGTCATCTACTGCAACAATCGACATTAAGCTAAAATACAATGTAAATATGACATTTGTTTTCTTCTAGCCATTGTAAGCTATATCGATACTGCATACCATATAACCGCTTATTCTCGCTATTTCGCGTGCAATTGGGGCACTCGCGAAACTTTGATCTGTTAAATAATAAAACACGAGAATATACCATTCGTAAAATAAACTGCAGGTAAGACAGTCGTCATATTATACTCGCATTAGCCCAATCGGGAGCCCCCAATCAACAAATCCTATTTCGACAATTATGATTCTGTTTGTGGTATACTTATCAACAATTACGATTTGATCCTTTTATAATTCGACATCGAGAGCAATTTTCGCAAAAATAAGTATCCTTGAATAAGCAGATCGCAAACTTTCACTTAGTTATTTATTTATTTTATTTCATTTTGAAATTCGCGAAATTTTGATCCGCTGAACTAGCTGACTATATGATATGACGTGTCCTGATATTCTTTAATCCCCAGTTACCAATTAACACAGATAGGGATTATACAATACACACGGGTGATCAGCGATAATACAAAGGTATTTGTGAAAGATAATTTGATGTTTTCCTTCTAGGACTCGTTCGAAATATAGAATAAAAGAGTGGAAGTACGTACAGCAACGCAAAAGGAAACGTTACGTCGTTGTAAATAAAATTCTTCACAAATTCATTGATATCTTGGAATAATTTTACCTTTCTGGATTGAAAACGTCCGGCTTCTCCCAGACCTCTGGATCATTTTGTAGTGCATATGCCGGTATTGTGACCACCATCCCGGCTGGTATGGTGATGTCCTTTACTTTGGTTGTTTTTACACACATTCTGTCAAATCTACAATAATTGTGTGAATTATTGTATTTCCATACTAAAAAGACATCTTGTTCAAGATATTGTTATAAAACACTAGACCTAATTTGTTACATCCAGTTGTGACTACATAAATGTCATCACCTCCCCCCTCTCTCATACACAGAGGGGGTATTTCATCTACTGGGTTGTACGAGACAAACCGTCAGCCAAAAATCAAAGAAATTGCTTTTCTTAAAATGACATTAGGATCATGATATAAACGTTAATTTTATTACTAGAGAGGAGAATATCATACACTTGATACATGGCCCAAATTATTAATTAAGCATATATCGAAAACAGACATCTGTTAGACATGTAGTAACAGAGTAATTAAACTCAATGTAAATAAAAACAGGGCAATCATGAACAAATATATATGCACGAGTGAAAATATCGAAATATTCTGTCATACGAGTGAAATTTATGTTATATTATATGGGAAACCATTCAATTTTCTTTTTATTGCATTTCATAAATTAAAAAGAAAAACAACATTAAAAACATTAAAAAAAAATTAAGTCAAAACGTGCGAAAATCAATAATGATCTCATCTCTTTTTGACGTTACTCGATGTGAACTTGACGGCGAAATTTTGAAAGGACTGATAAACGCAATTGAAGCGTTTTCTGCTGTTATAGGAGAATATATGCATGAAAAGCTTACGTCAAGTGAGTATTTTGTCAAAAAAATACCCTGAAAATTTCAGAAATAAAGCAAAATAACCTATTGATCTATCTCCGCTTCGACTAGAAAATCAGTAAGTTTCAACACGAGGTGAATACAAAGGTCCGCTCTGATTGGTCAAACACGCAAAACTTATATTTTCACTGCAAAACTTATATTTTCACTGCAAAACTTTATATTTTCACTGCTCATCGCTGCAGTGAAAATGTAAGTTTTATTAGTTTGATAAATTTCTTTGTTTCACTACCAAAACTGCAATAAATATTTATATTAACATACCGACCCTTTAAGATGTACACAACGTCAGACTCCGACATTCTTTAAAATTCGAATTTAGTATGATAGTTATTCAATGTATATATCGCTGATACATCACAAAAAGGTATTTAGTGTTGTGTTTAAGGTTTCAAATGCGATATGTACATGGTCACTTCCATCAAACAATTTATTCGTAAAACTACTTTAAATCTACAAGATCACAATCTGCTCGGCATGAACATCTATGTGTACAAATGGTAAAAGTGTGGCCGAAATGGCAAAAGTAAGTAACACACCAAAATTACGTCACCTACCTCAGCGCTGGCGGGTACATCCGCAGTGTCTCGTTTATACACATATCCAGGTACTGAAGTTTCTGAACATTCTCGTAGTCGATAAGTTCCTGCAGTAAATAAAAGGGGAAGGTTTACAAATGTACATTTGTATTTAACACTAAAGCTGGAATGTTTACAACAGCTTGGCAATATCACAAGTGACAAGACATTAAAGCATTTGGTCAATAAACCAGCGATGATGGCGTTGTTGTTTTGTTTTTTTCTTTTTTTTAGTCAGATGAGAATCTATTATCAAAACCCGTTATAAATATGTTTGGGCATTAAGATAACTAACCAACACAATAAACAATAAAATATAAAATCTCATCGTTTGCAATTTAGTTTGAGCAATTTCATGCAAACATGGAGTCATCTACAAAAAACAAAATTTAAAAAAATCATCAGTAGTAAAGGTTCATCATTTTTTCTGAAATATTCAGGCCAGTCCAAATCATCATCTATACCTTAGGAGTACTAGTTCGTTCACCACCTTCAGCTTATCTATATTCCAGACCTACAGTACCAACCCTATATGTTCAGCAATATCCAGAACCTACCGACCCGATCTCTTCCTCAATTTCCCGACGTAACTTTTCCTGACATTCCGGATTCAGAGCGAGATTGTATGAAGTCATCGTGAGGGTAATTGATGTTGTTTCGTAGCCAGCAGCAAAGAATATTTCTGCATTCGCAAGGATTCCATCAAAATTTATGCCTAAGATATAAGAAATACAAACGGATTTAACAGTATAAGGTCCACGTGATTTTATACAGTAATGAGGTACCTTGTACAAACACATTGTTTGTAAACTTTTTGTTTACGAAGGAGAAATAAAATGAGGTTTGATCAGAACATGTTATACAGTTTTGTTGAAATCAATGACTATGATTCTTTTTAATGGTAAAACAACTCATATGCGGTTATATCAAATACAACTATTTTCTGACTATATTCCCAAGGCAATAGAAAATGAAAAAATATCAGTTTTCATGTACAGTTTTAACAATCTAAATGACAGCTAATTCTTTATATTCACAACACAAGTAGTACTTTGAAGTTCTCAGCTGTGGAAGAAACACGAAATGAGTGACACGGACCTATTGATTGTCGAGTTAAGTTATTGCTAATCATTTACAAGGGAGACCGTCTGTCTGTTTTATTAGCATTTACAAGGGAGACTGTCTGTCTGTTTAGTGTACTATAATTTACATGGAAGGCTTTCTGTTTTACTATCATTTACAAGGGAGACTGTCTGTCTGTTTTATTAGCATTTACAAGGGAGATTGTCTGTCTGTTTGGTGTACTATCATTTACAAGGAAGGCTGTCTGTTTTACTATCATTTAAAAGGGAGACTGTCTGTCTGTCTGTTTATTGTGCTATCGTTTAAAAGGAAGCCTAATTTACTATCGTTTACAAGAGAGACTGTCTTGTTTGTCTGTTTATTGTGCTTTCGTTTAAAAGGGAGGCTGTCTGTCTGCCTGTTTTACTACTATTTACAAGGGAGACTGTCTGTCTGTCTGTTTTATGTACAACATTACAAGGGAGACTGCCTGTTCGTCTGTTTATGTACGATCATTTACAAGGGAAATAATATTTTAGGGCTATTACATGTACGAGAGGCGTTACCTTTTCGACTGGATTCCTCCTGATGAGCGGAACCATTGCTCTCGTCAATGTCGTGTCTACCGTCCTGGGCATCTACCATCAACTGGAGGAAATCTGTTCGACCTTCCTACAATACAAAATGTTCCCTCTATCTTTATGAGATTCATCCATTTTTATGTACGATACGGTATCGTACAGTAAAATCGCAGGACTTAGCAAGTATTTCAGTCTAGGTTGTCAAAAAAGACGCCCTCGTATGAACGAGACGCATTGTCAGTTTTATAAATAGGTATTTACGCCAATGCAATTAACAACTTTTTACCTATCTAAAATAACACACAGGTTTGCCGATGCGAATGTCGTTACAATCACAAAGAAATAATACATATACTAAAGATAGCATTATTACTTTTAATAGTAAATGCTGCCAATCAACAATATGTGAGCTTAGTTACCGCCTTGCTTTGTCTCCTCTCCTCATACAGCTGTGTAGTGATTTTACGGAAGTAAGCCATGCTGTCTTTTGGGAAAATGCTTGCACCCATTTTCCGGAATAACGGTTTAAATGATGGAAACAATACTGAAATTAAATCAGAATTATCAAAACATATTCATACTTCTCCGATAAAGAGCAGGGTAGCATGTCTAAGTTATAAACACCAAATAATTTCAGGAGAATACAGCGGAAAAGAAGCCTTGAAGTATGTTACACATAAGATCTGGGTACATACAACAGAGTACCGCGGGGCGGAACAAAAGACGATCTCTGAATGTTATATATGGTATGTACTATATTTCATGAAAATAAGACTCGCATACCTAACGAGAGGCTAGATGGCATGCTCATTAAACACACCATGTCTGATGATATAGTTTACCAGGTTTCAAGAAGATAAACAACAGCAGAATGATACGTCCGTGTAAGATTCAAGCTTTATATATAATCAAGGGACAATGAGTTCTGCAAACTTATTCAAATCAATTTTCGGGGGTAGTTATATGAACGGTATTTCATTCAATGTTTCAAAGATATCAGTTGAAAAATCCCGAGAGGAGTTTTTAGGACAAGAATAAAATACTGAAATAAATAAAGGACAATTTAATAAATGGAATTTCGTTTTAAAGAAACACAACGTATCAGGATAATAAAGCCTACCAAAAAATTCCAAAGTCATGGTATATAAGTGTAGCGCTTGAATATAAAAGAAGATAATAATAATAGTTCGATAATGATGCGTTAGACAGAGGAATATTTACATATATCAGATTAATGGAAAGTGACCATATACTCACTGATCATAAGTACCGCAGGTGACGCTAGACTGATGTCAAACATCTTTTTGGCGTGAGTTACAAATAAGTCATTTGGGTTTCCCTGGGAATCCACGTGAATACCGAAAGCCGTAGAGCTTATCACATCCATGGTGAATCCTCCAAATAATCTGCAATGTACACGCAGTTACTCTACTTACACTACAACATCATGACAGTGTGTTGGCGGTCATCTATTTAGGCTTAAGAATCGAATCGAAAATCCTTGGAATTTAAATTTGACATCCATTTAGGATCGTTTGACCTTTATTAAACATTTACGTAAAGACAAACACAAACAAAAAGTATGACAAATGGTATCTGATCTAATGTAACGAAATGAAAAAAACTACCTTCTCATTTCTACCTGGCCTCCGTCGCCACGTTTAATGGCGTCCCGACATGTTTTCACCAGAGTGTCACACGCTTCCTGAACTAATGGTACCATCTATATTGTAAAATATAATTCGGTATTTACAACGGTATCACTGGATTTCATGTCAATCAAATATTTACCAGTTCAATAGCAATTACTAAAGTTACATTTGTATAAAAAATATACAAGTATTGATAGTTTCTATCCTATAGTTTGTAGTAGACGAACGGAAATAAGATACAAAGAACCTTATACAATATCATAATCCCTTACAGCGACAGCAGCTAAGTCAAATAGACAGGTTTATAATCTGTTTAAGCAATAACAACTTATTCAAAGAGCGATAGCCATTTTAAGAATATGTTTTATCAAACCAAGGCAAATCAAATAGCAACCTAGCCAGGGAGCTCGCCAATGCAATTAGTATGAAGAAAAATTGTGTGAGCGTGTACCTTTCGTAGTTTACCAGATGAAAACGTAGGAGTGATAACACTCCGATCATGTTTCCAGTGATCGCCCTTAGTATTCAAAAGGCTGCCTTCCATGTCGCCGTTGAAATCATCAATCGTCTTCGGTAGTAAAAGGAAAGTATTGACAGCTTAAGTTGCAGGTTTACATGCTTTGCAGCAGGTTTACATGCTTTGCAAAAGGCACACTAAAAAAAGCGTCTTTATATATAACAGATAAATATGTCAAAATGTATATGTCCTTTTATGACAGTACTGGAAGGAAGTATCAACATGGTTTTGAACAATTTAAAGTAGAAGAAAAAGTACACTGGAGACAGGTCTGATCCAATTAACGCTACCTCTTCAATCATCTGCCAGATATTTAAAAGGTAAGTACTTAAACGGGTCCTTCTTATTCATTATTATAGTGGCATTCGGTTGTATGTAAATAGTTTGCTTTTCGTTTAAGTAGGAACGTAGAGCAATAGAACCTAACACAAACCATTCTATCGGGGAAGTTATTGAACTGTTTCACAAGGATCTCCTTCAACATCTCCTTGTCCGCTACCACCAAATTCGAAGCTACCATATCGTAATGACTGCAAAAAAGAAAGCTCATACTATTTATAGCAGATCTGACCCCAGTTTTGTGAATATTTCGTTACTTAAATTTCCAATAGAAAACGACTGAAGAGTAAAGCTCTTCAGTGGAAAATCGACGAAACTGGGTCCTGAGTATTTAATCAATTTATCTACATATAAATAAATCAGAAGGAATCCTCTCGTTGTTTCTGATGACCTAATACATATTTTGCAACATATTTCAAAATGAGATTTTTGGAAAAAAGCAATCACCATTGATCCGAATTGATACAAATGTAGCACAACGTACATGTTTACAAACAAAATGGTTAAAATGTAACATTTCAAGAATATTTTTTTAAACGAAAGATGTGAAGTCTCGTATTGATCAGTCAAATGTAAACAAAACATACCCGAACACTTTGCCATATTTCCGTATTCCAGCCTGGTCGAAAGCACGGATACCCTGAAGAAAACAATGCATTCATTAACTTAAGAAAGTATCTATCATTGTAAATATAAATAAAGATAGTGAGAGGTCTGATTGTAGTTTTATATTATATAAATACATTAAAAAAAATATAGCACAGATCCAAAATGGCATTACGCATTTCATCTGAAAATTATCAAAGCCCGGAGTCCTTTGTTTCGTAAATGTCTCGTTGGCTTCGATAATTATACCACTGAGGATGCAGATGCAGAACATCGAAGTAGAGTATGTGTATCTAGATGTTAATGGTGATAATAAAACATGGCAAATAAATTATCAACTTAACAAACTTTGGCCTGTAGTTTATTTAGATGACGAGCTTTCAGATTATAAAACATGTACTTTATTATGCATAAAACTTGTGTTGGTGTCTTAACGGCGTCTGCTTCGAAGTTAATTTCATGAACATTAAGTAATTTTTAGTATTTATGAGTATCTGCGCTTTGCTTTATGGTTCTCACCTGATTCATCAAGGAAATCAAATTACCAAAAATTGGTAGAGGTGTCGGTCCCGGTATTCCCATCCTCCTGAATGTCAGGAAATCCCGGCTCATCAAACTATAAATAGTAGCAATACATACTGGGTTAATGATAATGATTCTATATATATCATCATTTTGGTCTAACTACTATCAGAATGGTGTTATTATCTCAAAGGAAGTCTTTGCTTTGATATCAAGAGTGTCAGCCTTTATATTCATAATTGTCGTCTGTGTCAAATCAGGTGTTGAGTGAAAGGATATAACTTACACGTTGACTTATTGTGTTTCGTTTGTTTTTCCATTAATCTGAATACGACCAACTAGGGATCTGTCGTTTGATATTTCTTAGATATGTGTATTCGTCTAAGTCTAAAAAAAACCCACGTTACTTATCTCTGTGGTCATCTATACCGTGCCATGGGTTTATCAATTTTGGCTGGAATCATGTTTTTGCGAAAGTATTATTAGGTTATCTTTATAATATACCTTGATAAATGATACTATCAGGATACGTATAATTATGCTAAAGAAATACCACTGGAGGAATCTACAAACTCGTATCATAAGGCTGAAGTAATGACATGTTAAATACTAAAATATAATACCAAATTTCATTTACAAATAGGTATGGATAAAAAGAATCCCTTGACACATGTTTCAATTTGGTGCATTTGCATGTTTTTCATGGTCAACAAGCAGTTTCTTTCTGACGACACACATACTAGTATCATTGGCGAGTTCAAGGCCAAATGCAATACCTTAATAATATTTCGTCACACTTTCTTTTAACATGATGTTAATAAGTTTTGTTTGACGCACGAGTGTACCATATTGTCTAGTAACACTGACAATAAAAACTTTAATCAATGTATCCTTTTGATTCCCCAACATCAAAATAAAAATAGAATTATGTAATGGAAGAAAGGTTCACATATAAACCTCAAATAGTAAAACATTTTCCATGTGATGGAGATTAGCTATACAATTTAAATACATGTCAATTCAAATAAGGTATCCGAGGTTGTTCATAAAGAAAAAGAATTGTTCAATTTTAACAGTGATCACGTTTAGGTCAAATTTGACGCGTATACGCTATACCTCCCCCAATAATAAGACGTCCGTTGTTACTTGTTCACACAAATTGTACTATCGTACGACCATACCGATATACCCAAACTGTACTCCAGTACTACTACCATATATACCAATATACAATAATATTTAGCAGAATCTTTGATTGATGCACGTTAAAACATACATAAAATACTCACACTGTGTAGCAAACACAGACTATCAGGATCAGAATAGCCCACACAGGTACGTCAACACCGATCAGCTCCATCTTGTCACTTTAATGGTGTGACACTCGCGCACATAGACCCCCGTCCTGACAGCTGAGAACGACCTAGATATTGACAGCGACAGACACAAGGCCGCATTGGAAAGTTGCCAACTTTTTCTTTGTGTGTCGCTCCTATCTTGACAATGTAAATAATGAATTGAGTGCATATACTAAGCAGATTTAACATAGAAAACCAGACAGCATGTCCCGATTGTATAGTACAATTACAATTACAGCAAGCATTCTGTGAGTATTGCTAAACCAATACATGTCCCCTACCGGTGTTAATTCTTTAGCCAAATTTGAGTAAAAAACAAAATTAGCCACAATTGAAACATGATCATTTTATGAAAATAAATTCTTTCCAAACAATGTGTAAATTCAACTCTATAGGGGTGAATAAACAATGTTTCCTGCCCATAAAAGATATTCAGGTATTCATTTGGTATGTCTACTGTACAGAGTAAAATAATCGGAAGTGAATTTAAATTGAAATGTGTAATAACAGAATTGGATTGAAATATAAGCATAATTCTGCATAGCACAGCATAATAGTACACTGATTTTATTCCAAAATCAGTGAAGCATTCAATACAGAGAAAACAGATAAGTCCATATTATAGAAAAAAATAAATAAATAAAAATCTTTTATTTTATTTTTCAACTGTAAAAAAGTAATGCCACACACCAAAAGAACCTCTATGCAAAGAATCAGCATCCTAATACCATTATTACGTGAATGGTGTGCCATTATAAAACTTTAACCAAAACTTTAACCTGAAGAATACAGAGAAAAAAGTTAAGTTCATAATATGGCAAAAATTTCAAAAAATGAAAGTGGCAGACAGACAGACAGATAGACAGACAGACAGACAGACGCAGGCAAAACCTATAGTCCCCCCGGTTTCACCGAATGGGGACATATAAAGGACAACAACGTTTCATGACGTGTTGTATAAGTGAATATATAACATATACATTATGTATGTCAACTGCATGAAGACATTAACTACTGACATTTCCTGATAGCGAAACATTATCGACAGCCTCCTGTCTCTACAAGATTCTAATAAATGTTGCGTTGTAAAACTTAGTTTTCCAGATATAACAACAGTCGTTGTGTGAAAGAATGTCTAGATGGGCTACATCATGCCTATCGAACATCAGCAATTGCTATAGTTGATTAATTCGGCAAGCTTACCAGGGAAGAGATTTAAATTGGCGATCTACCCAAATATAATATGCGATGACCGAATAATGACATAGACTGGCATACTTGGTCACGGTTCAAGGTTACCAGAATACAAAAGGATACCCCATTTCCGAGCGAAGTTGTGCCAAGGGACTAAAGTTCCGCCCGTATGCCACGGGGCAACATAATTTTATGTCATTATCTCACCAAGGTTTGTCACATGGCGCGTTAATTTTGTCGCATTGCTCAATGACTATCTTCGCTTTGTCCAGGTTTACGGGTTGTCGGGTGGTGCAGTGTTTATCCACGCGTATTTCACCTACGGAATATTGGTCTCCTTTGCGACCTTGTTTGTGTGCTTCGGGAACTCCTGTCTCCTATCGAAGTAAGACCCCTCACGTGCATCATTCTGTTCCAACAATCTGCCATTCACAACAGAGAAAACACATGATTTATGTAATTTGACGTGTTTACTACAAAAGGAATAATCCATTGGAAGAGAAAAATGATTGTGTAGCGCAATTGCATTGGCAAATTTCACTCGTGGATTGTATATCTTATGACGTGTAAAGGATCCTTAACCAAGGTGTTTGATTTCGGTCATGTCACACTTCCGCATTGGCGCACCTGCCAAGCAAAGAGCAACAGTGCGCCAAGTGAAGAGCGACAGTACGCCAAGAGACAAAATGATCGCACAAATGCGAAAAAAAATGCTCGACAATGCGGCATAAAGGGGAGGGTCACGTGACTTGGCTATGGGCAGGTGTGTGTGATCCGAGCTCCGTCAAAAACTCTTCAAAAGCTATATTAGGAAGGTTTGTTTTACATCTCCGTGGACAGTCTCCACGGTTGAGGTAATCTGTTCATTTTGAGTTTGAATTTATTGAAAATATTGTTATCAAAAGTTGATTATAGAAGCCATGTCTGAGAACAATAGTCGAGGTACGGATAGTAGTGGACCGGACCGAGGAGCTCGTGCGGCGCTCGTCGATACATGTAACATTCCTTTGAGCGTAGTTGAATTTCTCCGGGCCGGGAATTTCTCGTTGGTTCAGAATGGATCAGTGAAAGATAGTACAGATAACAATGCAGTGAATACTTCAGAATATCCTACACAGGCATCGTACTCCGCTGCAGTGGAGAGAGGTACAAGCAGTTATCCGGAGGGGTACGGTAAGGCGAAACCGGTATTTCTTAGTGAGAGGGATGTATATGGTTCTGTTAAACCCACTAACAGTAAATGGATTACTCATGATGAAATATTCATTGCTCTCAGTAATGTTATTCCTGGGGAAAATATCAGAGGTATTCAACGTACTGGTAAATATTGGCGTCTGTATGTTGACAATATCTCTGATAGAATTTCTCTCTTGACCAATGGTATCACTATTCGCGGGAAAAGTGTTTTCCTTCTTCCTGAAAATCCCAATACCCCAAAATATGACTTTGACAAAACAACAAAACTGAAAGTTTCTAATGTTCCGTTATCCGCAGATGATGGGCTGATTAAAAAATCTTTATCTGAACAGGGATGTATCTTGCTTAGCATGCACAGGGAAAAACTGAGGGTAAACAATCGTCTGACCAACTGCGATACTGGCGTCCGCGTTATAATTGCTGAAAAACTTCAAAACTACTTACCAAAAGTTTTGAAGATGGGCAAATATTACGCCAATGTCTGGTATTACGGTCAACCTAAACAGGAAAATGTTGGCTCAATCACGTTGAAGTCTAGTACACATTGTATAAAATGTAAAGAAGAGGGCCACATAGCTTCTGAATGCAAGAAGGGCTGGGTGTGTAACTTTTGTGGGCAGGAGGGTCACAAACAATTTGAATGCCCAGACACCGAGGTGAACTGTGATAATCTAGTACCGGAAGAGAAGGGCGACACTGGGGAACCCGCAAAAAAGATGACCGGAAATGACGACACTGAGAGGAGTGGACGGAAGGAGACGTCAGAGAGTCGAGGGTATAGGAGTAGATCGGTTTCGGACCAGAGGAGTTTGAACCGGGGATATATGGAGAAATTCTTAGTTAAAACCCCTGGGCGGGATAGGGATCGAAGTAGTTCGAAAACTCGGACCCCACCCTCCACAGGAAAAGAAACTAAATCAAAAAAGCATAAAAAAATGATGACTTTTCACATTAACATATGAGTAGCCTGCATGTTCTATCCCTTAACGCACAGGGCTTAAGGGACAAAAATAAAAGGTCCCGATTATACGAATGGTTAAAGCATCAGAAATTTCAAATTGTGTTTTTACAGGAAACACACTTTACAAATGATATTAAAAATGACGTGGAATACGAGATTGCTAATTTCGCTATTAGTTTAGATAGTTTTGGAAAATCTAATAGTAGAGGAGTGTCTGTTTTTATTAATAATAAGACAGATATAAAGGTTACGGAAGCGTATTAGGGCCACATTTAAACTTTTTTATTTTTGATTTCCACACTTTAATGTGTAAATTATACACTTTAATCTGTAAATTTTACACTTTAATGTGTAAATTATACACTTTAATGTGTAAATTTTACACTTTAATCTCTAAATTTTACACTTTAATGTGTAAATTTTACACTTTAATGTGTAAATTATACACTTTAATCTGTAAATTATACACTTTAATGTGTAAATTATACACTTTAATGTGTAAATTATACACTTTAATCTGTAAATTATACACTTTAATCTGTAAATTATACACTTTAATCTGTAAATTATACACTTTAATGTGTTAGTTATACACTTTAATCTGTAAATTTTACACTTTAATCTGTAAATTATACACTTTAATCTGTAAATTATACACTTTAATCTGTAAATTTTACACTTTAATGTGTAAATTATACACATTAATCCGTAAAATTTGCTCTTTGGCTTTTACAAATGTACTTACTTTGACCCTCGACAGAAGCATGGAGCCATTTCTACGGAAAAGAGGCGTGCACGAAGATACCTTGAGAGGTCTTCGAAATCAGAAGGTAAGCTATTTGACCTTTTTGAAATCAATATACATAAGGTGTAACTGAAATGAAGGCTAATGTAATAAGGGAATTGAAAGTATAGTATGTTGGTTTAATCATATGTAATTGCGCTGTTGGGGTACTCCGACACCTGATATGGGGTCACAAATGCCGTCGAAATATAACAGCTTCAAGTTAAACAGACTCACAGGGGGGTAGGCGCGGACCTACATTACAAAAAATAATTGTCAGATAAAATAAATAGCCTCTCCCGAGTATGACCCGTCCCACGTCTACATATCCTTAGGGTCAAGGAGTTGTGGGACGGGTAATACTCGTGAGAGGTAATTTTTTTATATGCCAATTATTTTTTGTGACGTAGTGTTGTGTATATGGTTGCATGGATGTGATGAGATTATATAATATCTTGGAACAGTAAATTCATATGGTCTAGAGGGAGATAATTTGGAACCCAAACTGTAAGAGTTCATTCCCTTTATTGGAGCTCTCTATGTAAAATAACATGATATACATTATAAACGACTTGGAACAAGACGTGTTTTATGTCCGTTGATATTCATCGCCATGTAAGCGAGTCCCCAAACTCAGCCTCACATCAACAACAGAACAGTACATTAGTGTAGGTCCGCGCCTACCCGCTGTGACCAGACTCTACCTGTTCACATCGCGAATATTTTAACCATGTCGTGCGATAATTAGGTGGCCTTTTTTCCAGTAAATAATGTAAAAGAAACAGTTTCTGCCACACGATAAGGGATTCCCCACACAACAGATAAAAAAAGCGAGGTTATTTACCTCGGTTAGTAAGGCAAAACATTCTGAAATTGATTATTTATACAAAATAACATACACATTCATCACAATACTTTCACAAAAAAAAAAAAAAAAAAATGACTAAAGATCTCTGGTAAAGATTTTTTTATCGGTGTAGCTTCATCCATATATTGTTACGGATACCATATTTGGATCAGCACCCTCGGTAGAGTTCTCCGAGAAGTATCATTGCGGATTACTGAGACAACTCCGACCTGTTTTAAACTAATAAATGATATTTTAAGGGGTTCCAAACAATCATCTTGTTGTCTTTAACGCTAATAAAAAAAATACACGAAAAAATACTACTACGAAGTCGTCCTTCCACATAAACTATCGAAAAAATGAAAAGTAATTACAGTTGTTACACTATTAAATTGTTGAATTATTTTAAACACAAGAACTGTTCGATTCTCGTTCTGGAAAGCGGATAGCCGGTAACATGACCGAAGACCTACTGGCGTATTCCATTCGTTGTTGATGCCATAGCAACCATGATAATACTATATTGTTTTGTGATTTTCGCATTATTTCGTTACAATTACATATTAAAACGTTGGATAATCCCTATTAAATAATTCAAACAATTTTGAACTAGTTTTTGGTATACAGGATAAATTTTCTTAAAGTAAGTCCATTTAAAATTTCTCCACTCAATGCCGCCATATTACGCCGGTCAAAAGCGGGTGGATCAAAACCGGCGAACTCAGGTCGCCTGACCCGATTGACATCATCGGTTCGCCGGCGGGCACCCGCTCATGAAGATATAGTGATTTAAATCATGACGGGGGTTCGTCTTATTTACCTTCGAAGCGATCATATTTTCCCCGTCAAAAATGTTTTTGTGAACAACCTTCTGACATACATTTTTTATTGTACATTCTTCACCTTGGCAATGACAGGCCACACGCTGTGATACCCTGTACACAAACACATCACAAGCTCTACTGGTCCCGGTTATACATGCACGTGGGGATAACATATAGATATTGACCGGAATAGACATGATTTCTGTATTAATTGGAGAAAGTATTGGGGAATGGAAAAACGCGTCGGAAGTGTCGTTTGTTGCATACATAAAAAAAAAAAAAAAAAAAGGGGGGGGGGGGGGGGGCAGCTGCGCGATTCGTTTCTATCACGATACAAAAAGTTAAATAAGATAATACAAATTCTGACTAGTAGAAAATTACTGTGTTAACAGTCGAAAGAAATGAATAGATAAATTGAAATGTTAACAAAGACCCCAATTTGATTTTTGCGAGTGCTTTAGCAATAGCAGGTCAGCGTTCAGCGTGTCAGTCAGTCAGAATGCCTGTAGAGTTTAATCTTGTGTAGTTTATCAGATTTATCAAACAATATTTACACTGATTCTTGGGAGTTGAATAACACCAATCTGTCATAGAAAAGGATTAATATATACAACTTAACATTATGTAAGTGTATTTTTAAGAAACAATTAAACATAATAGCAGTTTAGATGTTGTTTGATCAGAAATCGCATGTATCTAATGAAGTATTGTTTGCTTATGATTGTTCTACCACAATGTGCTGTGTTATTCCACTCTCAAGCCATTGTATAAATGTGCCGACTGTTGGATTAATACGTTATTATACCACTAGTGGTATGTGACCTTCCGGTCTTTTAAATGGTCAAGAATTCAAAGCCGCGTATTGTTATTGACGTCATCAATAATCGAATGACGTCACATCACCGGGTCTCGGACGTCACCGGTACACTTTATTTGCATATGCGAAATTATACTTGGCCATGTTTCCCTTTGATTCAAGCCGATATTATTGTTGTAGAAACAAGTCACACGACTCGTCATTATTGGATATGTAATTTATATTACACTCGTAAGTTATTTTTTAAAGTTGCAAAAGACACTGAGCTCGCTAGAGCTCGTGTCTTTTGTAACTTTAAAAAAAAACTTACTCGTGTGAAATAAATTCCATATCCAACAATCACTCGCTGTGTAACCTCTATATATATGACTTGTCAATGCGTTTAATTATTATAAACATCAATGGTCGCTAAAGCTCGCACTTATGGAAACATGAAATTTAACTAAATTCGAGTCAGGTATAAATGATAAACAATTTGCTTTTATTGTAGAAATTCCATACTTTTATCATCATTTACAGATAGACGAAGGCGCAGTCAGAGGTATGTCTGATTCAGATTTATCAGAATACCTCCCAAAGAAAAGGAGACAGGTTTGCATTAAAAGACTTTCTTGGGAAAGGACAAGAGAAACCTAAAGCAAGAAAAGCCAGTCTAATGGATCGACTAAGAGATAGACTTCGAAGTAGGAGGGACAACTCTACTGACACATGCACTGATGAAGATGAACCCCATGCAACGGCAGGAAAAAGACAAAAGTTGAATGCAAAGAAACATATTCATAAAGTTCATCTTGGTTGGTATCACTTCGACGAAAAGAAGAAGATTTATCTGCAAGTAAGAGCAAAAGCAGGAGGGGGGGGGGGGGGGGGGGGGAAGAACATTGATGTTAAATAAAAACATGAACAAACATTCTATTATCAAAGAATGTTTTGATCTTTTTTTCCCTAACGGCAAAAGTCAGCATGGGGAGCTGAAGGACATGGACGTTGAGCTGACCGATTTTCAACTGAAACCTCTAGAGAACGAGGAAACAACATTAGGTGGTATAATAGACAGGGCTAAGCTCCAGTTTATTCACTTTTACTTACGTACCAGATCCCAAAATCAAATTCCAGATGTTGATGCTCATGACGATGAACGGCAGAAAGATGAAGAACAAAACCTAAACTCAAGTAACATATCGCCAGTGGCAACAACAACTAGCAGGGATTCTAATGAATTGAATAACGAACCAAGTAAGTTCACTGAAGGTTCTAAACGTGAGGAACACGACCTAAACCCAGTTATTAGCAGCATATCCACAATTCCAAGCAAAGTTAGTGAAGAGTCGACAGAATTAAAAGACAAACCAGTGGAGATCGTTGAAGGTGATGTCCCGATCGATGTGGGGTCAAGTCCTGACAGCTTCTCGCTACCTGGTCCTCTTTTTTTCCAGTTTGGGAAGACAGTTTCGAGGAAGTTGCATTTACACACACTGAGCCAATTATAAAATCTTGTCGTGAGCCGAAAAAATTTGAAATTGTTGTTCATAGAGGGCAAGTTTTGCGAGAGCTTATCAAAATATTCAAAGACAATCCAGACGTCGACTTCTCAAAAGACATCATATCTGCCACAATAATTCTTCCAAACGGAGAAAGAGAACAGGCATATGACAGTGGGGGTGTCATGAGGGATTTACTGACTGAGTTCTGGGATGACTTCTATGAACAGTGCACTACTGGTACCAGTTTGAAAGTCCCATGTCTACGCCACGATATGGAGGCAGAAGATTGGAAAGCTGTCGCAAGGATCATAGCCTTAGGATGGATTCTGCAAAAGGTACTACCCATTCGACTGGCTCCCACTTTCTTAACTTCCTCCTTGTTTGGAATGTCTAGTGGCAAGCTTAGGGAAGAATTTTTTTTCAATTCATTCCCCAAAGTGAAAGCAAGGTTCTTTCAAACGCACTTGAAAACAAGGAAAAAATGGAAATGGACGAACTTCTTGAGATCCTTTCGAATCATGAATGCAAAGTTAGAGTTACGTCAGATAACCTTGGCGCTGTTATCGATCAAATAGCACACATGGAAATGGTTCAAGAACCTGCATTCATCAGGGAATGTCTTTTTGAGGTGTTGATAACTTACGAACTGGTCATGGATGTTGAAAATGAGTTCCAGAAAATTACTCCAACGCCAAAGAAATTGATTTCTTGTCTGGAATGCAAAGAATCAGAATCCGACTCGTTCAAATATCTGAAACGATATATCCGTGAGATTGATATTGATACTAAGCTGTTACGGAACTTGCTCCGATACCTGACTGCTAGTGATCTCATGCTGTATGATTCAGAGGGAATGTTTTTCAAAATTCAAGTCACAATAGTTGACTTGGAAGGCGTTGCAAGGCGACCGATAGCCCATACTTGTGGAAGAGTACTTGACCTTCCAAGGATGTATGAAAGTTATCCGGTTTTCAAGAGTGAAATGAATGCTGTGCTAAATTCAAATATTTGGGTCATGGATGTCGCATAAATTAATGCCAACTCAACCGAAAAATGGTCATTATGATTGGTTTACAGACAAAAAAACTAAACAAACAAATAAACACAAAACATGTTTATCATTTCCCAAGAAATTCAAGTAACAATGGCGAAACAGTCATAAGTTTGAAGATTTTGTATACAATACATGCTCTTTCAGTTGTAAATCGGGAATTTACACATTTTTACATCGTACTTTTGAATAGGTATAATACAAAGTTAATACAGATCATTTTCATTTGAAGTACTGTTTGAAGGAAATATAATTGCATTTTTTTTTAAATTTTCATGACATCAGAAAGATACTGTTTTTACCATTCTAGATTTGTAGATGTGTTTGTTTCTTTACCTCTTTACTTATTACTTATTTTTTCTCCATTTTGTTTGTGTTAATAAAAACAATCTTTGCAATTCTTTGTGGTTCTTGCTGCATTTGTAACACTTGTAAGCACGATATAGTTGATTAACTGAGATTTTTGCTTTACGTTTGACCTGATCAAAGTTGGCTCCTTCTAGTACATGAATTACGTGCATTTGAAATCCAAATAATGACAAATTAAAGAATGGTTTAAGAGAAGTCTTACCATTGTAATTCAACTGTCATATTATGTTGATATGCATAATATTGTTTGCTGTACTAAGTGAGATGTCAATAAACAATTTCATTAAAAGGCCATATGGTGTTTGAATGATAATATGCTGATTCATTATAGGCCTGTATTAATGACATTAACATGTCATGCCCTGGGATGACAGTTAGTAAATAGTATGTAATATGTGTTTTAAATGCATCGGATGTAAACTTAACTGTAACAAGAGATCCAAGTTGCGCCCACCTTCATATGATCTAAATTAGAACTATGTAAGACTGATCTTTTTACTACTTTCCTTTCATCTTCCCTAAATCATCTTGAAACAGCTAGTGAATAAGGGACTTCAACAAATACTTAATATCAAATGTAGGGTTCTTTTACAATAGCCTCAAAAGTAGCCTTTCAAAATAAGGAGACAACTTCCATATCAAATTTCAGTAATAAATTGCCAAACAAAGTAGATATGTAATGACAAATAGAAAACTTCACGTATCGACTCAGTATCAATCGGAAAATGGTATATTGCACAAGAAGACAACAGGAGGTATTTTTTGATAAAATTTGGTAAGGACTTATCTAGTACTTGCGAAGAAATAGCGATAACAGCCTTATACCCTTAATTTATAAGATGGCCGACTGTCGGTCATATTGTTTTTCTGATCAGTCCGCCAATGGTTCAGTGCAAAACCTTTGCTCCAATGAAACTTAACAGCTGAAATATAAGAAAGATCAAACCGGAAGTTGACAAGAAATAGCGATAATAAGAATTGTTTACAGTCAAACGGACGAAGTGCGATTTGAAAAGCCCAAAATTTTATGATGATGAACTAATGAAATAATTATCCGTTCCGTATTCAGCATCCTCATTTAGTACGACAGCCGGTTTGGCTAACTTTCAAAACATCTGTTTATTCCTTGTTTGTATCGCCGAATCCTGTGGCGGTTCCAGATAGAACATATGTCGTCTAAAGTGTCCTATAAGATAGAAAGAAATACACCTATATCAGTTGCGTTGACATTCACGTTCAATTAACGATGCGTAACATAACAAAGAGACATGTCATAGAAGGGCCTGGTTGAAGTGCACTCACAGCATAGATGGCGTACCATATTTATGTAAGTATGACCAGAGAACCAATGGTCGTTATAAATTAGCATTTTGTTCAATAATCCCTCCATCCCAGCTTTTCAACATAATAGCATCCCAGTGCAACTTTTGAAATAAGTTTATTTTCGAGTCCCCTGCCGGTTAAAACGGAGAGAACGCCTGTCTATTTTGCAGACGATAACTCGAGAAGGGATGAATAGATTTTAGGGAAATTATTCTACTGCATATCCTAACCAAGAACAACCCAACCGCTATGTACATTTGAGCCGAGCGCAAGATAAAATAAATAATAAATATTGTTATATGACATTATGAAGCAAAGTTGGTCAGGGTAAGACGAGGACTCCACTGAAAAACATTCAAGGTCAACTGACCAATGATCAAGGTAGTTTATGACGCAAGGAGTCAATCGAGAAGGTTTAATGCCAAGGTCAAATTTCAAGGTCAACATTTACATCGTTTCACTGGTAAATGCATATATATGGTTATAACACTTTGAAGCAAAATTGGTCAGAATAACACCAAGAGTCAAGGACCAAAGGTCATGGTCATTGGGTCAAAAGTCAATGTCAAATGATGCACGACATCAGTTTATTGGTAGAAATTATTGTCAAGAATTGTTTTTGGAAAGAAAATCGGTCAGTTTATGTCCAAATACGCCATGGTCGTTCAAATGAAGTGAATTGAAATATTACCTGTATCATTCGCAGAAAACAAAAGCGAGATATTTCTTGGTCCAAATATCTTCCGTCATTGAAACCATCTTCAGTAAGTTCTTGGAAAACGTTCATCCAGAATTGAATCCCCTGACGGCGGATGATTCCCCACAAGCTCTCAATTCTTTGATTGTTTATGCTTTTTCCGTACAAAAAACTTCTCTCGTTGGCATGCTCATCTTCGTGGTTTCGACGGAGAAATTTTTGAATAGTTTCAACGTGAACGTTTTCAGTTCCCATATCAGCTCTTACACGTCTTGGGCACATTCCTTATTTCCTCATGCTCTCTATATAATAATGAGCAATGACATGGGGATTTTTATTAGTCATCCCAGCTTTCAACCAAATAATTTGGCGTGAGAATCCATCAATGCAGCCGTGGATTTTTATTCCATATCTTGAAAGCTTGTCATATCCGTCGATATGCCAGACTGAGTTTGGACCTTTTGTAGAGTATACTCGTCTTCTGAGTCTGTCTCTTGGTCAACAACTAAGCCTCTTTCAAGACATTTAAAGTGCAACCAACGGTACCCATGCATTTTACCGTGCATTTCACATTGTTTAAGTATAAATAATGTTACCTGTAGAATATCATTCTTGTATTTCCGGCGGTAAAGTCCAAGTTTCTTCGTAACTCTTTTAAGTGTACGAATTCCTATACCATACCCATGCAATTCTCCCAAACATTTGATTATTTCACTGTACTTAAGTCCAAGTTTGAAATACTCTCCTATCAAGTAATCCCGGTCCATTGCCTTCCAAAAGATTATGGAGAAGAAAACATTAATATTGAGATTAACAGATTTAAGTGTAAAATTTACACATTTAAGTGTAAAATTTACACATTAAAGTGTAAAATTTACGGATTAAAGTGTATAATTTACACATTAAAGTGTATAATTTACACATTAAAGTGTATAATTTACACATTAAAGTGTAAAATTTACAGATTAAAGTGTAAAATTTACAGATTAAAGTGTATAATTTACAGATTAAAGTGTATAATTTACACATTAAAGTGTAAAATTTACAGATTAAAGTGTAAAATTTACAGATTAAAGTGTATAATTTACAGATTAAAGTGTATAATTTACACATTAAAGTGTGGAAATAAAAAATAAAAAAGTTTAAATGTGGCCCTAATACGCTTCCGTAAAAGGTAGTGTCTGTTAAAAAAGACACAGATGGACGTTAATTGATAGTTAATATTGAAGTAGCAAACAATTTCTATACGCTGGTAAATATGTATGCTCCAAATGATGAAAAGTTGAGAAATGTATTTTTCAAAAATGTTAAAAAATTGGTTGCTGATTTTGCTCAAGGTCCTATTATTGCTGGAGGTGATTGTAATGAAGTGCTTGAACAAGCAGATAGAATTTCTAGGAATAATAAGCAAAAGTCTTTGAGAAAAACGTACAGCTTTAGCCAATTTATCAAATGTAATAAACTTATTGATATTTGGAGAGTAAAAAATAAATTTAAAAGACAATTCACATGGAGGCGGAAAGGAACAGGTGAGGCGAGTCGAATAGATATGTTCTTGATTTCAGAAAATCTGGGTAATATTATCTCTTGTGATATTCGCCCGGCGCAAATAAAGTATACTGATCATCTGGCAATCTCAATTAAAATACATCATAGTTCAAACACCAAGGGCAAAGGAATATGGAAAATAAATAACAGTTTACTGGATGAAGTTGAATACAAATCCATGGTAAGAAATGTGATACGTGAACTAAAAGAAGAGCAGGCTACTCTTGATTTAGGTAAGTCTCAATTTTGGGATTACTGTAAAGTAATTTTTAAGAATAGAACCATACACTACTGTAGAAACAGAAGTAAGAATATTTCAGAAAACATATCGCAATTGGAGAAAAATTTAGTTAATCTACAGACAGAACACGTTCAGAATCCACAGGAAATTTTAAAAGAAAGAATATCTGAATTGGAAGGAAAGTTAGAACTTTTTTACGACGAAAAAGCCAGAGGAGCTCAGGTAAGATCTAGGGTAGCATGGATCGAAAAAGGAGAAAGGAATACGAAATATTTTTTAGGTATTGAAAGACAGAGACAAGCAAAAAAAAAAAAGGAAATCGAGACTTTTTATTCAAAGCTTTATAGTAGTGACGGCATTGATAAAAGGGAGGTAATTGCGTACATTGATAACTGTGAAGTTCAGTATACGTTATCCGAGGAGGAAAATGTTACATGTGAAGGTGAGCTGAAATTAGAGGAATGTACAGCAGCAGTTAAAAACTTTAAGCCCAACAAAAGTCCAGGTAGTGATGGTCTTTCTGGTGAGTTTTATAAAACTTTCTGGGATGATATCTCAGATATTGTGCTAGGCTCGCTAAATGACGGATACAGGAAAGGTGAGTTAAGCAATACACAGAAGCTTGGAGTCGTAACACTTATTTATAAAAAGAATGACCCACTATTGTTACAAAATTGGAGACCGATTACACTGTTAAACTTAGATTACAAAATAGCTGCATACGTTTTGGCTTCACGACTTAAACCCTTGATGAAAAAACTGGTAAGTACAGATCAAAATGGATATATAAAAGACAGATTTATAGGGTATAATATAAGGCAAATTCAAGACGTTATAGATTATTCGGAGAGATTCAATATTGACTTTTGTCTACTCTTTTTAGATTTTACTAAAGCATTTGATACGATAGAGTGGGATTTTATGTTTAGCTGTTTGGACAAATTTGGTTTTGGTCGTTCTTTCATCAAATGGGTTAATGTGTTATATACCAATATCAAAGGCTGTGTTAAAAACAATAACTGGTTGACCGGAAGTTACATTGCGTCACGTGGTATCCGACAGGGGTGCCCTCTATCATGTTTAATTTTTGTACTAGCTGCTGAATTACTAGCTCAAAAAATAAGAACAGATGTTCATAGAAGTGGTAGCAGTATTCGAAATAGGAATACGAAAATCTCCCAACTAGCAGATGACACTACTTTCTTTATGAGGTATAGGGACATCAGAAGAGCGTTATCAATCGTTGAGCAGTTCGGAAAAGTGTCTGGTCTACAATTAAATAAATCTAAGACCGAAGGTTTGTATTTAGGCTGTAACAAAAACAAAGATAATATGTTTATGGGTATTAATTGGGTGAAGCAAGTTAAGTCGTTGGGAATGTACTTCGGCACAAACTCAAAGGTAAGTCCCAATCTTAATTGGGCAGATAAAATTACAAGCATTGATGAACTAATCAAAAACTGGAAAAAAAGAAAATTGACCATTATAGGAAAAACTGTCGTTGTTCAAGCTATAATACTACCACAGATAACCTACTTAGCAAGTGTCCAATACTTAAGTAAAGAACAAATAAAGGAGCTTGAACGGAAAATATATTGTTTTATCTGGAACAATGGGCCGGAGCGTGTTAAACGTAGTGTTATGATAAGTGATAAATCGGAAGGCGGTTTATTAATACGGGATATTGAATCCCATATTGATGTTTTAAATGTAGCCTGGATACAAAGGTTAGTATCTCCTGTAGACGCCTGTTGGAAGGTGATTCCAAATTATTATTTGGAAAAGCTTGGTTTCGTATGTCCCCAGGACACATACGCAACCTTCCAAAAAACGATGTACCATATTTTTATATTAACATCCTACAATCATGGTTGAAACTTAGAGAAAATAACGCGCCGATCGTTGATTATAACTTTACAGATATTTGTCGAGAGATCATTTGGGGAAATAAACACATCAAACTTAACGGAAGGTCGCTAATTTTTAAGACCTGGATTGAGTCCGGGTTAATTTTTATCAACGATATAATTGATAATGATAGTATAAATGAAATGAAAATTTACCAACAATTAAAGAAACGAGAGACTGTATAAGTGAGGTAAGTCAGGTAAAGAAAGCTATTCCTAAAGAATGGAAGGACAAAATCAAGGGAGATAATGCACGGGTAAATGTACAAACTGACTCTGATTTATTAGTTTTGATAAAGGAGTGGGTGTAAAACTTGATCAGGTAAATAATAAGTTTCTTTACTTAGCATTTATAAGAAAAAAGAAATCAGAGTCATACCGCAGAGGTATGTGGGAAGATTTGTTTAAGTTAGAAAGCAGTGGTTTGATTTTTCATGAATTATTTGAATTTATCAATGATATCTTAATAGAGAATAACGAGAAATTTTCAAATGGAAGCTATTCCATAATATTCTTCCAAATGGAATCTTACTTAAAAGATGGAATATTATTGATAATGATGAATGTTGTATATGTAAAGTTAAGGATGATTACAAACACTATTTTATTGAATGTCAATGTGTAGACCCATTGTGGAATTTGATACATGATCTTTTACAAAAACATAATTACAATGTTCAGCTAAGAAATATGTATTACATCGTGATAGGATATAAGATTGTTGTAAGGAGCACAAAGACTTTAACATTCTTATGTCCCTGATTGGTTATACAATATATAAACACTACCACATCTCTAATAGAAGGGTAGACAGTTGTTCAATTGTGTCTTTATTCAAAAAATTTCTTGAGAGAAAATTACTCCTACAACGATATAGAGATATAAAATTATTGAAAAGCATAGCAATGTATTTAAACGAGTAACATGTAAAAAACGAATAAAAAAGAATGATTAAAAGAATCAATAGAGAATGTGCAATGATGATAAACATGGCTCTGCGAGCTTATTAGCTCCTAAAATGTACTAAAACATAAAGTTATGATCTACGTGTAAAGATGGGTAAATGAAAGTATTATGTTTACATGAAAAGGGCGTATTGGTGATATATACGCTGCGTGTGTACTGATGGTGATGGTGTTTTTACTGTGAGTATTCTCTATTTTTGTGTGGGTCTGTGTATAAACAAGCACGTATATGCAAGTATGCTGCCGTTAGTATAGAGTTTCTGCTTCTGTTTTAAGGGTACGTGTGTGCAAAGGTGTGTGTGTGTGTGTGTGTGTGTGTGTGTGTGTGTGTGTGTGTTTGAAGGAGAGAGAGAGAGAGAGACACAGAGAGAGAGAGAGAGGCACACACATACACACACACAGAGAGAGACACACAGAGAGAGAGAGAGAGAGAGAGAGACACAGAGAGAGACAGAGACAGAGACAGACAGAGAGAGACACAGAGAGAGACAGAGAGAGAAACAGAGACAGAGATTATTACTTTCGAGGATGAAATTATGAACACCACGTTTGTATGATATGTATAACGAGAAATGTAAAAGTATGGTAATGAAATATGAATGAGAAGTTGGACTATATACATATAATATTAAGATATATCTATGAGCCTATATCTAAGCATAAAAAAAAAAAAAAAAAAGAAAGATTATATCGCCCTGTCGCATTGCCGTGTAGATGTGTCGCGTTGTAAGTAAAACATTCATGCAAACGACTTACATGTAAGATTCTGATATTTTTGTTGTGATTCTCATACAAAAATCACGTAGATGTGTAATGACTGTGTTAATTTATGTAATCTGGGCAGCCATTGTATCAATATCATTTAGGGGAGTACTTAAAAGGCTCCTTTGCAAGAAAAATCAAACACAAAGTACTAATTTAACTAAATATAACACCAAAAGAAGTGCATGCTTAGGCAAGAAACGTATGCAAGAAAATATCACATTAATTTATTCTCCTTTCATAAAGCAAAAATACCTGAAGTTATTAAAAAAAATGACGGGCAAGTGAATCAGAAGTAGGAGACTTTTTGTATAATCTCCTGGAGCAACATATATGATAACTGGATAGGGATTATACCACCAAATACAAGACAAGAAACTTTACTTTTAAAATAAAACTAAAAGGGGCATAGAAACTTCCAAGTTCGGAATCAGAAAGGACCTTCTTATCTAAGAAATGGCGTATCTTAATTCTCTAAGGATATTAAAGGTTGAATGAAAGAGCATTCATGACAAGTGTTGAGTGATGACTTTGTTGCCATCATAATAAAATTAAAACCTTTAGTTTTTGACGTCTCGAGATTTCCACTTCTCCAGCAAAACACACTTTGATTTTTGCTTATTTCATTTATGAATGTAGGAGGTATGTCTGTACATCTGGACAGGTATCGCAAGAGTGATACTTTTTTCTTGTTGAACAGGAGTCAGGAAAAGTAGAATGGGGTGGTCTTATCAATCACACGCCCACATGCCCACGATATATATGTTTCACTTCACCTACAGGTAACTCATGACCTGAATATATATGACCAATTCTCACTTATTCTTTTGTTATTAATGATTTTATGTATGGATATTGAAAGTAATCCGGGTCCCTTTTGCAGTCTTGATATTACCTGTCTGAACGTTCGCTCAATACGTAATAAACTGGATATCCTTGAAGCTGAACTTAGCGATAAAGATATTATATGTCTAACCGAGAGTCATCTTAATGGAACTATAAATGATAATGACTTATTACTAAGCAAATTCTCAAAACAACTTTTTTAGAAGAGATCGAGGTCTGCGTCCTGGGGGAGGCATTATTATATACCATAAGGTCAATATCATTATGAAAAGAAGAGCAGATCTGGAGTGTAATGATTTAGAAATATTGTGGACAGAGGTGTCTTTCGGCAACAAAAATATTCTTCTAGGTTGTATATATAGAGCTCCTGACAGCAATGTCAGCTATTGGAATAAGCTTGATGATTTACTTGATCATGTTTCTGATGACTCAAGGCATGCTAACACTAATATAATTATAACTGGTGATATCAATGTAAATATGAATAATATCCAGACAAATTCTCACCTTAGCAGACTTCTCTCAAAATATGATTTGATTAATTTTGTAAATGATCCTACAAGAATTACTCCAGACTCTTCTACTTCAATTGATGTTGTCTTCACTAATAATAATACTATTGTTAAAGATGTACTTGTATCTCCTCCAATTTGTAGTGACCATTCAGTAATAAACTTCAGTATATGTTACTCCGTATTTAAACAACATGCATACTCGAAAGATATTCTACTCTATAAGAATGCTGATGTTACCGGAATGAACCGTATGATTGATAGTATCAACTGGGTAAGTATAAATGAGCAGCATGACGTAAATGATTTTAACAAAATACTTATTGACACTATAAATAAAGCTGTAGATGTTTGTATACCTAAGAGGAATATTACAGTTAGACCAAATGATAAGCCATGGATGTCAAACGAGGTCAGGCTAAAAATTAGACAGAGAAATAGAGCTCATAAAAAAGCTGTACAGAGTAATAATCCTGATCATTGGGCACATTTTAGAAATGTTAGAAATGAACTTATTACCTTAATACGTAGGGTTAAATCTGTATACATAGAAAATCTAGAAAATTCTCTTAACAACCAGTCTACTTCTGCATCAAAATGGTGGAAAACAGCAAAAGCAATCTTGAAAATTGATGACAAATCACCTATCATTCCTCCATTAAATTGTAATAACTCTAAAGCTGAATGTCTTGTTGATTATTTTACATCTATTTCAACTTCTTCTGATTACATTGATCCACTGCCTCCTGTTCCAGAATCCCCAAATACTCTCAATAATATTTCATTTCAAGAACAGGAGATAGTGGATCAGCTGACTGTATTAAATGATAGAAAGCCTGCAGGATCTGATGAAATTGTACCTAAAATTATTAAACTCCTCTCACCATCACTAGTAACTCCCCTTACTTTATTATTCAATAAAACTATGTCTACAGGCTCTATTCCTCTGTCTTTGAAATTAGCTAATATTAATGCTATATATAAAGGTAAAGGTAATAAATGCGATGTATCCAACTATCGTCCTATTTCTATCACATGTTGCTTTAGTAACATATTAGAAAAAAATGTTTTTAAACATTTATATAATCACTTAATACAATATGAAATTATTACAAAATATCAGTCTGGATTTATCCCAGGTGATTCTACTCTCAACCAACTACTATCATTGTATAATACAATTATTCAAAAATTAGATGAAGGACTTGAAATTAGATCAATAGTCTGTGATGTTAGCAAAGCATTTGATCGAGTCTGGCATCCTGGTTTACTATTTAAACTTGAAATGTATGGCATCAAAGGTAAGCTCCTTAATTGGTTTAAGGATTATCTTCTAAACCGTAAACATAGGGTCATGACAGAAGGTTTCTGTTCATTACCACGTCAGGTAAGTGCTGCTGTCCCCAAGGGATCAGTCCTCGGCCCTTTTCTATTTCTTATTTACATCAATGATATCACTGAATGTATAACTAATGAAAAAAGATTATTTGCAGATGACACATCTCTCTTTAGAGTAATACATTCCACTCCATTAGATGCTGCCAACAGTCTATCTACTGACTTAGTAAATGTTGATGTATGGTCCAAAAAATGGGACATTAAGTTTAATCCAAATAAAACTGAATCATTAACTTTTAGTCGTAAAAGGATTATAATTAGTCCTGATATTTTATTTCAAAATGAAATCGTATTTAATGTTACATCACATAAACACCTTGGTGTATTTTTCTCTGCAGATGGTAAATGGCATCATCACATTGACTATATCTATAATAAAGCATATAAACGTCTTAATTTACTAAAGTCAGTAAAATATAAAATGAGTCGAAAAACCTTAGTTACTTTATATACTTCTTATATTAGACCCATTTTAGAGTATGGTGATATTATTTTTGATAACTGTACGCAAGAAGAAGCAAAACTTCTTGAATCAATACAAATAGAAGCTGCCCGTATTATTACAGGACTGCGTAAGGGAACCTCTCATTATAAACTTTACTGTGAACTTGGTTGGGACACCCTTGCTGCAAGACGGAAAAAACATAGATTAATACTCCTTTACAAAATTCTCTGTGGAACTACACCAACTTATCTGAATGAATTAATTGAGCCGTACTTTACTAATGCAAATCCATATTTATTACGTAATGATAGAATGTTTACTATTCCATTATGCAGAACCAATATCTACGCAAAAAGTTTTATTCCAGCCACATTGAAAGATTATAATGAACTTGCAGCAAGGTGTGACCTTACCAGTATTTCATCAATTTATCAGTTTAAAAAACTTTTAAATATGCACTTAAGTGACATCAGATTCGAAAATATTAATTATGCCTATTTTAATGCTGGTACCAGGAAAAACAATATACTTCTTTGTCAATTAAGAAATAATGTGAGTAATCTTAACTCTGACTTACAGAGATCATCTTTCTGAATCTCCAGTATGTACATGTGGAAACGCCCATGAAACAGTAGAACATTTTTTCTTAACTTGTAGGAAATATGAGGAACCCCAAAGAATACTAAGAGAAAAATTATTCAACTTAAATCATAATCATTATAATTTAAATATATTTTTGTCTGGCTGTGAAACTTGTAATAAACTAACTAACTTAAATATATTTGATAATGTCATTGAGTTCATTAGAGCCACCAATAGATTTTTACTATAGATTAAACCCCATTACTGTTCTTGCTACCTGCAATTTCTTTCTTTCCTTATTACGCCCTATATATGGTCACCTACCCCTCCCCCTTTTTTCTGATTGGCATGAAATTTGTAATACTTAACATATTATAATAATATATTCCAAGTATTACATATGAAATATTACATAGCTCTGAATCAAATCAATTGATTATGAAATAAGTAAGGACAATATCAGTCCACTAATACCATTCTACTAAATTTCTTTTCTTCCATATTCTACAATATATTTGTCCATGACTGAATATAGTATCCATGACTTAATCCAAAAACTCATGGGTGGATGACCAATGGCTAGTAAGCCAGTATGGACTTTTTAGGTCTGTATATCATGGTCGGATGGATTATGTCTTGGATAATGTATTCTAAATCCTCCAAAATTTATACAAATTGAAAATACATTTAAGACAAGCCAACTTTTATTAATAATAATCATAGAATTGTCCTTACTACTCAAATTACATATTCATACCATATTATATTATATATGTACTAAGTAATATCTTTATTGCATTGGAATTACTTAATGCTATTAAATTAGCAATTTTATATAATTATATATGTATATACACTTTGTTACAAGGAGATAACTTATATAGACATATGCCTGTTGTTAAATCCTTTTCTTTATTGAATAAAATTTTGTGAAATTGAATATATATATCTTGCACACTATAATGATAATATAAAGCTTGCGATGAAAATTCTCAAGCAAAATACCCTTTGATTTTTTGAAATATCAATCTAAAATTACCAACTTTTTTTTTAGAAGAATTTTATTTTTTCTACAAATTAAAGGAACAGCAATGAGTACGAGCTCATATGGCACCCATATATGTCAGAGGAAATTTGTGGCTCAGAATTTAGAAAATTAAGAATAAACTGGAAAAGATTTTTAGATGATTGTTCATCGTATGGATTAACGACAAAGAAAGATCAAACATATTCAACAACCTTCTAAACACACTGGACCCAAGCATCAAATTTACTATGGAAACTGCGTTTTTAGATGTGTTATACAGAAATCAGGAGAGAGAATCACAACTGATCTATATTATAAGCCAACGGATAACCACCAATATCTCCATTTCGGTCCATGTCATCCTGGACATACAAAACGCGCCATCCCATACAATTTGGCCAGCGCTTACAAGAATGAAGAGGATACCTCAAACTCAACATCATCCGACAGGATCAATACAGGATGGGATAAAAAAAAAAGGCAACCGCATTAAACAGAACAGAATTGACACCTCTTCAGCAAAAGATTAAATCAATGTACCGTTAGAGACAATACACAACCAACAAAATAGGAACATTAACCGAACAGTTAACAACTTAACGTTATACGGGGGGAAAACCTCAAATAAAGAATATATTCAAAATTACACCATTTATTTAGAAAGAGGCAGGAGCAATATTTAAGAAATCTTTTATGCAAATCGAATTTTAAGAATCAAACGGAATTTAAGTTACGAATTGTAATGATCCACGATGCGACATATGCACATATTTATAAGAAGGGATAGGCTATCGAATCCGTCAAAGGATTTTTTTCTATAAATGTCAATATGACCTGCAGATCCAAAAAACGTAGTTTATGTCATGACATGACTAGGATTTAAGGAATACTTGTTGGAGAAACAAGCAAGATCCACGGGCCCGGGTTCGCGTGCACAATCAACATGTTAATGTGCCGGAATATAGAACAAATAAACTTAGCGAATATAGTAATGTATGCGGAAAGAATCAGTTCAAAATATTTGCCTATTTAAACTGTTTACAAAAAAATATCGTTGAAAGAAAGGAAAATGTAAAATATTTTATCAAAAATTTTAAAACCTTAATTGAACAGACTGTGGTAGACATAATATCCAATTAACATGACACCACAATGTATAATTGATGAATAATTGATGTAGGCAACCATGTCAGAATAACAATGTTAAGCGTCTAAAGATACAATGAAAGTGAGCATGATTTACAGATCAACGTGTTTTTTTATATCATTATTCATACATACCCAGTTTACATTCGCATAAAATCTTTTATCATTTAAGGAGTGAAGTGGGCCTCCAATGTTTCACATTAGACGATCTTTACATAATAAAGAAATATACAACCTCTGTTTGTCAATTAGCCCTATCAAAAAAAACATTATAAAATTAAAATAGCTGATCACCAAGTATATCCAGAAAAAGTAAAATAGAATTCCTAAGTGACACCATCTTAACCAGGTGATTGTTTGTTTGTATATGCCTAATGACAACCGAAATTCCATCCTTCCTGATAGGTCTCTCACAACTTAACACATCGAGTTTGGGTCATTTAGGAAGGTATTCACAGAACCGAGGTTATTTGTCAGTCTACTCTGGTCCGAAGTTGTTTGTCAGTCTACTCCGATCAGAGTTTTCAGTCTACTCCGAGATGAGATGAGTTGGTTTGTCAGTCTACTCTGAACTGAGTTTGTTTGTCAGTCTACTCCGATCAGAGTTTTCAGTCTACTCCGAGATGAGATGAGTTGGTTTGTCAGTCTACTCTGAACTGAGTTTGTTTGTCAGTCTACTCCGATCAGAGTTTTCAGTCTACTCCGAGATGAGTTTGTTTGTCAGTCTACTCCGATCAGAGTTTTCAGTCTACTCCGAGATGAGTTTGTTTGTCAGTCTACTCTGAACTGAGTTTGTTTGTCAGTCTACTCCGAGATGAGTTTGTTTGTCAGTTTACTCCGATCCGAGGTTGTTTGTCATTTCACTCCGATCCGAGGTTATTTGGCAGTCTACTCCAATCCGAAGTTATTTGTCAATTAACTCTGATCCGAGGTTGTTTGTCAATTAACTCCGATCCGATTTTGTTTGTCAGTCTACTCCGATCCGAGGTTGTTTGTCACTCTACTCCGATCTGAGTTTGTTTGTCACTCTACTCCGATCCGAGTTTGTTTCTCAGTCTACTTCGATCCGAGGTTGTTTGTCATTCTACTCCGATCTGAGTTTGTTTGTCACTCTACTCCGATCCGAGTTTGTTTGTCAGTCTACTCTGATCTGAGTTTGTTTGTCAGTTTATTCCGATCCGAGGTTGTTTGTCACTCTACTCCGATCTGAGTTTGTTTGTCACTCTACTCCGATCCGAGTTTGTTTGTCAGTCTAATCTGATCTGAGTTTGTTTGTCAGTTTATTCCGATTCGAGGTTGTTTGTCACTCTACTCCGATCTGAGTTTGTTTGTCATTCTACTCCGATCTGAGTTTTTTTGTCACTCTACTCCGATCCGAGTTTGTTTGTCAGTCTACTCCGATCTGAGTTTGTTTGTCATTCTACTCCGATCTGAGTTTTTTTGTCACTCTACTCCGATCCGAGTTTGTTTGTCAGTCTGCTCCGATCTGAGTTTGTTTGTCAGTTTATTCCGATCCGAGGTTGTTTGTCACTCTACTCCGATCTGAGTTTGTTTGTCACTCTACTCCGATCCGAGTTTGTTTGTCAGTCTAATCTGATCTGAGTTTGTTTGTCAGTTTATTCCGATTCGAGGTTGTTTGTCACTCTACTCCGATCTGAGTTTGTTTGTCACTCTACTCCGATCCGATTTTGTTTGTCAGTCTAATCTGATTTGAGTTTGTTTGTCAGTTTATTCCGATTCGAGGTTGTTTGTTAGTCTACTCCGATCCGAGGTTGTTTATCAGTTTACTCGTCCGATCTAACTGGTTGTTTGTCTACTCCGATCCGAGATTGTTTGTCACTCTACTCCGATCCGAGATTGAGTGTCACTCTACTCCGATCCGAGGTTGTTTGTCAGTCTACTCGTCTGATCTGACTGTTTGTCAGTTTACTCGTCCGATCTGATTGTTTGTTAGTCTACTCCGATCAGAGTATGTTATTCAACTTGTTTAATCTGACAAATTGCCTTGTCATTGTATCCGTCACTTGTTTTCTCGGAGGATTTGATCATAGTTATAAAAACACACCTTTTGATATTTCTTTGTACCTACATATTTGACATATAATAGACCTTTTGTAATATGGTGCCCGTAACGGACGACATCATTGACATGAATGATTGATTAAAACAAATAAAATTTTAACTAAATTCAGATTTTATATTTTATATGCATTCAATGAATGATATCCTAATAATAGTAATTAAATATCCAATATATTGCCACATTTCATCAAGTCTGTATATTTGTAATTCGCGGTATATTTCTATTGCTCGTTCTCGTCACGGCTTGTTCTGCAGACTATCATTCTCGTTGACCTTTGGATGAAGTTCCCTGCGTGGTTGTTGGCCTTGTACATGTGGGAGAGGTTTTTGTTTTGATTTCTGCATCGCTTCCTCTATTTTCATAAGTTTATGTAGACTATTTTGTTGCTGTAAAAGTTCAAAAAACTTTGGATCACTTAATTTCAGTTTCTGTTCTAATAAGTTTAATTTTTGTTTTGATTTTTCGATAATCAAATTAGGTCTTTGAATTCTGTTAGAATTATCCCTTCGTTTTTTACTTTCTTTGACCTTTTCATGCGGAGGGTTTTGATGTGAATCCTTTTGGCGGTTACTGTTATTGATTTCTTCTTTCCATTTATTTTGTTTCTTGGATTGTCCAGGCATCAACAATACGCCATTTTCGATCCGCGGTTTCAGAAATTTTGGTTTAAAGTCTTCAAGTCTTTTCCATGTTTGTAATTTGATCATCTTACTTTCTCCGTGTGTTTGTATGGAGTTTGATATTTGGTTTGGTTCTTCCTCAACTTCAGGTTCACCTGGAAGAAATATGGCAATCTCCCTGATTATGATCCAATCGCTTTGGTTGGCTGTCAACTCGATCACAATACAGTCAATATTTACGGGAAGTGAAATGTTGGACGTCCTTGTATCGACATCGCCGTTTACAAAGTTTGTGACGTTGACGAGATTTTGACAAGGGTGTTCTACGTCAGTGCCAGTAGACACTAGTAGTGTAGCATGATGTAACATGTCCGATTGCTTGGTGGCCTCGCCCGAGTCTATAAATAACCGACTTATGTTCTGCGGACCTTCAAATGTTATCCTGAAGTAATCACCTTGTTTAGGATCGACACCCCAGAAATACTTGTCTGATAAATCATATGCATGTACAGGTTCATATTCAGAATACGTCTCGATTTTAGAATCAATCAAAGCGGATGGGTTCACATGGTAAAATCGCTTTCGAGAAAATCGACTTAATACAAAGCTGTCTTTGAAGCGTCCGTCATAAAGTGTCTGTTTCTTGTCAGATAAGGATGAAATTATACCTTTATGTTGGAACAGAGACTTTTCGATAAGAATGTCGTGCCATTGGGTTTTGATTTGTTTTATTGCTTTGAGCAGGAGATCTCCAGGCTGTTCATCGAAGAACATCAATAGATATTCCGACAATTCCTGTAGGTCGGACGACCGAAATAATTTCCCAATAAATCCTAAATAAGTAAATTCAAGACAATACCAAAATGTGTCCGATTTCGATTGTATGAAACGTAACATATCATCATAATAGTTGTGAGCCGATATGACGTCATCCTCCAGTTGAAGATAATAACGTGAGATGTTTTTACTGTACGAGAACAGGTAAGCGTAATCAATATTCTGTTTCGCCCGCCACGCTACTCGTGTGGCCGTGTCGTTAAATGTTCGCTTAATCTTGGTAAAGTCTGGGTATATACTTTGGTCGTGTGGATGTACGATTTGGAGGAATCCATTCCGTATGAGTTTTGGGTATTTACCGGCTAATTGTTTGCTCCTTTTCCTGACCCAGGTCTCGTTCCTGTCCACCATAAACACGACCACTACTATAGACATCCGCTGGGATGCCTTTGCGTTTATAATCAATGAGTATAGAGTTTTTTCAAGGTAGTCCACACCATGTCGCTGTACCGTGGGGATTCCGATCGTCAACTCACCTACAAGGCGACCAAATGGCATATGAGACACAAGACGACACAGAAGTCAAAGACACATTACTGATATATATTGACTGTGATTGAAAATTGAAACTATGTTTCCAATTCGTGCAGTATTGATTACTTATCTTAGAAATTATAACTTTCCCAGACAATTGAAGTGACATGTGACTAAATTCTGCATTTAGTTACAGGTATCAGTATTTCTTGTTTAGGAAGACGCTATACCATTTATAAATGGTTCAATGATCTAACACCTTACGATACATTAAGTTTTTATTTCTTGAGGTATCTTATTGGTATTGAAAAAGATGACGTAATCAGGTGCTATAATGGGCGTGTGTTACTTGATGTAAATCAGACATGATTTTAAGCTGTTTGTAGTGTGATTACATCTGCGATAACCGTTAAATTCTTGTCACTTAATCAACGCTAACAACACAGTATATACAGATGTTACTAGTTCATTAAAATAAATGATAAATATGTTATTGTATAGTTTGCAATTAAATAGAAACGATGTACAACCTGCTCATGGCGTCATCGAGATGAATCAAATTGTTAACAAAAGTGTTGTTTCTTTATGTAAATTTGATTGCATTGGTGTTGTTCCTCTTGAATAAATAACGTACATGCAGAGTAAAAAATAACAACAAAAAAAAGTTCCGAGACTTAACGCCAGACGATGGCAATACTATGACACTATAAAATCTATTGTAGTTCCAGAAGGAAGCAGTATTTACTCTAATCCAAAAATAAAACAAGTTTGCATCTACGAATATTTAAATTGATTAATACAAACTCTGATTTCGCCTCCTTCTCCCGTACAGCAGGGCTCTGTCGGGGTCTACTGTCAACTGCGGTGCTGCCACCTGTAACGTAAGCGAGGAGAGCACGTGACACAAACATTACAGGGTGAATATTCCGTCTTTTATTTAACGAATGATTTGTCATCCTTTGACAGCTGCTATTCTCGAAATTGGAACCGAACTATAAAGAATTTGATGAATTCTTACAAATGTATTACTAGGGTACAGATGTATTATTGCTTTTTGCAGTTAGTAAATATGATTAGTCATGGCAACCTCAAATATAGATTGTTCCCGGACTAGTCCCCGACGTTCTGGTGATGGCGGATCTGATTGTCGGCTATCTGAAACAGAAGTCAGACAATGTTTAAATGAATGTCATAGTTACTCTCGGCTACGAAGTCCCCATGCCGGGAAACCTATGAAATCTCTTACCATTACGCCGCCTCGACATACTCAGAAACTGAGATTGTGATGCTAGATTGCAGTAGGATTATCTCGATATTAGAAATAAATCGTCAAATGATGAAATGAATATCGGAATCGCAACAATTTTGGTGTATTATAAAACAAGTATCTTAACATTAGATCATTCAACTCAACAACCTTAATACGAGTCCTAGAAGGATGTTATATGGGTTTGATGTAGTTAATTCAATGTTAGGCAATGTACATGATGTATGTACTTAAGTGTTAACAAACCAGTGACGTACTTGGTGACGCGATTGACGGTACTGATTCGGTGTTCTCTGTAACACACGACATAAGACGCATATTGACCCAAAGCAGGACTATAATCAGGATTGATATCCAGGTTAAAGTTCTCTGTCTACTGCACCACGCCACCCTGGACAGTCGCTTAATCCTCCAAGGGCGAGGCATCTTCAAACAACAACAAAATGATAGAAAATTTCAAATGTATGAGTATTTAGATTGGAAGCCATCAGTTGACTATGATATACATCGCTTGTGGGGTTTGATGTATAAGAGTACATTTATATGATATAGTCGAGTGGCACAGTGTTAACGCTATGTCTTTATGAGTCCACAATGATGACATGTGATAATAACGTATATATGATATGTATCACACTATTGTCAATACGTATACAATACCTGTCTTCTGTATGTGTATGTGTACATGTTTTTCAGCACACGTATACACACGCATATATATATATAAGCTAACCGAAACTCCTGCGATTATTCCTTTTTAGAGCTATATTGCACACAATAGCGATGTACGCGTGAAGTACTTATTACTGAAGGGTAAATACAATGAAAGCAGCATTTTAAATCCCGAACACACTTCACGGGTTGTTTTCAATTATTTTGGGTTTCAACGCTTACCTTTAAGTCATGCTCAAGTAAGCTATAATCATCTACATAAGTACATAATATGTATATATTCATTTTCAACAGACAAAAGAGACCATGACTTATCTTTGTCCTCTGTGCTAGTTATAACTAAATTCCGAATTGGTGACATTGGGTTAAAGCCACAAATTATCGATAATGCAAAAGGTACAATATGTCATCATACAGCTTTTCAGTCGTTCAGGACTCTGTAACGAGGCTGTAACTAACCATCGAAGGCTTGTACAAAACACACGAATAACACTTTTAAATATATATCAATATCTGTAGCTGTGTGTATGTCATCATCCAGCAACAGACACGGACATGTCGGAAACATGATATTATTTCGTATCGTGATATAAATCATTGAACAGCGTCGTCCCTACCTTTGGCCTACATTCGTCTGGAATATTCAATCCCGTCTTTGTTTGAACGGTACAGTTTAAAAAAAAGAATGTCGTGTCGAGCTGTCCCAGATCGGGGATTCACTATGGGAAATGGATTATCAACAGAGCTTGATTTAAATAGCTGTCCGGTCCAACTAATATATGAGGTACGCTTTGTATCTATGTGTGCCAGTATCATAGTACAGGGCAATCGGCCTCAGTTGATAGATTGTGTAACACTAATGTCATTATTTGTCCTTGGTTTATGTTATCCCCCCACTCACCCCCCCCCCCCCCCCCCCCCCCCCCAACCCCCACCCCCACCCCCACCCCATTACACGAGAGTTGTGCTCTCAATTCACCTCACTGAGAAATGTGTTGATCTTGTCAGACAATGAAAAACCAATGTTACACCTGTGTAACCTATTACATATACCTGTCCCACTTTTATAACAACTGCGAAAAGATATCATATTCTTTTGTTTATTAACAAAAAGTAAATGAGAATATGTAATTTACTTTGAAACGAAATGCAATGTCTACTAAGTTTACAAAGGGACGACCATAATAACAACAGGATATTAGTTATGTAGCTGCATGTGTATGTCTCGGCTGTCCCAATGTTTGTGGGTAAGCTTTTGAAAAGCTTCTAAGTACATAAGTACACACCCGGAATTCTTTGTTTTTAGTTTTATCATTAAAATGATCTGATGGCACAATGTCGTACATGTAGGAAGATTTTGTAATTTGTTGACATATTACCATATTTTTGACTAAACCTTTCTGCATCAAATCTTACTATAAAGTTTGAGGGGATAATTAATTGCAAGGCCTTTAAGTCAATAACTAAACACATACAACCCTATTTTTCATTTTATTGTTTTTTAATACTTATGTAATACCATTCAACTTCGTATCTGTTCTTAGCATTTTACACTGTATTTCCTAATTTTCTTAAGCTTTTTTTCGATGGCTGTCGCTGGTGAGCTTTGATTGTCCTTGTAATTAATAATAATCATTATATAAATGTCACTTTAGGAGATCAAACTGACATGTTGATATAGGTACATGTCTTTTTTTCTATATAAAAACAAACAGGCTTTCGCAATACCTACTTCGTGACCAGTCGAGATTGTAAAGGATATGCAAGTGTAATAGCAATGACACCAAACCTAGAGAACTGTCTTTGTTCGGGTTGTGACGTATCATATACAGTTTAAGGGTAAAATATACATATTTGTATGTTGATGTCGGCAACAACGTTTGCGACGATCTAGTTTGGATCGATAAATCAGCATTTACTGTGTCCATGCGCTTGATGCACCTAGACTGAGACTATATAAAGTACATCGAAGTTACTACGATCTTGTTAAGTATCAGAACACTAAATTATCCTGGTCAAGTTAAACAGTAGTACAGCGAGATTTATGATATATATATATTTAGATTAAATGTGACTCCACTGTCGGAAACTCGTGTCGTGTCCCCATCATATATATGGACTCACTTTTGTAGCTCAAGTTTTGATACATTGATCCTGTAGTATTACAGGTGATATACCTGTGTTTACATACCTTGTTGACGGCCACTCCGACCCCTCCAGCACCAATGTTTACATGGCTAGTGTCGGGTACGAAAAAACAACCTTACACAGTGTACACCGTTTGTTTTAAACTACCCATGGTAAAAATCCTCATCTGTCAACGCCCATATGTATAGATCAACCACCCATGCCTGTCCGACAGAGGTACGGATGAATCAGTGTCGACTGGCAAGGCCGTCTTTTTTAACCACTCGGTTGGAACGTGTGTTCCATATAACACTGTATGTACTCAAAACAATTTAGTTCAGTTGAAAAACTCCGGCGTAAAGGATAGCTATGATTAACACGTGTATGTAAAAACCGAACCAACGCGGTGGTCGATGAACGGAAAGAACATTAACAACAATAATACAACCCATTCTTTGGTCAATCATTGGTCGACACCAGGGAAGCTGTATCAATGGCCCTAGCTAACAAATTGTAATGTATTCAGTAACAGAATCATTAGACATTAGGACTAACAGTTCCAGGGAAGTATTTCAGCACTGTCTGTTAACCAATTCAATGTCATATAATCGACATGATCACCTGCAGCAGTTTGAACAATCTGTTATCTACTCCAGGGAGTATCCGTCTATTCTCAAACATTTAGTCTGATGTATATTAGTACAAGCCTTATTTATGATGACAGTGAAACCTCTATGAAGGATAATGAAGTATGATATTGATCGGAAAAAAATGTGTCAATAACCTGTTACGGGTAAATATGGCTAACTAATACTCGAAAAGGTGACCACGACAAAAAATCGAAAAGCCATTATTTATCCCAGCACGCAATACATCACTTAAAACGATATGAATTCGGCGAACTTATAGCAAGGAATCAATACACCAATTTTACAAAATTGTGAGACAAACATTCAGGCAAGGGGCCGCCCAAGCTATCCAAGAAATGGTACAAAATCAAATATTCTGAGAAAGTGATCTATGGTACTATATTTTCAGTGTGTGTGTGTATTTTTTTGTGTTTTTTGTGTGTTCTTTTTTTTTATTTGTATTCTATTTGATGTTCGCGATTTTCTTCAGGAAATTTTACGATTAACTGTTTAGAGGGTGTAGGACAATAAAGGAAATATTAATAAAGCGGGGCTCCTGGAGCAGCCCAAGACCAATTTGTTTTAAAATAGGGTCTATAAAGCTATAATATCTTTGTGATTATCATTGACAGTGTTAATGTCCACACATTCTTCCAAATAGTTTTCTGATTCCATAGAACACATAAGATCGTTTTTAATTTCAATGTATTGTCGTGCATTCTTTATTTTAGACTTGCAAATGCTAAGGCAGCAGGATATTGTTTCTATCGTGAGTTTTCTATGTGTCTAACAATAAAAACGCCTGAAAAATGAAAGAGTGGCTAGGAAGATGTTTGACAGAAGAAGTGAATAAACTATTACCCCCATATGAAAAAAAGAAAACATTTCTATATGTCATTGTTATTTTACATAGCATTACCTTTAGATGTCATTGCTAGGAGATACTCTTCTACACACCACCTGTTGAAATCGACAAGCTATATTGTCTTAAAAATGATACATTTTTATTCCATACTCTCTCTAATTGTTTATATACATGTATTATGGTACCCGCCTATGTATACAGCGTACTACAATGTACATTGAACTAATCCATAACGCAGGAGTTATGTCCCTTCTAATACACTATACAACACCGATACACTGTGTCCCAGCAGAGAGGAACAAACCCCTTGTATTGTTTCAGTGTTCGTCCACAGTGCAGTGTTCATTATGTTAATGATTTGGATTGAGGTTTGCTTTATCAATATTGTGAATGTTAGACTACTGAAGAATCTTGTGTATTTTTATATAAAAAACAATGTACAATTTCCTTTCGTTTATTGATATAACTGTATAAGCAGTTTGAGCAATAGATACCACGAACTAGATTTATTTTGGTTCCGTGCTGTTTATTTGTTTAAAATAAGGTGGTTTTATTGTATTTTGTCTAAATTCGTTTTTTTTAATAATCGGTAATCACTTTATCAATTAGAATAAGCAATTTGTATGGTTTTTTTTTAAACTTATCTATTAAAGTTAACAATTTCGAACATTAGACTGGGGGCAGATCACCGAATCAGCAATCTACTGAAGTAAGAACAGTTAGTCAATGAATTTCTATTCTGCATACAGTGTGAAATGCAAACAAGTAATCACCAAATTAATTGTATGTCATCTCTGATAAGAAATGAGCAAAACGACAACTGCTGTATTAGTCTGAATTGTAAGAATGGAGACTATGTATATTTTAATTGTTTTGATAATTGCCTTATCGATTAAATATCGAGTATCTGAAAATAAATTAGATAAACTACAGTATAATACGTATGAAGAAATTAACATTATGGGGTTAAAACATTGGCATGCACTAGTCTAAGTTAGTGTCAGTTTTCCTATTCGTGGTCAGAGTACGTATTGATTAGATCAGGAAGGCTAGATGATAACCACATACAATAGTGGTGGGAAAATGATCAAAGGATTCAAAAATATAGACACACAAGATGTCCCGTCGTAGCACTTTAAAGCTTGATTGAGAGCGATATACAGTTACGATTAAAAGATTATAAGTTTTGATTATAAACGAATATTTTATACCAAAGAACACATTTCTAGGAAGGACTCAATAAATTGATTTCGGCTGCCATTTTACATTTTGTGATAACAAAAAAAAAAAAAAAAAAAGGTTTAAAATGATATCGCAGGGCAGAAATGCATTCAGCTCTGACGACGTACACAGTATCTACTTTCCGATGTGTTTTGTGGTACAGGGATAAACAAAGTGTCTAAATATGCCATACAAGGCTAAATCAATGAGAGTTATGCATATAAAATATTCAAATCTACAATGATGCATGCCCTTAGCAGTGGTCATAAAATATGTACATGTTACATGTTATACGGCATGCAGTATGTGAATATTACATAATTAATATCCGTTAACCGTGCAGTACGAAAAACAAGACCGACACAAGAGAGTCAAATTCTCGTCTTATCAAATAAGATATACTGAAACTATCATTCAAACAGTCAGAGTTGAAGATTGTATTAGTAAAGAGCCGAATCAACCTGAAAATACTTGATCTTTAATAATTGTATGGTCTAGTATGATGGCAGTGTAGGTCACGATATCAGCTGAATTACATAGGTTGCCTTTTCTTTTGGCCTGATTGATTGGTTTTCTCAAATATAATTGTAGAGAAGATGTGTCGGTAAAAGAAACCTTTCGGAGCTGTTTGAGCATGTATCAATAATATCGGTATATTTCAAAAGTCGTTGCTCAATAATTGTAAATGTATTTTATCGACATTATCAATCTTCCAAAGAAATGTTCAACCAAGTATTTAGTTCAGTACGATTATCTAAAATCCAGCTATCATTCATCAACATTATCTTATCAAAACTTGATTTGTAAAAAAAAAATGCGCAAAGGCATATTTTCTATAACAAATATTGTAAACAAAATGATTAGTCGTTAAACTTAATTATCCTGGATATTGTAGTTCTAGTTTGTGTTGTATTAATACGCTGATAAGTGTAGCGCCTGATGGATGGCATTTCAATGTACATCAATGCCAGAGCTCTCAAACAGACTATATAGTGACAATGCCAGACAAATATAAATATATCTTCTAAACCTACATTTGCAGAAATAGAGGATATCTAACAGTGTCTTCAGTAATACCAAATAGCTTTCACGAGTGGGGCTAATATTTTGATATTTTTCACGAGTGCGCAACGATGAAAAATATCAAAATATTAGCCACACGAGTGAAATATATTTGGTATTACTGAGACACTGTTAGATATTCTGTTTATTACATTTTTTATCAACGAAAAACCTACCCAGTATGCTAACTAGGCCTACAGCGAAAGTTTGCATACAAAAAAAGTAGTTCCCCTTGTCCAGGTGCTGACATATATGTCGGGCTTTCTGATTGGTCAATTATTGTGGTATTTTATAATCATTAATTTGATTGGTCAAATCAGCAAAAAGTGATATGTTTCACTAGTGAAAAATATGATATTCTTCACTAGTGAAAAATATCACTTTTATAGAATTGTTTTGTTTTTTACTCTCGCTCCAGCGAATCATGTTTACTTTAAAACAATGACATATGTTAAATTAACAAGACAATTTAAATGCCCGTGTACAAAGACTATACCCCAATTATTGTGGATCATATCATTGGAAAGGTTATCAATAACAATGCCTTATTCTTATAGTAGAACATAATGTACATAGGTTAAAATGTAATTAGATGCAAACATACCAGTTAACCATTTGGTCGATTTTGATATAATGGTACAATTCGACCAACGACATTATAGCTCCAATTTATTATCATCCTTTGATAGAAGAAAGTAAACAATATTGATACAATTTACACAGTACACAGGAACATAAATTAACGAATTTTCGCCTTTGAAAAATGATCGATTTCCGGCCACATAGGCCAATCTCATTAGAGAATATATTTGTTTACACCCTTCGTTAGTGAAACATGATGTTGTATATACCTGTGTATACTTAATCGAGTCTCAGTATTGAAATTGTTTCAGATAGTGCGATAGAAACTTAAAAATCCTCGTGCGACAGTTGGAACAAAACAGTCCGGTCAAAAATTCGCAACAGATTGAAGTACAAACAATCTAACAGTGCGTGCTCCTGTTACTACAGTTGGAACTAGTGAAATTACCAAATGGCAAAGAGGATACCGCTGATATCCGGAAGATTGGTTCAACGCGTTTTGATTCTATTACAAGGTTTGCAGAAAATCCTATTTACTATTTTTTCTAGTTTCCACAAAATTACATGCATACTGTTTCATTGTATTTTCTCTTGATTTCTTTATCTTTTAATTTTAAATATTGCTAGATTTGTAGATTGTAGGTTTTATTTAAAAAAATGAAGGATCAATTGATGAAACTATACTTGTTTTTTTAACAAGTTTAAATTCAAAACCAAATTCAGTTTAATAAAACATAAACGTATACGTAGTCACCTTTACTGAAGCAATTCGACATTCATTAGATAAGCACTTATAGCCTTACATATGTACATTATTATGGTAGTTTGAGTTTTCTTGAGTTTAAAACTTCAAATATCAAACAATTCTATAATTAATTTTGTCCAACACTTGCCTGATTTAGTCCAGTCGTATTTACTCTATACAATCTACAATTATCATAGTATGATATAGTGACGAAAAGTGACAAAACCATAGTAACAGGTCAGTAGTACGTGTAAGGTGTAGTAGTGAATAACTTACATACATTTACTTAGTAACCAAATGTAAGGTAGTCAAAACCATAGTAACCAGTCAGTAGTACGTGTAACGTGTGGTGGTGAATAATTTACATACTTAGTAACCAAATAAAAGGTTTTCAAAACCATAGTAACCAGTCAGTAGTACGTGTAACGTGGGGTGGTGAATAATTTACATACTTAGTAACCAAATAAAAGGTTTTCAAAACCATAGTAACCAGTCAGTAGTACGTGTAACGTGGGGTGGTGAATAACTTAAATACTTAGTAACCAAATAAAAGGTTGTCAAAACCATAGTAACCAGTCAGTAGTACGTGTAACGTGGAATGGTGAATAATTTACATACTTAGTAACCAAATAAAAGGTTTTCAAAACCATAGTAACCAGTCAGTAGTACGTGTAACGTGGCGTGGTGAATAACTTAAATACTTAGTAACCAAATAAAAGGTTGTCAAAACCATAGTAACCAGTCAGTAGTACATTTGTACTTGTAACATGGGGTGGTGAATAACTTAAGTACTTAATAAACAAATAAAAGGTTGTCAAAACCATAGTAACCAGTCAGTCGAACGTGTTGTTACGTGGCGTGGTGAATAACTTACATACAAATGTACATACATGTAGTAACTTAATAAAAAAAACACGTAGTGTTGACGTATCGTACCTTACATACACTATTGTAACAATACAAAACATCTACTGACGAAGCAGAATCATGTTTTTCTGTCAACATTATTACTCACATAATACGGAAAATAACTGCTTGAAAAGGGTTAGCTTCATATTCAGATCGTAAGATTGTTTTTCTAGATTGCATGAATCAATTTTTCATAACACCAGCTATAACGTTGAGTTTAAATTTTACATCATACTTTACTTAGGCTTGTAATAAACAGACTCGTAAACGAATACATTTGTCTTTTGTGTTTAATTATTAAACATGAACAAAGCCAGACATTTTTTTTCTAAAATTCGACCTTTAGATATCAAAGCTGTTTCCCGATATTTCTGAAATTTTCACTATCATTACTCAACATCATGTGCCAAATTATTTCAAAATAGTTTGGTCACAAGAACCGAAAATGGGTGTATCACTTTCGTTAAAAATGACATGGCTAAACATGTGCATGAAATTTGAACAATTTTTACCGTTTTAATGATTGTGTCTCATATTTATTGCGCAATATTTAGTTAAATATTTGAGACTATTATTTTATGAAATCATACTCTTGAGAATATTAGATCATATGACTAATTGCATTATTGTTTAGATATATTTTGGATAAACTAGAAAATGTAAGAAATTACCCCCCCCCCCCCCCCCCCCCCCCCCCCCCCCCCCCCCCCCCCGCTACAATTTGATACCAAAACTATACACAATCACAAGGTATGACACTTACAATATTTTTTTTTATATCATATGGCGTTTCCTTTTTATGTTATCACCATCTGTATAACATATTGAGACAGTATCGTGTATGTAGGTGTCAATGATCCTAATGTATCGGGGTTTTAAACAACTGTATTTGAGAATACAATCTGTGTTTTAATATATGTAATCATATTCAGTAAAATATTACCATAAGGTTACCTTCCTATGCTGTATATGTTATGGATTTCTGATCAATACCCTGGACAGACAATGGAATAGTCAGTAACTAGTATAAAGTCTAATTAAAATTTGTCAAAGCATGGGTTAGCTTGGTGTTAACATCTAATGCGGACAGGAAGTTTTGGTCATTGATTCGTTGGCAGAATTCCATTGTTCCTTTACCAGGTTGTTAGTGGCTAGCTATGCACTTGTCTCCAAATTGCTCCATCTAAATAGCAGTATATCTTATGTAAATTCTTAGCAGGCGTAGAATTGATTTAACGGACACATTGAGATTGTTAATATTGACAAAGTAAGCAGGCGATGATAATTGAGGCTAAGACTTGAATTGTGTTTGGTTGTCAAGTGTCGCAGGGTAACGAGCTTTATCTAACGTATTTCTTGTAGGATAAAATTAGGATAATAGTCTTATTTTAGTAACTCAAAACAGTATGTTTAAATATATATATATATATATCTACTAATGGTATCTTTATATGTTAAAGTTTGAAAAACGTAAAACTACCAGGGGTTGTCATGATTGTCAATGACTATGTAAAGAAGGTAATAAATTATTTATTTAAATTTTAAATTTAAATAATATCATTACTCCTTATTACCACATGTCAGCAAACACATGTGTATTCAAACCAGGTAACACAATCCTGCCGCTGCCGACTCATATAATTATGGTGGATATGGTATTACGCAGTCCTCATTAGTCATGCGCCAAAAGATGTTAAACGACACGAGTTTTGTTTGTGGTAGAAACAGATTCCAAAATTCATGGTTGTTGGATATGGTATGTATTTCAATCTCATTAGTTATGTTTAAAAAGTAACAAAAATACGAACATTGGTTGTGGAAGAAATGGGTCACAAAGTTTACAGTTGTTGGATATTGTATCTATTTCACTCTCGTAGATTTTAAAACATAAATAACTCGAGTGATATCAAAACTTTTGCCAACGACAACTAATTGTGTAAAATCTCTTTTAAATTTTAAAACCGAGCTTTCGAAGATGTCTGTTTCCTTTATAAAGCAAGTAGTGCAAACGGGCGAGACTTTTCACAATCTGTCGATCGGATGAAAGTACAAGAATGTATGAAATCAATTATATATAAGTTATAAGTGCAGTAGGAATAGAGCATGTGGTATCCTGTGAGGATATCTTGATAAATATTTAGAGTACATTTCTAGGACGCAGAACCTTCTGAGGCCTTAAGTATCTGAGTAATGGAGTTCATCATTGTTGCATTTAAGCTTTTATTCCTACGGAAACGCATCTTTAAGATTTTTTGGAATCCTATGAATGTAATCATACTGAATATGAATTTTCAATTATTGCAATCGATTTGAAACAAACCATTTTTCGAGAGAGGAGGTGGATTCAGATTGATTAATTATATTATAACCAGCTACTATCCTCAATTATCGAAACCTAATGATCCTAAATTGACAACACATAACTGTTCCCTCTAACAGAACGTCTGACTGATATAAACACTTTTGATGTTTCAGGCCAGTATTCCTAACTTCAAGTATGCTTAATCTAATTGCTGTACATTTCGCGACTGAATGCTACATTTAAAAAAAAAATCAATCACATTATGATGGAGCAAAAGCAATAACAATAAAACCGACGTATTAACAAAACCACAATCAAAACTCAAAATAGATAAGACAAAGGCAAAACCTACGTATATAAAAACAAAATTTCATTAAGACCCATAGAAAACATTCAAAGAGAATAAGACAAGACGCTCCAAAAGAATAAGCGTAAGCGCTTCCTCAACGGCACCAGCCATACAATTTTTTGTCAAATTCGGGTTGATTCAGATCTTAAATAAAAGTTAGGGTGTTGACACCCCATAAGGAGTATTGAAACACACGTCGGACATCATACCGCATAGGGAAATAGAACATTTTCAAATGAGATCATGAGATCGACCATTAAACTTCTCCATTGTCTTCATGAACCTGTATTTCTCAAAACCCTGTGCTGTTAGTTTCTCGACATCTGATACGGACATCATGATAACGAGAATTTTCTTACAATATTCGGAGGACACAATCTGTTCTCGAGTGTATGTCAACCAGTTCGGTCCAGTACCGTTTACTTCGATATACATTCACGTTCTTTGTAAAAGAAAACTCTTATCACAAGACAAAAAGGCGTTCCCTTAATATGGAGTAGTGTAAAAACAAATGGGATAGTGAAACGTTTTGAAAGACATTTAATATACCTATTGGAGCGACCTCTCTAGCAAATAATAAAACGTTGTTTATGAGGATAACGCAATCGTAGGAACATATCTTTTTTACTTTGTATACATTTATTGTATAACCGATTTTTGCTATAGTTTCAGGCGTCATGACGTTCACCTGTCCAGCAACAGGCTCTGTTTACGAGACCAGCACTGAGAGTACGTGCTTCTGGTACCTAGACGGCTACCCTAGTACCTCTGCCGCGCACGCCATGTGCGTGGCCGCTGGAGGACGTCTTGCCTACATACCGGACAGTGACACAAATATTTTTGTCGCCGCCTATCTGACCTCGATAGAGTACGTATCAGTGTACTTGTTATATTGTCAATTGTGTACTCCGCTAGTATTGTATTTATTATTATACCCCCGCAACAAAGTTGTGTACTGGAATCTGTCTGTCCGTCCGTCCGTCTGTAGACACATTTTGTCCGGACAACTCCTCCTAAACCGATGGACCGATTTCAATGAAACTTCAAAAAAAAAAATATAAAGGACAATGTGTAGATGTGCATGCCATTTTCTTTTTCCAAAAATTATGGTTGCTATGGCAACTGGTCACTATTAACAGGTTTTCCGATAAGAACCATAACTTTAAGTTTGTCTGGACAACTCCTCCTGAACCGAATGGCCGATTTCAATGAAACTTCATACACATATAGAGGACCATGTGTAGATGTGCATGCCACGTTATTTTTCTAAAAATTATGGTTGCTATAGCAACTGGTCATTATATTACTGGGATATCTTAGTTAGCCTCTAATTAAGAGTTCTAATTCACCATTGAATCGTGTAGATTGCGGGGGGATAAGTCAGCCATCCTGTCGACAGTTCTAGTTAAGATCCATGGTAAAATCCCTCAGAGGAATATAATTTGATAAATATATGATTCGGCAAACTGAAATCTGGGTCGTCTCTTCTTTTGAATTTTGTTTAGAATACATTTGTAGATTCATCACCAAAGTGACTGATGCATTCGACGACATTGTGATCACTATTCACCATTAACCATTATTCTACCATGTTTGCTATGTAACGCCAGTTTTGATTGGTTTAAAACCATGTATTATTGTCCAATAACCCACGCTCGTGCCAATAATACACGGTATTGAGTCACGGCTGTTGCAATTTTAAATATCTAATATTCACCAAATTCATTAAAGTTTACTATAGCCAAGTGGGCTAATGGGTTAGTCTTTCAATAGTTTTTTTTATCACGACGCGAGTTCGAATCCTACGGAGTCCCCCCCCCCCCCCCCCCCCCCCCCCCCCCCAAACCTTTTTTTTTTTTTTTATCTTTTTTTTCAAATTTTCAAAATCAATGCCATATGATAGATGCTCTTGATCGTAGTACTGTATTACCTGTATATTTCATCAACAAATAATGCAATACTCAAGAAATAAATTACAAGTTTTTCCCGGGGTTTCTTTACTGTTTTTCTGTTAGAAATAAGTCGATCTCAGAACTATATAGCACATGGTAGAATAGAAATAATCAACTTTGACTCGTGTATTGTTGCAGGATATAGTCATCGTTAATTATTTCTTAAATAATTCCATGCTTAAGTTGACGAATTTATTGTAAAATGATTTATAAATCACATGCACCTGTACAGCTTTCCCGGAATGCCATCAATCAACGTAAAAAACTATTACGTCTCTGGCTCCTACGTGTACGAAACGATAGAGGGCGATCCGCTGACCTACACAAACTGGGAAGGAGGAAACCCTATACCCGGGGAAGAATGTGTAGCATTTAAACCCATCAACGGCAGGTGGTTTGATATCTCTTGCGGCCAGACCTACGGAGGCATTTGTTCCCATACCAGTAAGTAACATCAATGGTTTTAAGCATTAAGTGTAATGAAATTTAGTTAAACTTTCAAACCAGAACAATCATTTGGTGTCAAATAACGCAAAATACCCACATTAAAACAAATCTATAATTTTAATTCATTATCGATAAAAAGCAGACAAATGCGATATAAAATATGTAGATATGCATGGACACTTTGAAATTACAATTCCATAAAGACCAGATGTTTCAGAAAGGTAGACTTTCACTTCGTCTGTCGATGATATCCGCCATGCGAATATGCAAATGTAGATCAAAACCGGGTTTTCAAACGAAAAATAGGGTAGTGACAATGGCTTAAAACAAGCGCCAAATAACCTCCATCTACCGATACCTTGTCTTTGCATATTAACAAGTATCAAACAAGCATGAATGCATATCGCATAAGAAAGAGAATATTTACAAATGTGACCATGAGGTCGACAAAAGTCCATTCCTGTAATCCTCATTAACCTGCGCCCCTGCAACCTTGTGTTGTTAAATTTTCCGCCAGTAGTTGACATCTGTCTAGGAAAGCGTAAAAACGCTGATTTGTGTCCTTGCATATCATATTTACATTGGAAATGCAAGCAGCGTGCATATGGAAAGCATGGATGTTATTATCAAGAAATAGATAATTAGCACTTGAGAATGAATATCATCATGATTACCATGCAGACTTAAGACTTAAGCGACTAGTTAATATAAAGATTGACGTAAGTACCTGGATATCGTGTTTCTATCTTTGGAATCGGTCTCAATGTTTAATCACATGATGTCGTATGTTTTGACACAAGTACATGTAAGTAGATTTGCATCATATTACACTCACATAATGATATTGCGGTAGATCACCTCTTCGCTTCTTGCATCATGGTGTCAACTATGAAATCAGCTGTGTTGTAATAAAGGTAGGTCTTGCGACAACAGATGTGTTCTAAGATATGTCACGTGACATCAGCTTTGTTTTAACAACAGTAAGTAATTTGATGTCAGCCATTGTCTATCATTGGGAGGTCAAGTTTACAGACTGTATACTAATACAGGTCGAATTCCTTGGTAAAATACTTGAGACCATTTTGGGACGGCACAGCGTGTAACCTGGCACGTTTGAATAAATGGGCGCACGATTGGGATTATCACATTTTCATTTTATCATTAGACATATCAAGAAAATACGTTATCACAAAGAGTTACAATTTGTCGTATGTAAAGGAGTTGTACAGCAAATCATGAACAATGGTTTGTTTTCCTTTCTTAGGTCCTAGGGACCCAACTGAGAGGCAGAGTCAGTACCTAGTTAGTGCCGGAAGTAGATTAGATGTCACCCCTCTGTCTACCATCGTGGTGCGCAGTCACTCTGAATGTGTAGTAGTGTGTGAAAGTACAGACACATGCATCGCCTTCAACTACAGATCAGACACGAAGGCATGCGAACTCCTGAGTGATAACCATGCCACGTCCAACAGTCTTCAAGGAATCGGAATATATTACTATGGGTACAATGCTGATGTGATATAGATACATCTCCCAACTAGTATGTCTTAAACGACCTCAAATGACTTTAAAAACGTCGAAATGGATGTTAATTTCACTGCTACAGCTTCCTCATATTCACTTAGGTATTGTCTTTATATGTAATATGCTTTTGGTGATATTTTTTTCTTGATGGCGCTATAAAAATTCTAAAACATGGTTTTAACTGTATTGGTTCTTTATTAGGTAACACAATATACATACACAATTGATATACATTTATATTGGCAGATGAAAGTAGATCCATCATCAACATTTGTTATTCTAGTCACGTATCACATTCACGGGAAACAGTTGCATGCATTCGTTGTTCTAAATAACGACATACCTTTTCTCCGGGTAAAGTAATGTAGTTATTCGTTATTGAAGGGTTATCTGTTTTGACAAATACTACAATCGAGAATGCTCTAATGAATTAACCTTTAATTAAGGTTATTGCACATTATTGAAAGTCTGAAATACCTGTTTTCGATTTATGAGACAACAAAAAAGGACAATTATAAAATATAGGATTTTATCCGAAATTCAACTCTTCTGGTCCGGGGGAAAAGGCGAACTAACATTTTCGTTTTAATAAAACTGTTTAATTATATTATTGATAAAGTCCTCTTCTTTTGAAACATTTCAAAAAGTGCGCACCGGCATGAGGTCTTCAATCTTTTGGAAAACAAAATCGGATGATGATATTTTTTTCCTGTTCCAACAAAATTTACATTTCAAGACCACCAACGATGTGTAAATACTTATTTACTGTTTTTATTCTCCAATACACACTGATGCGCACCAATAGTTCTTAATGGTCAACATCAGACCGTGTATTGATATATTTATTGATGGGTAACATCAGACCGTGTATTGGTATAGTAATTAAGGTAACATCAGACCGTGTATTGATATAGTAATTAATGTAACATCAGACTGTGTATTGATATAGTAATTAATGTAACATCAGACTGTGTATTGATATAGTAATTAAGGTAACATCAGACCGTGTATTGATATAGTAATTAATGTAACATCAGACTGTGTATTGATATAGTAATTAATGCAACATCAGACCGTGTATTGATATAGTAATTAATGTAACATCAAACCGTGTATTGATATAGTTATTGATGTCCAACATCAGACCGTGTATTGATATAGTTATTGATGGGTAACATCAGACCGTGTATTGGTATAGTAATTAAGGTAACATCAGACCGTGTATTGATATAGTTATTGATGGGTAACATCAGACCGTGTATTGATATAGTTATTGATGGGTAACATCAGACCGTATATTGGTATAGTTATTGATGTCCAACATCAGACCGTGTATTGATAAAGAAAGCTGCACTCTCTCATTTTATCACTGTGCACTTTATCAAAGAGTTCATTCTGCGCTACAGTAAACCAGTTCTTCCAATCTCCAACTTCTCCTGTAATGGAATAAACGAAACTAAATTTTATAGAGCATAGAGATTAAATCACGGCACTGAATCAAACTGAATACGGATGACACTGGGCAATCGCAGTTAACTAGCACGTATCTATTAAAACCTCAAAAGTAAACATTCACATTTCTTTCCATTAATACATCCAAAGTAATCCATCGCGTACCCATTAAAGCAAAGCAAACATCCCGTATCCATTAAAAACAACCAAAGCAAACCATCACGTTCCAATTAAAATCAACAAAATTAAACATTCTCCTACCTATTAAAAACAACAAAAATAAACAATAACGTACCCAAAACAGTAAACTTTAACGTACCCATTTAAAACAAAAGGAAACCATCACGTACCCATTAAAACGAAGTTAACATCACGTATTCATTAAAACAGCCAACGTAAACATCACGTACCGATTCAAACAACCAAAGTAAATCATCACGTTCCCATTGAAACAAGATAATTCAACGAATTACAGTCCCCCACCGGGTTGTTATCTCGAGATCCAATAGGAATGAGTGTGAATCTCGAGATGCAATAAGGTCATGTATTTTCTTCAATGTATTGAAAGGTGAAGATGTAGTTTACAGAGACCCGCTTCTATACAGGAACCATCCCATTCTCACTAAATACATGTACACTGTAGGTATACTCTATAAATGATCTCTATATAAAGGACACAAGTCTATGAAGGACACCTTTAGTTTTTCTATTGTGTATCCTTTATAGACAGGTTTTACTGCAATAGACATGAAATTGTAATAATAATAACAAGATGTTGTTTGTTATGCTTACATTGAATTCAACAGTACTGTATATTGATTAAATGGTGATCTGAGAAGAACACAGGTTTGTTTGTCACTGGGAATAATTTGGATGAGAAGACCAAGTCAAGAATTCCTCCAAGGCAATGGGTAGGCGTGGTCAGTAGTTGGTGAAGTTTACAAGATTTTTGAAGGCTGTCCATCTTTGCGAAGTCCATGTTGAAATCTCCAACAACAAGAATGTTTGTACACTTATGTAACTTTGCTTGTGTTGTGCATAGCTTGAATAACTGTAATATAGCTGAATTTAAATGGTTATAAGATGTGTTAGGAGGTATATATATGCATCCAAGCAGCAAATTGCCAGTGATGATTCCAACTGCTTCTATTTGTGGTATGTTGATTTCCAATATGGTTTGGATGGGAATTGCAGAGTAGATGACACAGTTTTGGTACGCGACACACCGCCTTCCCACAGGGAACTATACTACCAAGTATAAAGTTCTAATCCTTAATAGTGTAGGAGATAGAACCTGGACAAATTTTTCTTTCTTTAATGTAGGTCAGAGGTCAAAATATAGGTCACAGTGACCCGGTTTTGGTACGCGACACACCGCCTTCCCACGGGGAACCATACTACCAAGTATTAAGTTCTAGTGCTTTATAGTGTAGGAGATAGAGCCCGGACAAGCTTTTTCTTTAATGTAGGTCAGAGGTCAAAATATAGGTCACAGTGACCCGGTTTTTGTACGCGACACACCGCCTTCCCACAAGGAACCATACTACCAAGTATTAAGTTCTAGTCCTTTATAGTGTAGGAGATAGAGCCCGGACAAACTTTTACTTTAATGTAGGTCAGAGGTCAAAATATAGCAAAATAAAGGTCACAGTGACCCGGTTTTGGTACGCGACACACCGCCTTCCCACAAGGAACCATACTACCAAGTATTAAGTTCTAGTCCTTTATAGTGTAGGAGATAGAGCCCGGACAAACTTTTACTTTAATGTAGGTCAGAGGTCAAAAAATAGCAAAATATAGGTCACATTGACCCGGTTTTTGTACGCGACACACTGCCTTCCCACAGAGAACAATACTACTAAGTATTAAGTTCTAGTGCTTTATAGTGTAGGAGATAGAGCCCGGACAGCTTTTCTTTAATGTGGTGATATTTTTTTTCTTGATGGCGCTATAAAAATTCTAAAACATGGTTTTAACTTTATTGGTTCTTTATTAGGTAACACAATATACATACACAATTGATATACATTTTTGTATATTGGCAGATGAAAGTAGATCCATCATCAACATTTGTTATTCAAGTCACGTATAACATTCACAGGAAACAGTTGCATGCATTTCGTTGTTCTAAATAACGACATACCTTTTCTCCGGTTAAAGTTATGTAGTTATTCGTTATTGAAGGGTTATCTGTTTTGACAAATACTACAATCGAGAATGCTCTAATGAATTAACCTTTAATTAAGGTTATTGCACATTATTGAAAGTCTGAAGTACCTGTTTTCGATTTATGAGACCACAAAAAAGGACAATTATAAAATATTCAACTCTTCTGGTCCGGGGGAAAAGGCGAGCTAACATTTTTATTTTAATAAAACTGTTTAATTATACTATTGATAAAATCCTCTTTTTTTGAATCATTTCGAAAAGTGTGCATGGGCATTAGGTCTTCAATCTTTCGGAACACAAAATCGGATGATGATATTTTTTTCCTGTTCCAAGAAATTTACATTTCAAGACCACCCACGATGTGTAAATACTTATTTAACTGTTTTTATTCTCCAATACACGCTGATGCGCACCAATAGTTCTTAATGGTCAACATCAGACCGTGTATTGGTATAGTAATTAAGGTAACATCAGACCGTGTATTGATATAGTAATTAAGGTAACATCAGACCGTGTATTGATATAGTAATTAATGTAACATCAGACCGTGTATTGATATAGTAATTAATGCAACATCAGACCGTGTATTGATATAGTAATTAATGCAACATCAGACCGTGTATTGATATAGTAATTAATGTAACATCAGACCGTGTATTGATATAGTAATTAAGGTAACATCAGACCGTGTATTGATATAGTTAGTGATGTCCAACATCAGACCGTGTATTGATAAAGAAAGCTGCACTCTCTCATTTTATCCACAGAGAACAATACTACTAAGTATTAAGTTCTAGTGCTTTATAGTGTAGGAGATAGAGCCCGGACAAGCTTTTTCTTTAATGTAGGTCAGAGGTCAAAATATAGGTCACAGTGACCCGGTTTTTGTATGCGACACACCGCCTTCTCACAGGGAACCCACACACTAAGTATGAAGTTCCAGTGTCTTATAGTATGGGAGATAGAGCCCGGTCAAATAGTGTGCGGAAGGACGGACGGACAGACGGACAGACGGACAGACGGACGGACACAACGCAAACCTATAGTCCCCCCCCCCCCCCCCCCCCCCCCCCCCCCCCGGATTCCGGTGGGGGACTAATAACCAAAGTAAACAATCACGTACCCATTATAACAACCAAAATAAACAATCACGTACCTATCAAAAACAACCAAAGTAAATCATCACGTGCCCATTAAAACAACCAAAATAAACAATTACGTACCTATCAAAAACAACCACAGTAAACATCACGTATCCATTGAAATAAAGTTAACCTCACGTATCCATTTAAACAAAGTTAACATAGCGTATCCATCAAAAACAATAAAAGTAAACATAACGTACTGATTCAAACAACCAAAGTAAACCATCACGTGCCCATTCAAAACAACCACAGTAACTCATCACATTTCCGTTGAAACAACCAAAGTATTCAGTACTCATTAAAACCACAACGCAACCGAGGATAACAAGTGGAAAATGGAATGAGTAAAATCAAATAAGCTAAAAGCTTACGACTGATTGAACAAATGATCAAGGAAATTTAATATTAGATTACGTTCTGACCTTTGCGAAACATGCTGTCAAACATGGTTTTCTCTCCTTGCAGTCTTGACAGATCCTTGGTTTCGATATTTGCTTTCTTCATGTTCCTGAAGCTACACTTGTTGGCTACCTCACTGATGTACATTGTCTCGGTAGAACTACCGAGGAATCGAGACAATCTGGTGATTTCCTCGACCGGATTCTGTATGTGTATCAAAATCCCCATTAAACACATTCATTGGTCTTAATGCAAATATTGTTGTTTTTTTTCAAAATCAGGAATACTTGATTTTTTCAATAACCTAGTTTACAGTCCGAATCACCACCACTAGCATTTAAACACGTTGCTTTATACCATACAAAATCAGTAAATTGTACGTTGCTCTGAGAAAACGTCATGGCCGACTGCAGTTGGTTAAATTGGCAACATATCTAAGTTTTATATTGGTACTATGAACTTTACCAACAACATAATATATAAACAGCTATACGTACCTGCTTCAAATTTTCATAATATATCATATGTAAGTTTAAACGTTGCTCTGATCTCATCACTTGCTCCCATTCAAGAGTATATTCGAACCAGTTTTTCGGGTAGACTGTAAGGTAGGAACTAAATATTTAAAACAAAATGTAAAAAGATTGGAGGAACATTTGAACTTATGAACCAACTTGAAAAAAGAAAATAAAAAAAAAAATTGTCACAGTTAGAATTTCATTAGAAAAAAAATGTATAACTCACCGGTTGGAACAAAAAATAAATAGTTAACTTACCGGGATGAAACAAAAACAATTGGTTCCAGTCATTGAAATTCCCCGGGAAAGCGTTCTTCTTCTGTTTTAACATACTATAGTATGAAACTGCAATGTCTTTTGGGTTTCTCTGTAGGAAGATGATCTTTGCTCCTTTACGTACAGCATCAGACGGTAAGAGTTTGTATGGTAGATGTGTATTAAAAAGCCTTGGTGACGTCAGTCTGTCCAACTCATCTGTTGTGCTAAACTCTAACATGGATGTAACTTTGGAGACTGGCGAATATTCCGGCCGACCATCTAACAACATCGTGGTAATCTCCCATATCCAGTGAGTGCCTTTATAAATCAACACAAATTCATACTTCTCAAATACTACATACTTACACGCACAAACGTAGGCCTAGTTTGGTAGTGATAAACGTACACACACAAACGTAGGCCTAGTTTGGTGGTTATATACTTATACACACAAACGTAGGCCTAGTTTGGTGGTTATATACTTATACACACAAACGTAGACCTAGTTTGGTAGTGATAAACGTACACACACAAACGTAGGCCTAGTTTGGTAGTGATAAACGTACACACACAAACGTAGGCCTAGTTTGGTAGTGATAAACGTACACGCACAAACGTAGACCTAGTTTGGTAGTGATATACTTACACGCACAAACGTAGGCCTAGTTTGGTAGTGATATACTTACACGCACAAACGTAGGCCTAGTTTGGTAGTGATAAACGTACACACACAAACGTAGGCCTAGTTTGGTGGTGATATACTCACCCACACAAACGTAGGCCTAGTTTATCGGTGATATACGTACGCACATAAACGTAGGCCTAGTTTGGTGGTTATATACTTACACACATAAACGTAGGCCTAGTTTGGTGGTTATATACTTATACACACAAACGTAGGCCTAGTTTGGTAGTGATAAACGTACACACACAAACGTAGGCCTAGTTTGGTGGTGATATACTCACCCACACAAACGTAGGCCTAGTTTATCGGTGATATACGTACGCACATAAACGTAGGCCTAGTTTGGTGGTTATATACTTACACACATAAACGTAGGCCTAGTTTGGTGGTTATATACTTATACACACAAACGCAGGCCTAGTTTGGTAGTGATATAGTTACACACAGCTTAAACGTTGGCCTCGTTTGTTAATGATCGTATACACTATTACTGACTACACTTGTTTTCATTCGCCACCATAACAGGACCTCACATAACTTTGATGGTAAAAGATAAGTTAACATGCAGGGTCAGCATTACTCAATATAACTATATTCATTATTCAGAATTAAAAACGAATTTTTGAAACCTTTAATCCTTTATTAAAATTTCAGGTTAAAAACTGGTGTTGGAAACCCTTAATTGCAATTTCAGTTTTAAAACATGTGTTGGAAACCCCTAATTACAATTCCAAGTGAAATGGTATCGGTAATTACCTGAAGAGGAAATTTCAAAACGTGAATACAAGATAATTGTATTCAATGTTATACGCGACTCTGCAGCCAAATCTGAGCCGTAAATTACTTTTATGATGTAAGTTACAATTTCCACTAACACATTTTGAATGCTGAATACCAGCGAACAGGAACTGTTAACTAACATTGTTTTTGTATAATGTGTAATTCATTAATGTTTTTCTATTAGAGATGTTATACTTATTACCTGCTTTTGGAAAAGCACACATAAACACGTCGTCATCTCGATAATTCATCCCTTCAATTACGTCCACGTGATATCTCCAGTCCGGGACCAAGCCATTGCTGATGTTATCTGCCGCCATGTATACCCCTTTCCGATTTACGAAAGTTCGAAACCCACCACTGGGAATGGGTACGCTGACAATATCTTCATCAGGAATGTTTACTAAAATACCAAAGAAAGTCATATTGGCCCATTTGAAAGTGATTTCATTGTAAACGGACATTTAAACTTCTTATTCTCCTTGTTCTCTCGGGAGTTTCTATGCATTTTTTCTTCATATTTTCTCTCCGTTTAATCGAGTTTCAGTATGAATTATGATTGTTTAAGTATGTGGGTATTCATAATGTTTTGTTGTTATCTTTGTCGTTTTTTGGGCTTTTTTTAATATTTTTTTATTTTTTTTAATTTTTTTTTTATTATTATTCTTATTTATGTATTGTTTCTCCATATCAGCCACTCGCTTTAATATTCAGTAACTAGCTTGAAAGGATTATCTAAGGACGCCCTACCCTTTATGCGAGATGCAAGCGTGAAGTTAGCCCGTGTGAGTTAAGAGATGCTGCGATATCATCCGTGTTTGTCGACTTCTGATAGTGTGGAACTAATGCCATTATTTAGACGTATGTTTATGACATTTCTTTCGGCCACTTTTCATTCCGATTTAATTTCTAGACAGACCAAATAGGTCTGTACTCTGATTTGAATATTGTCTACAGTACATGGCCAATCAAGAACACATTAGGTTTGGTACATGACCTGTATTACAGGTATATCATATAAAGGTAAGTATAGAAAATTAGATGCGGTGGCTAACCAATACCCCGTTACATATTTACCGGAAATTAAATTGCTTAGTAAAATCTGGTACTTAGATTATCAGTGTAATAGAGTTATATTCGATATGCTAGCATTAGGATTTACACTGTGTTAACATTTGAATTAACCGCCTTTGAGTATTTCTAAAATATGTCCAAGGAAAATGTGTTTGTTTGTTTTTGTTTAACGTCCTATTAACAGCCAGGATCATTTAAGGACGTGCCAGATTTTGGAGGTGGAGGAAAGCCGGAGTACCCGGAGAAAAACCACCGGCCTACGGTCAGAACCTGGCACTTACCGGTACATTATATAAAGGTAAGTCAGGAAAATAAACTGCAGTGACTTACCAATACCCCGTTACATATTCACCGGAAATTAAAACTTAGGTTTCGAACTCGCAACCCAGAGGTGGAGGGCTGGTGTTAAAGTGTCGGGACACCTTAACCACTCGGCCACCGCGGCCAAGGAAAAGGAAACTGATATATGAGGCAGTTTAATGTTGCTGTATCTACTCCAAACTTCACACTTAAAAGGTGTATTTCTGTAGGAAGGCAGAAGACATAAGTTGAACTATTCCAAACTTCACATTTAAAAGATTATTTCAGTATGACGTTAGAAGACATGTGCTACAAAATGTATATATATTCCTAATGTCATATTTAAAATGTGTTTTTCAGTAGGACAGTATAAGACATGTACTGTATCTCTTCCAAACTTCACACTTGAAAGGTTTACATTGTATTTCTGTAGGATGGTAGAATATATATTAATCCAGGACAAGACCTATTGAGGGGAAGTATTTGTTCTGAGATCTTGTAATTGTTGTTTGTACATACATCATATCGTCGTGTAAATTATATAGTTATTGATGCGTTATCTTTTGTTAGCAATGTTTAATATAAATATCGTTTTCTTTTGTTAGCAATGTTTAATATAAATATATACTGTAAATCTGTTCTATCATTCAATAATGTCATTCGTTAATTCACCGAGATGAACACCTTGTGCAATGTAGTTTATTGTATAGTATACAGGTTATAAAGAGAAAACTACATTCGTATGATGATTTATAAAAAAACAATGCATAAAATGTACTTTTGATAACAATTATTTAGATGGATAAAGTATATATAAGAAATTCAGCCTTCATGAGCAAATGATATCCCGATATAAGAAACTAGGAAGTTTTGAGGAAACAGATAAAGAAAATCAATATGTTATCGGTATCAATGCGGAGAGAGTTATGTTTATTAGTGCTTACCTGGTGGATATCGACTGTTCTCCGTCATGGTGGTAAACAGTTGATCTGAAATTAGCATTACCCTGTGATATAAATATACTACATTGTGTACTTACTAAAACTGTATTGAAAGAATTCTCCAGAACAACCAGTGTTAAATCGATTCCTTTAATATGCCGTGACAGAATACCGCTAATTTGATTTGTCAAGTCAATAATACATTTCGATTGTTTAGAGGAACAAGGACGTATCCCCAACATAGATTGCTTACAAGTAAAGGGCCGTATCTCAAATTTATCAATTCCTAGATTTTAATAAATTTCAACTACGAGTGAGATTTTCTTATAGAATTTGTACTTTATACCAATTGAAATGGTCTAATTCTGTTAAAACACTGAGTGATTTAAAAAATAAATTAGACAATTTCCATTGATAAAAAGTACATATTATATAAGAAAAGCTGAGTCGGAATTGTAATTTATCAAAATCTAAAAATTGATCAATTTGAGATACGGCCCTTTACTTCTAAGCAGGCCATGTTGGAGATACGTCCTTGTTCCTCTAAACAATCGATTTCAACTATCATTTGCTTTATGATCGGTTTAATGCATTTTCTTGTTTGTAATCTTAACATCCATATACATGTACATACATGCATATATTTACACAGGTAGGATTGAGTGTTTTGTTGATGTGCTAACAGTTTAAAAACATATAAGACTTACATGTACATTAAGTCACTCCTTTTGTTTATCACCTTGATATTATGTTAATAATATATATCCGTCGAAGTAGCAGTTACACCACCGATAATGTATTCTACACAGGTATGCAGCATTGGTGAACTCGCTACACTTTACATACATCAAATGATACGATCCTTTCTTGACATTTCACAGGGACTATTGAGTTAAGTAGTCGTTGTCTGATTTGCATACAAAAAGCCGGTTGATCTATACAATTCACAAATGACTAGCATATTACCCATGAGATAAAAGTGTCTTACTGTTTAAACTGGCCAGAAGGTCATGGAATGAAACACTTCATTTCAACTAAGCCATTTTTGAGATGTTTCTTCAAGTAAAAACTCATGAATTACAACAACCGTTATGATGCAATAAAATCAAATTGGAATGGAAAAAAATCCTTATTAAACAAGCAAATCCCTTATATCAGTCACCGCCTCCCCACAGATGTCATACACTTTTTCACTGAACTGTTACCAAATGTTAATATACGATGAATGGATGAATACACTTTGGTTGACAGATAAATAGAATGTCGCCCGTCATGTCGACTGTATACTATCATTTGGTAACAGTTTAATGCTAATATTTACATCCGTATTTTTTTTAATTTACTGTAGGTTATTTCAGCAATAACGGGCGATATTATATTTATCTGTCGCCCAAATTGTATTCATATCGACTGTATACTACCATTTGGTTACAGTTCAATGCTTATATTTACATTCATAAAGATTTTTTATTTACTGTAGGTTAAACTTGCCGCTTACCCTATCACTGACGTCATTTAGTTCAAATACCGGATCAGCCAACTTTTCCAGAAGGAATAATATAGTCCATGATGACGTTATTAGTAGCAAGCACATGAGATGGTTTTTGTACAAATATGGTTTGATTTTTTTAATTTCATATTTGTCTTTAGGTATCGTCAAATTGTTCACAATTGCATAATTTCTAATTGTTTAAAATCGAAACAGTTTTTTTCTGCGCAATGATATACAGGAAATATTTAGAAGTGATGCGGCGTTGAACGGGCATTGCCCAGGACAGACTTGATTTCTCGGAAACACTTATATTTCTATCGACTGGAGTTACGTTATTTCAAGAAAAAAAAATCAGCTCTTAAATTTTAAATGAAACGATTCCAATGATATTTCGTTCGTTTACATAGATACTTTTAGTACTTTTATTGTTGTCGTGTCTTGCTTTTCTGAAAATTGTCAACGAGCTCCTGTGAGTGTGACGAAATTGACAATTTGATCATATTTCGTATAGATCAAGAATGGCACTAATAGTAATTTCGTGTTGACTACATTTTTCTAAATATATATAATAATACTCTCATAACTTGTGACGTTGCCTAACTCTTCGTTGTGGCTTTTGTAAATAAATTCTAGTATTCCAAAGCTCTCTCGGCCGAAAGTAACTGGCGGCCATTGTTGAACCTACATCACCTGGAGCTGTATTCATACCCTGACCGAATCACTGTAAATTGTAGTATACAGTCTCATAAATACAATTTGGTTTACTAACGACATATAGACAAATGCAACAAAGAATGTAAATATGACGTATTTGAATTTGCCGCTACCCAATCACTGACGTAATCAACTTCAAATCCGAAACAGCCAAATTTCAAAGTTAAAAGAAACAACTCTACATGTTTGTTCAATACATTTAACGTTTCCAATTCATTGATTTTAACTATGGTTGTCTCGCACAGTGGGTATTGACAATTAGTTAATAGTGGCGTGGCCGATTGTATGCTACACCCATTTGTTGTTAATTTACCTCGTGTAGAAGTTAAATATTCACTCATTTCGGCAATGTTCACTTTAATTTTTAACAAAACACTCACTTGACATTAGCTTTTTGTATAGAGATCATCGGGTAGCAGGATAAAACGCTAAAAGTACGTGGATCAGTCCTTTGAATATGGCGCCGTCTATTTGACGTTCCTGTAACGTCACAAAGAGACACGTCATGATAATGTTATGGATTCCCGCGCTTATTAATCCGCTGAGACTGCTTTACGCTAATTGTAACACAGAGTTTACTAGGATGAAGAAGGGAGAGATGCAAATATATTGTTATATACATGGATCAAGACAACACACGCACAATGAAGGCCGAAAGAAGGGATAAAATACTAAACTCCAAATAAGGAGTCGTCATATTTTCCTACTCCAATAGTAAATGAAATTCACTTGGCATGTTAGACATCGAAATAAATGAAATCTTTAATGCTTGTAGATTCCGCCTTCCGAATCACACTTTTCTCTGAATTGGTCTTGTTATAACCTTGTGTTCAATAATGTTAAAAATCAAAAGATAAAAATATGCATTCCAATGATGTCCCTTCGTTCACAACAACCAGATCACAAGGGCTAGTACCAAATAAAAAAGTGAATGTAATTTTTAAGTAAATCAAAGATTAATATTTGCGCCGTCCAGCAGGTAAATTAGCAGGATGCAAATCAATGTGTTTTGCTAAATCAGTAGAAATACTCATTGTGGTTATCTCTCGACATTTCCAAATATAAAGAGATTTCAATAATGACTTCTAATTTTTGGGATTAACCTGTGAGGAACATCAACCAAACTTTCACAAATATGGAATGAACGGTATCAAACAGATTGCATCATGGAATAAGAGCTTAGAAAGTTCTTAGATATTTCATTTTTACAGCTATCTCACGATGAAGGAGGATATTTAGAAAAGTAAAGGCAGCTAAAGGCGAGGTAATTCGGAAAAGTATGCGTCTTCTGCTTTATCGACGAAAACAAAAATGGTAATGAAAAAAACACGCCAACGACTATTTAACACGTCCGACTTCATATCCTTCACATAAATAGAATATTTCCCAATGAAATAATTTATTTGCCCAACTATGTTTTAGAAAATGCGAAAGCTTTTCTAAAATTATTTCAATATACAAGACTATTTAGTGCTTTTTATTTAAACACAGTTCAGTGGAATTTTATCCATTTGATTGTCGAGACATTTAAAATTTCAGTATTGAACTCAAACTCGGTTACCATTCATGTTGAATACTTCTTATGACTAAGACCACAGCATACACATTTCTCGTGGTGACCATATTTCTCTCTGGATGATATCCGGCCCCGTTTTTTCCAATATTCATTGAGTTAGTGTAATTCCTTAACTTTAAGTAATACATAAGGATTTATTTCAAAATTTAAGTAAAACTTCTTAATTTCCTGAAATGCAAAAAAATATTTTCCTATGAAGCATTTTAAGATAAGGAACGTTGATAATACCGAAGCAAGGAAGTTAATGTGCAATGTAAAAATGAACTATTACCTTTACTTCCAGGTTACGTGGTCCTGTGTCTGGGATCATTCAGTATCAAATGGCTTAAATGGGAACGACATATACACTTTACATATATACTACATCGTGATATAAAATTAGCTCGACCGATTTAAATTATAAAGCTATTATGCGGGGTAGTATCTTGTACTTTTCCGTTACACGATGTAGATTAGCTACCTATTGTCACGCTCACACGATCAGCGTGTACCCTTACAATTGATTTACCATCAACAAGGACGATTTTCTGCCCTTCTAGTCGCCGTATTCTATTACAAAGCAGTCCTAAGAATATACTCCCGACCTTTAAAATGGTAATAATTTTGGATGCTGCGAAAGGTTCTTTCTTGATCTTGTAACATTTGCAGAGTAAAGTGGTACGTACCTGTTTCTGGTGTCGAGGACTGGAGGAAAATAACACTAAAATATAACACTTAAAGAATGCAGTCAATTACTAATATTTTCTAGATGTCTGCGGTGAAAATCGAGCCCCTCGTTTTATGCAGTGACGCCTTGATAAAGTGGGGTTTAAACAGCGACATTGATATAATATCCCACCTTTTTACACCTTGGTATTTCGATGCGAGGTTCCTCGTTTTCCTTGCCAGCGTCTTATAATGTCTACTGTTCCATTTCCTTAATCACCATATGTATTACCCGACCTCCTCCTAGCCATATCATCTCCATTTGAACTCTGAGCTAAGAGGTAGGGTTCAATACGTATCTAGCATGTTCAATCTATTCATTTATATCCCGAACTAATCATCCCGAGTAATTGATCATCAGGCACCAAACGGAGATTACCGACAGAATATTAGCTAACTTAGTTCCTTCAACAAAATCATTGTAAGTGAAAAATACATAACGAGACTATTGTGGGCTACAAACGATGCAAGATTGCCCTACAGCCTTTCACCACAGGCACTGGCCACGTACCCAGGTTACAACTTTGAAGAAGCATAACCTTCCATGACCTTCGTGCGACACCCCCAATATCCTACCCCTGCAAATATTATCCAAGACGAGTTATCTCCACCCCTATAAAGACATGGGTGTTCAACGTTGACCTGTTGCCGTCTTAGGGCACACAATCGTTGGACATTACTTACCTACAAGAAGTGTTCTATATCAACGATGTGTTTCTTGAGCATGCGACGGATTACATCAATTACTTTTTGTATTGTCCTTTGCACATAGATTGATCAAAATGCAGTCAGCTAGATATTCAGTATTATATATGTTTGACACATGTACTTGTATGGATATTGTAACTATGTAATTGTAACAGCTTGCTAGGCAATTTAATATCAGCGTCGTTATTTTATTTCAAAATGCATCTTGTATATCACGTCAATCCTGCATTCCTATGTATTTGTAATGTAAAGTTAGATAATTGTAATAAAAAACTCAATGAAATTCATCACGTATTTTAGCCAGAGAATACTTATCTTTTCAGGGTTCAAAACATTAGAAAGACCCTATGGATACCCTCAATCAATGTAATTTAATTATGTTCAATAACCACAAATGTTCAAATGAAAAGTATTGTTTGGTTTTCATAGGTCCTTGAAAGCTTGAAATAAACGCCCAGTGATGTCAAAAATTTTCAAAAAACATCAATAAAAAACGTCAATGAGGTGAAAAAGGTGTTTTCGGTTTACTTTCCTCGAAATGGAAATGGTACATGTACCGAAATAATTTTCTTTGCGGATGTGACATGGCGTAAATTAAATATGAATCCTTTGCGTTTGCACAATATGACCTGGAAACTTTTCTTACACAACCAGTTCGTGGCAAAATATCACAGGTATTTGTGGATGTGGGTTTATCACCTGTAAGTGCTAGAGTTGGCGGTCTGCTTTGACAAGTTAAAATTAAACAGCTCGAAAACATGAAGTTCGTTAGCATTACAGAGGGAACGATAATCGTCATCTTCTCATGCCAGTATATGGCAGATGGAGATGGCCCCGCGCGGGAAAGGTGGGACTGATACTTTGGCTTTGATTCGTTGTTATATTCTCGGGAATGATTTCAAACAGATATATTTGTACTTCATGCACGTGCCCAGATATATATTAATCTGCTCAATCCCCTGCATCACTGCAACTACAGGTAGGGCGTATAAATGTTACATGGTGCCCCTATTGGCTGATTGTAAGACGCGTCTCAATTTTGGATATTATCTTAACTCTTTTGGCATTTAATTTAACGTTCGCCCCGATAGGGAAGGATCTGGGTTTGCCTTGTGTCAGTACAATTTTCAACAGATGAGGTGTCCTGCTTGGCGCATTTGACAATATATTTCAGTGTGGGTAACATTATAAAGTATGTATTAGTTCCGAGCTATCCCAGGAGGCAAACACGAACATACCCCAAAACCATACTTACCCTCGCCCACACTAATGCTGCTTTCACACAAGAACTGCCTTCATCAAATGCTGTTGATAGGACATTAAACAATACAAAACCTTCACAAAACCATGTCCCACCAGCGTCAATCTAATCCATCAACGTAGAATTTATAATTCATGTTTGTTAAAACATACATATTACTACGTATTACATACATATATTTGCACAATAATTGCATTCAATACCAAGAAAGGACCGAATAGTAAGAAAGCTTGGGATTTGTTTGAGATATTGGCTTAGCCCGAAGAGAGCATGACACCTGAGGAATTAATAAATAATAGTATCAGCAAGGGCAATAAACGTATGCTATAATGCAATTAGTATTGCAATGAATGGGTTGCTTAGTTTTGTTCTATGAAGAGTTCATTAAATGTTACAAATAATGTCCTAACTTTTCTTTACAAAGAACGCAAAAACAGGATTGGGATTAAGTTCAAGTGTATCTTGCACTCTTCGTGTCTAAACTATAACGCAACACCATTATTCATGATCTATATTTCTATAAACCAAATCAACATAACGCAAGGCATATAGTGTATCTATTTATTATTATAATTCATATATATTAATATGCACAGTTATTTGATCAACCATCTGGTTTGAAAAGGTTAACATACCTATCCGTATAACTATACTTTGCATTAAACATACATATTTACATCTCGCTGGCAACGCCACGATACAAACTATCTAGATAAATTCTAGAGAAAGTCTAAAAGGGCATAACTGACACTCGGATCGTGACATCATTCTATGTTTGAAAAATTAGAACTTCGGGATGCGAAACATGTTGATATCCAAACAAAACATAATCTCTTCGGTCGCATAATAAGAACGTATTGGAAGTACACGCCTATCGTATGCCTTTGCATACGCTTTGGCCATAGAGCGAGAAAAAATTACGATAGTGATGTTCCCTTGTTTTTCACACCCAGTCAAAACAATTAGATCTACGTCGATATATCTGATCAATCGGACCGCGTTCCTGACATACTGTCTGATTGAGATGTTACATCAACTACAACTACAGAAGCTCATTCAAATAATGATAAATGATAATAAGACTACTACGCACGTCTTACACTTAATCAATGAACAGTGCATTTAAAGTTGGTAAAGTAGATATGGCAGCAAGATGTATGGTGGACAAATGCCATGGGAAGTCGTCACTATTTTTGTCAATTTTGAAAACTGATCCATCAAACGAATTACCGCCTTTTTTTATTATGTCACATGACAAAAAAAAATCAACTGGCAAAAATAGTGCGTTGGATATGAACATGATTACGAAATCAAACTTTGTTTCTTTCAACGTTTATTTCGTATATTTGACGTTAAACATATAAAAAAAACTACCTAAGAACTGCGAAACCGCGTGACGTCATAGTGATGCGGTCGGCCGCCATGTTTAGCTGAGATAAATTGAACCCGCAATTAGTTATTGATACGGCATAAAAATAAATTTACATTATAATGAATTTCAAATGAGAAACAGTAAACTTATTGTCATCGCAATTTGAAACCGATACAACTTAGTTTTCGTTTAGGTCTCCATCAGGCGATACCTCGTTGTTCGCGGCCATATCATTTGTTTACATAAAACAGCTGTCTTTATTCCTACACCCACTGGGTGTTTAAACCTGATACACTGGTTGTTATAGGCGCAAATGTAAAAAGATATACTATATGAAGAAAGCAAACCTTAAATCCTATATAAAATGTAACGCATACGTATTATTATCGTACATGTATATCATTAATATCTTATTTCTGGTTAATGGCGTGTCATTGTTTGTTAGATATATGTATTGGCCACCCTTATTCTTTCATGCTAATGTACTTGTTCGGTTGAGTTCTTCCAACCTTAGCCACATATGTGTTGGTCTAAGTAATGAGGCGTCCTCTAATTTTGGTGGAATCTGTAAAAGAACGGAAATAAATATACTTATTCATAATGTTTATATAAATGTTCCACAGCCTTATATATGTTTACATATGTTTGTATAAAATTGATTAAGTTTGCTTGTCTTTTAATTTAGTGATCAGCTGTTTCATATGTATTGTTTTGTGTGTTCTCGTTGTTTTAACTTGTAAAAGCTGCAATGTACTTACGTTAGTTTTGTTTCCGATACACAAACGGAAAGTGCGCACGAGATCAACAATTACCATCTTTGCTTCTAGTAACGCGAGTCTCATCGCAATGCAGATACGGGGACCGTGTCCAAAGGGTATAAAGTCCAGTGGATCATACCTTCCTGAATCCGAAAATCTTGGAGACAAAAATAAAACATTCAAATGAACAAAGAAAGATGATGGAAGGAGACATGTCTTTGTCTATGTTACTAACAGTTGTAAAAATAGAATAAAGCAACATGCAAATAACAGACAAAGGTATCGATTAACAGTCCTTTATGAATCTTAAACTTTAGGTACATGTACCGATTCATCAACATCCATAGATTCTTAATCTTTATGAGTTCAATAGATCTATATAAATATATTCACCGTCCGGTGCGTATTGTCTATATAGCCTTTCAAACGAAATTGACGTTAACCCTTTGGTAAACTTCATGCGAACGATTAGTAATAATAATATACATGTACATGGTATGTTATTGATGTAATTGTTGTGCGAAAGGGTGAGGTATATATGGATGTGTGAATGGGAGAGAGATCGAGTAAGAGTAGACATCTATTATGTCCATATGTACAGGAATGATTGAAGTATGGCGAATGAGAGCCCTCTTATACGAGGACATTGATGTATATGTTTGCAACCTAGAAAAATAAAATTTATTTGAACCTTAAAAAAAACAAAAACTTCATGCTTTACATATATTTCAACAAGACACGCTAAAGAGCGTCATTTAATTCCTTAAATATATTTTTCGCACATGCATGCAAAAACACTTACGCATATACTTCATAAAAAAAATTTCAATGCGTTATGCGAACTCGGTGAAATAAATTGAGAAATACCAAATTTTATCATTGTCTCAAATAGACTTTCTTTTTAGATAAAGTGACGGTCGACTGAAAAGATGTGTAATGCTGTCTTTGTAATTTGTGTAAGGCTGTCGGTAGAATTTATGTAATGTGGCCTCCTGAATTGTGTTATCCTATCCCTGAAGTTCGTGTAATGCAGTCTCTGCAGTGTGTTTAATGCTGTATAATGCTGCTTGTGTAATGCTGTCTGGAGTTTGTGTAATGGTGTCTCGCGTTTGGGTAAAACTGTCTCTAGAATTTGTGTAATGTCTCTAGATTGTATAACGCTGTCTAGGTGTTTTGTAATGTTGTCTGGAGTTTGTGAAATGTTATCTCTAGAATTCATATAATGCTGTCTGGAAATTGTAAATTGTTTTTTCTAGAATTTGTTTGATGTTGTCCGGAGTTTGTTTAATGCTGTCTCTAGAATTATTCAAATACTGCTGTCTAGAGTTTGTGTAACGCTGGAAATTATTAATTATTTTTTTATAATGTATGTAATGCTCTCTGGGATTTGTGTTAAGCTGTCTCTGGAATTGCTTGCATTTGATTCATTGTAACTTTCATTTGTTAGGCTTTACCTCTTACTGATCGCGTGTCTAGGTTTGTGACACTATAAACAGTTCCTGAACACGTGTCTAGGTATATAACACCATTGACAGTTACTGATCACGTGTCTAGGTATATAACACCATTAACAGTTACTGATCACGTGTCTAGGTAGATAACACTATTAACAGTTACTGATCACGTGACTAGGTACACTGTATATAACACTATTAACAGTTACTGATCACGTGACTAGGTATATAACACTATTAACAGTTACTGATCACGTGTCTAGGTACACTGTATATAACACTATTGACAGTTACTGATCACGTGTCTAGGTATATAACACCATTAACAGTTACTGATCACGTGTCTAGGTAGATAACACTATTAACAGTTACTGATCACGTGACTAGGTACACTGTATATAACACTATTAACAGTTACTGATCACGTGACTAGGTATATAACACTATTAACAGTTACTGATCACGTGTCTAGGTACACTGTATATAACACTATTAACAGTTACTGATCACGTGACTAGGTATATAACACTATTAACAGTTACTGATCACGTGACTAGGTATATAACACTATTAACAGTTACTGATCACGTGTCTAGGTATATAACACTATTAACAGTTACTGATCACGTGACTAGGTATATAACACTATTAACAGCTACTGATCACGTGTCTAGGTATATAACACTATTAACAGTTACTGATCACGTGACTAGGTATATAACACTATTAACAGTTACTGATCACGTGACTAGGTGTATAACACTATTAACAGTTACTGATCACGTGACTAGGTATATAACACTATTAACAGTTACTCATCACGTGACTAGGTATATAACACTATTAACAGTCACTGATCACGTGTCTAGGTATATAACACCATTAACAGTTACTGATCACGTGTCTAGGTATATAACACTATTAACAGTTACTGATCACGTGTCTAGGTATATAACACTATTAACAGTTACTGATCACGTGACTAGGTATATAACACTATTAACAGTTACTGATCACGTGTCTAGGTATATAACACTATTAACAGTTACTGATCACGTGACTAGGTATATAACACTATTAACAGTTACTGATCACGTGTCTAGATATATAACACTATAAACTGTTACTGATCACGTGTCTAGGTACATGACAATATATAAATAGTTACTGGTCTAGTTTCTATGTATATTAAAATATATTTAGTAGTTGCGATATGATAACAATACCTAATATATCGAACTTTCCGTTTTATTGCTACATGATATGATATTTGAACTCCTTTGTTTTTACAAAGTGATTTGATGATAATTTGCTATATATCTTTGAATATTATTACCTCTCGGGGTTGAAAACTTCCGGCTTTTCCCAAACCTCTGGGTCATGGTGCAAGGCGTATATTGGCAAAGTGACTGCCACCCCAGCAGGAATCGTAATGTTCTTGATCTTTGTAGTTTTTACACACATTCTGTTTACCCTGTTATAACATACAACTGGTATAAAATGACCTGGTATAACATACAACTGGTATAAAAATGACCTGTTATAACATACCACTGGTATAAAAATGACCTGTTATAACATACCACTGGTATAAAAATGACCTGTTATAACATACCACTGGTATAAAAATGACCTGTTATAAAATACCACTGGTATAAAATGACCTGTTATAACATACCACTGGTATAAAAATGACCTGTTATAACATACCACTGGTATAAAAATGACCTGTTATAACATACCACTGGTATAAAAATGACCTGTTATAACATACCACTGGTATAAAAATGACCTGTTATAACATACAACTGGTATAAAATGACCTGTTATAAAATACCACTGGTATAAAAATGACCTGTTATAACATACAACTGGTATAAAATAACCTGTTATAACATACAACTGGTATAAAAATGACCTGTTATAACATACAACTGGTATAAAAATGACCTGTTATAACATACCACTGGTATAAAATGACCTGTTATAACATACAACTGGTATAAAATGACCTGTTATAACATACCACTGGTATAAAAATGACCTGTTATAACATACCACTGGTATAAAAATGACCTGTTATAACATACAACTGGTATAAAATGACCTGTTATAAAATACCACTGGTATAAAAATGACCTGTTATAACGTACAACTGGTATAAAAATGACCTGTTATAACATACAACTGGTATAAAAATGACCTGTTATAACATACCACTGGTATAAAAATGACCTGTTATAAAATACCACTGGTATAAAAATGACCTGTTATAACATACCACTGGTATAAAAATGACCTGTTATAACATACAACTGGTATAAAATGACCTGTTATAACGTACATCTGGTATAAAAATGACCTGTTATAACATACCACTGGTATAAAAATGACCTGTTATAACATACAACTGGTATAAAATGACCTGTTATAACATACCACTGGTATAAAAATGACCTGTTATAACATACCACTGGTATAAAAATGACCTGTTATAACATACAACTGGTATAAAAATGACCTGTTATAACATACAACTGGTATAAAATAACCTGTTATAACATACAACTGGTATAAAAATGACCTGTTATAACATACAACTGGTATAAAAATGACCTGTTATAACATACCACTGGTATAAAATGACCTGTTATAACATACAACTGGTATAAAATGACCTGTTATAACATACCACTGGTATAAAAATGACCTGTTATAACATACCACTGGTATAAAAATGACCTGTTATAACATACAACTGGTATAAAATGACCTGTTATAAAATACCACTGGTATAAAAATGACCTGTTATAACATACAACTGGTATAAAATGACCTGTTATAACATACCACAGGTATAAAAATGACCTGTTATAACATACCACTGGTATAAAAATGACCTGTTATAACATACAACTGGTATAAAAATGACCTGTTATAACATACAACTGGTATAAAAATGACCTGTTATAACATACCACTGGTATAAAATGACCTGTTATAACATACCACTGGTATAAAAATGACCTGTTATAACATACCACTGGTATAAAAATGACCTGTTATAACATACCACTGGTATAAAAATGACCTGTTATAACATACCACTGGTATAAAAATGACCTGTTATAACATACCACTGGTATAAAAATGACCTGTTATAACATACAACTGGTATAAAATGACCTGTTATAACGTACAACTGGTATAAAAATGACCTGTTATAACATACAACTGGTATAAAAATGACCTGTTATAACATACCACTGGTATAAAATGACCTGTTATAACGTACATCTGGTATAAAAATGACCTGTTATAACATACCACTGGTATAAAAATGACCTGTTATAACATACAACTGGTATAAAATGACCTGTTATAACATACCACAGGTATAAAATGACCTGTTATAACATACCACTGGTATAAAAATGACCTGTTATAACATACCACTGGTATAAAAATGACCTGTTATAACATACAACTGGTATAAAAATGACCTGTTATAACATACCACTGGTATAAAATGACCTGTTATAACATACAACTGGTATAAAAATGACCTGTTATAACATACAACTGGTATAAAAATGACCTGTTATAACATACAACTGGTATAAAATGACCTGTTATAACATACCACTGGTATAAAAATGACCTGTTATAACATACCACTGGTATAAAAATGACCTGTTATAACATACCACTGGTATAAAAATGACCTGTTATAACATACAACTGGTATAAAAATGACCTGTTATAACATACCACTGGTATAAAAATGACCTGTTATAACGTACCACTGGTATAAAAATGACCTGTTATAACGTACCACTGGTATAGAAATAAACATCTATCATGCCTAGGTGGTTATGGCTTAGTGTTGTGAATACTGATGATTTGCCTTTAAAATGTACGTTGCGGCCTTATCCATCTGTTATCTTTGTATTATGATGTTGGATAAATGGGTATCTATCTTGATTAACAAAGATATGGTTAGTATTATCATATTTCCATGATTGAAAACATAATTTAACAAAGCAGGATTGTAAAATAAACACAAATTTCTTGTGCGATGATTCATGTGCGTGTGTTAGTGTACGTGTCCGTCAATTCATTATCTCGAGATATCATTCGAGATATTGGGAATCAAAATATAAATACGAACCTCATTACCGATGGGTACATACGTAGAGTTTCACTGATACACATGTCGAGATATCGAAGTTCCTGGATGTTTTCGTAGTCAATCCTTCCCTACGATAATCCCACAAAAATCCACTTTTAAAACATATTTAAAAACAGAAGCTTCAATACTTATATCTTCCGGCTGTTATCCATTTAACGGACATGAATTTGTTGTGAAGTCGTGATGCTCAGTAGTTCTGCCAAAAAAACAAGCTTCCCCCCTTATGCTGTATTTCCTATCGTTTAATAGTTACCAATTGATTGAGCGGTTGGACAAGTACTACTAAATAATTACCAATTGATAGATCGCTGTGACTAGTACTACTGAATAATTACCAATTCATACATCGTTGTGACTAGTACTACTAAATAATTACCAATTCATATATCGTTGGAACTAGTACTACTGAATAATTACAAATTGGTAGATCGTTGTGACTAGTACTACTAAATAATTACCAATTCATAGATCGTTGTGACTAGTACTACTAAATAATTACCAATTGGTAGATCGTTGTGACTAGTACTACTAAATAATTACAAATTCATATATCGTTGTGTCTAGTACTACTTAATAATTTCCACTTGATAGAACGTTGTGACTAGTACTACTAAATAATTACCAATTGGTAGATCGTTGTGACTAGTACTACTACATAATTACCAATTCATATATCGTTGTGACTAGTACTACTAAATAATTACCAATTCATATATCGTTGTGACTAGTACTACTAAATAATTACCAATTCATATATCGTTGTGACTAGTACTACTTAATAATTACAAATTGATAGATCGTTGTGACTAGTACTACTTAATAATTACAAATTGTTTGCTTGGATGATTGCAATATTCAAACTTACCGACCCAACAATATTCTCGATTTCCTTGCGTAACTTATCCTGACACGTCTGATTCGTGGCGAGGTTATAAGCGGTCATTGTGAGAGTTGTACTTGTTGTTTCGTAGCCGGCAGCAAAGAACAATTGGGAGTTTGCCAGAATTTCCTCAAACCCCAGCCCTGAGTAAATTATTGTTTTAAACATACATGTTAAAATACGACATAGGATATGTGTAACAGGAGTGAGTTCTAAAAAGATCTACTAACTAAAATCTAAATACAAGTAAACAACACAGTATCGTAAAGGCAATTAACCGTATTACTATTCCTCTTTTCTGATAGACTCCGTTTATCCTGTAAATCTATAGTAAAGAATTCCTTACCTCTACAAAAACTTCCGTCGTCTCCGTCGAGCCCACTATTACTTCCTTGGGCCTCTACAACCAACTGAAGGAAGTCTTTCCGACTTGTCTATAACAGTAAAATACTTATTATCCTATCAATTGTATATCATACATTGTATGGTAAAATCTCGTTTATTATGCAACATATACTTATCTTTTAATATACTTTTTAATTTAAAGGTTCGTTTCACATGAGTGACAATTTGCGATTTCGTTCTATTTGCATAACAAAGAACATGTTTGTTAAAAAATTAATAAGAAAGCATATATTCTCTGATATGACATGTTTTGACTACCGGGTTTCCTTCCATTCTTTCCTTCACTAGGTCAGCAGTGAGTTTCCGAAAGTACGCCTGACTGTCTTCTGGGAAAATGCATACTCCAAGTTTCAACAATAGCTTTTTCAGGGCGGGCATGATCACTAGAAGAATGAAATTTGCATATGATTAAAACACATTTTTTCGAAAGAGATAGATATTTGTAAAAGTTTTTTTTAGAAGCACAACGCCCGCGTTCAATGATAATCTCTTTCAATCTTCAACCTAAATGAAACTTGTTTCATAAATCGACAGTTTGTACATACATTGTACATGGTTACTTATATGGTTACTCATTATTTTGATTTCACTTCAAAGTCTGTTTTTTTTTCCCACATCTCATTTTAAGACTGGGATACGTATATATTTGTGAGCTCATGAAAGAGTAAAACATAAACTTTATCAAACATCAACGTCGTATGTAAAAAGGAGTAGAAGAAAACGAAGATATCCGGAACGTTACCTTACCCGTATTTTACCCAGTTTTTATGGCGGCGGGTGTCTTCAATAAAGCAGAATACACTTACTCTTCCGGAGTTCCTGGTCTGACTCTCTTTGCTTCACGGGACACCGTGTAAATCTATATTCTTGTTCACATCTTGCCTTCGGTTTATCGATTTCGATTTAGAAGTATGGTTTCGTTATATTGCCGGTTTTCTTTGTTGTTTTTAAACATGCATTTACTTACTGATGAGAAGTGTCCATGGAGATACCAATGTTACTGCCAATATCTTCTTCACGTGAACAACAAAGAGGTCATCCGGGTTACTCTGAGAATCGACGTGGATACCGAAAGCAGTTGAACTGATTACGTCCATTGTGTATCCCCCAAATAGCCTGTTGAGATTCAAATAAATGTAAATGTTCAGTAACGAGATATAATAAAGCAGTTTTGATAAGTGATACAGTTTGACAGGTACCTTCAGGTGAGTGTAATTGGGTATAATTTTACATTTCCGATGCCACGGCATGTTATAAGAAGTACATGACACCAAATAATTAGAGCTGGAATCGTATTGGATAGACAGCTCATAATTACATGCTTATTTCCTGCGTATATCGCATCGAAACACGAATGAATACCAACAACTCCCCTAGCCTGAAATACAGATATGCAGCTGATACCATTACATTCCCCCTCCCTATCCCAACCCCAAACCACCACAAAAAATAATAATAATGGAAAAATGGCGTTCTCCGTTCTATTAGTGGTGATAGATAATCCGATACCCTCTTAATGGCCATTGTGACAAGAAAGAATCTTTCAGATAACGTGGATACCTAGATCGCAGTGTTCATGTTGAAATAAATGTCATACTAGACAATTAGTTTGAAATGTTTGGAAATTAAAATCGTCAAGTTTCGAATGATTCTTTGTAAGTTATTATTTTCGATTGACCTGTTCATTTCAACTTGAGAGTTTTCCCGATCCTTCATGGCACTCCGCGTTGTTTTCAGTAGGGTGTCACACGCCTCCTGGATTAATGGTACCATCTATATAGGAATAGAAATCAGTATGAACCGGGAAATCAAATGACATACAAACTGATGTTCCCATCATGACACGTTTTTTTGTTTTTTTTTTACTTCCTTAAAGAATAGTATACAGGTATTTCTAACTCTTGCTTGGTTTATAGAAACGTCTATACTTAATTCATGCTTATCACATTTAAACTTAAACATGAAACATTTTATGTATGTTTGCTTCATTTAAGATTAACAAGACATCGCAGGCGTTACAAATCTCTCGTGTGCCATCGAAAGGCGTTCGAGGTAATCTCATGCTCGATAAATAAAACGAAGTTTTATCAAAATTCGTTTTAATCATTAACCCGCTAGCGCGATAACAGATTTTTTTTTAAATATTTACTATGACCTTGACCTTGGTCTTGGCATCAATAAACATGAACTAGTTTTAGGTATTTCCAAATTTGACAAATACATGAAGTTTTGTTAAATTGCATTACAAAGGAGTGACAAAGGGTGAGCTTATAACGAACAGATATACAAAAACAACCCTATGATAATAAAGCAACTGAAAACAACAACGATGTAGATACCACAATAGCAGCTGTATACTGGTGACAGACGCAATGTCTTAAAAAAGTTGCTGATGCCTTGGTCCATATTTACCTGGCGCAATTTTCCAGAAGAAAATGTAGGCGAAATTATACTTCTGTTTTGTTTCCATTGTTGTCCCTTTCTAAATAAAATACCATGTTCCATATCTCCGTTGAATCCCTCAATCGTCTGTAACAGATATGTATATCTACATTGATTCTATGTAAACTGTGATCACGTGATATCGTTAGCATCAGACTAACGAAAGTTTAGATGGAGTCTTACCATAATGGGATTCCGAACAAAATACACCGGGGTCAGCAAAATTCGAAGGCGGTTTGACCGACCGAACCTTCTATAGCACCACAGAGGGTCGGTGAAAACTAAAGGGAGTTCGTCCAAACTCCTACCATAGAACCACAGAGAGTCAGTAAAATCTAAAGGAGGTTCGGCCGTACTGGCCTCTATAAAACCTTAGAGGGTCAGTAAAATCTAAAGGAGGTTCGGCCGTACTGGCCTCTATAAAACCTTAGAGGGTCAGTAAATTCAAAGGAGGTTCGTTATACCGAAATTCTACTATAGAACCACAGAGAGTCAGTAACATCTAAAGGAGGTTCGGCCGTACTGGCCTCTATAGAACCATAGAGGCTCAGAAAATGTCATAGGAAGTTCGGCTGTACTGGCCTCTATTATATAAATATATCATGGTGTCTTTCCAGAAAATTATCCAGAATATTTTACCCTCGTTACTGGTAATCGATCGTTGTTCTATGGCACTCGGCCTATCACTGAAATCTCGACGTTCCGTCGCCATGATTGTCGTCTGGCAGTGTTGACATCTGAGTGACTTAGACTCTTGAATAAGTAGGACTACATTCCGAAAAAAATCATAGTTGTTCAATAGTTCGCACGTGACCAAATTCCGAAGCGTCGCAGGTGTTCAATAGTTCGCATGTGACCGTGCAATAGTCATTTTAGCCTGCAATATATACAGTTACTGTATAGGTGTGCAGAAATAGCACTTTTATTGTCCCCGAAACATAAACTTTTTCGAGGCAAAGTCAAGGAAAATAGTTAATGTCATGGGACACAATAACAGTGCTATTTCCAGAAATACCCGTCCAATAACTGTTTTATTATACAAGCATTTAAATCATTCCATTTTTTTCTCTCTCGAACCAATGTTCATATCCTCCACTAATACTAATGATTTTCCCCGAAGATAGTCTTTCAGCATGCTAACTGGCGTTTTATTACTCGTTGTGTGTTAGCGCTTTCTTTTTTTCAGAAAAAAAAAATCCTCCCTAGCATTTCTTCATCCAGATTATCGAAACATGTACATGAAGCCATCTTACGAAATGTTCCTGTAGCAATCCCTTGAACGATTACTGTGTCTGCTTCGTCCTGGTGTCGAAATCGCGTATGCATTCCGGGTTAATAGCACTTTTAACTATAAACCTTTTTAATAGCATTTTTGGAGGATGTGGTTCAAAAAGCATTTATATTGTCTACTTTTTACATAGTGTAAAATAAGGAAAGGCATCATAATACATAATATAACTTATGCGTATAGTTAAGGAATATCAAACGCATCATGTAATAAAGAACCGTGGAGGGTCAATGAAATTCAGGGGAGGTTTGGCCGAACTGACCTACGTGAACTATGGAACCGTAGAAACTAAGTAAAATTTAAAGGGGATTCGACTGAACAATTTTCGTACTAAGGCTTTTTAAACCTCATTTTGATAAACCTTGAGCATATTTCGTCCTGCTCAAGTGTCTGGAATTAATTTAGCGCTCAGGTAAAAATACGAAAGGGTTTTTATCTAATTTACTGGTGTTGAAGTTCTTCAACTCTTAATCATGTCCATCTTCTGTTTGATATTCACAGTATAACCTTGCAGTTGATTGTTACATATCAACGACTTCTCCGCGTGAATATTCTTTCCTTTTTCTCATTTACTTCGCTGGTCCTATGCCCAAATCGTTCCATATTTGACAAGAAGCTACTAAAGGCGAGATGCTTTCAGATAGTACATTACGTCATGTCAGTCGTCACAGGGGAGGCAACACTTATAAATGTTTTAAAATGTTCATACGCAGACAGGATTATTTTGACTGAGTAGTGATACATATTTCTACAAATCATCCTTACAATTTGTCTTCAGATAGATAAACACCTGTGTGAGAATCCTTTGTTTCACTATTTGTTTTAAGAGTGCCGAACTGGTACAGTATTCTAGCTTTGTTATGGTTTTCAGGTAGTTGATCAGTCTTGCATAATAAAACATATATTACATACGCAATCATGCATACAATGTGAAACAAATATAAATATTAAAGCATACCACCTACCCTTCTGTCTGGAAAGTTAGCAAACTGTCTTACGAGTATTTCTCTCAACATCTCCTTATCTGCGACCACAAGGCTTGGCGAAATCATATCATAACACCTGTAAACATATAGCAGCAATATCGTTTTCCGAATATTTATGCATCACGTACTTTTAAGATTTATTTAAGCATTGAATTGCTTTCAGTTGGAAGTTATGGGCTGATGAATGCCAACTGGACAAAGGCAAATTTAATGAAGCGCGCTAGTACTTCATGTTGAATTTGCCTTTGTCCAGTTGGCATTCATCAGCCCATAACTTCAAACTAAAAGCAGTTCAATGCTTATATTTACATTTGACAACGAGTTTTAAAGACTATATCCAGGAATTTTGCTCCGACGATGAATGAACAAATTATTATCGTCAAAGACGGAACAGCCTTTTCAACAGCCATCTTTCGTTATCGCCGACATGACAATTATGACGTCACTATAATAATGACGTCATACATGTAATAAAGATTTGGAAGTTATGGACTCATAACTTCCAAGTGAGCTTGGTAAAGTTATATAGTGGGGCTGCAGTGTAAATGTAAATATTTAAGCATTGAACGGCTTTCAGTTGGCATTCATATAGCGCACTTCATGGAATTTGCCTCTGTCCAGTTGGCATTCATATTGACTATGAATGCCAACTGAAAGTCGTTCAATGCTGATATTTAACATCTGCGATTTTTTATTTATCGTGCGATTTTTTTTTAGAAATTTTCAAATTCGAATTTCAGTTGGCAGTTCATAAGCTGGTGAACTCGCAACTGAATTGGTAGGGTTATATAGTGGCAGTGCCATACAATGGTAAATATATCAATATAAACATTGTACAGTATAAATGCATTGAAAGGTCAAAACAATTGACATGTTAAATATTATCAAAATCGGTTTTCTGAATTGTTAACCTTCTAATCATATCAGTATGTTCAACGTCAAACCATCCAATGCAGTGAAACATGAAGACAAACTACGAACGGTATACGATCCCAGCATTGAAATTGAAACTAGCAGCCAGACGCCAAGAACTCAACACATAAGAAAAAAGCCACTTTAGACACATATACATATACATACCCAAAGACTTTCCCATACTTTTGTATTCCATTAAGGTCAAAAGCGCGAAAGCCCTGAATCAAACAGACAATAATTAATATCATACCTATGTAAGTATTCTATGTAATGTAGGTATATTTGATATAAGAAAAAAAGATAAAATGGTCAATTGATTATGATCGGACACGTCAAACTTTTTACCGCACAATCTTCATTTGAGAATATTATGTTTATGATACAACTATCCGATTGTTTGAAACCTGTATCTCTCAGCCCATTGTTTCGATAACGGTTGATATTTCACGGAAATCAAGAGATTAGGAACTATCCGTTGACAATCGAATCAGCTACGATCTGGAAACAAGCAGGTTTCGCGAAATGAAGCAAGTTACAAGCATCATCAAATGCATGATGATTTTACCTCCGATACCATGGCCACCATGTTGCCTATTATCGGTAGAGGTGTGGGTCCTGGTATCCCCAGTCTCCAAAACGTCAGGAAGTCACGACTCATCATACTACAACATAATAAATACATGTAAAGTGACCCTAACATCACTGACGAATCCTAGGACAAACAGCTGTATGATGTCCGTAACATCACTGACGTGTCCTAGAAAGACAAACAGCTGTATGATGTCCCTAACATCACTGACGAATCTTAGATGGACAAACAGCTGTATGATGTCCGTAACATCACTGACGAATCCTGGAAGGACGGAACACGCAGTATTAGATACAGTCCCACGTTTTGCCGTCTGTATATTTTATAGATAATGTAATATAATTGCTTTCTGATATGTGTTGACATCAAGTATGAATTTTAAATATCATTAATATTAAATAAATTATGACCTCTTCAATGAACTTATGAAGATACACCAAAATAGTAACACAGGTTGAGAGGAAGTGTATCATATTAACACGTGTATACTTACAATGTATAAAGAAGCAAGATCACCATGAAGAGAATGGCCCAGATTGGTATATCTATGTTGTGGATATCCATGTTCTGTATACCACTGACACGGCCGGGACTAGTGGGGAGTAGATATATGCTCAGTAATACAACATCAACAACAACATAGCAGTTAATGTTGGAAATAATATCCAAATAGTACTTATACTGAGTATAAATGGATGACATCTGTGCTTACGGGGTCATAAACTAAGTGTCCCGCAGATATTACCACGTTAAACGTGAGAATTGAACCACATTGATCTGTATATGATTATATGTTAATGCTCTTTATATTAGGATGTGCTCAATAAAACATGTACAGCCAGAGAAACTGAAATACAAATCGATAATACGTGACTTTCTATTTTATATCAGTTCATTCTGTATCATTTGTTTTTTATGATTATTTTATTATAACATAGAGCGGTGATATGAGGGCGTTATTGTAACCGTCCTACCTCAATCCAACAGATCCTTGCTTTCGCACAGTATCTTGAGATATTCTAAACACTCTTATCTCTGATTTCATTCGTAGCTTCTATTCGAAAAACACTTACATAGGCTTGCTTTTCAGGTCCTGAGGTCAAAGGCCAAGGTCACTGTTACTATACCCAATATCTCGAGTTGTGCTGTGATAATTCCACTCAGATTTCATCCATTGGTTACTTGTACTTACTTGTGACTGGTTTGTTTTTTATGAATATACATATATGCTATTATGTTTCATGTATTAATGGAAACAAATGAAGAACATAAACTCACTTACCTTGAGGATGTGACGGAGATCTGATTGCCTAGTGATGTGTTTCTGAGTAGCATAAAACTTTCCAGTGAAATTCATCAACATTCCCAAATACTTAAATTCATTAACTAAATCAATTTCCTGGTTGTTGTAGATCCATTTTTCACCATCTTTGATGTTCCCCCCTTTTCGAAAGATGATAATTTTAATGTTTGAAACATTAAGTTTTAACCTCCTAAGTTATATAGTATAATGAATCTAAAAGGTGTTGGCAGTGCTTCTGGTGTTTCCGCAATCAATACCGTGTCATCTGCATACATACGTAAAAACAAATTGAAGAGACCTATTTCAATAGATGGACAATTTTCAGTGATAAATTTCATTTCGCAATCATTTACATATAGACTGTACAGAATCGGCGAGAGAATCTCACCCTGAAATAAACCGATTTGATATTTTTATATAACGACTGAATACTATTCAACATTTTTCCCTTTGATACCATATTATATGAATTAAGACCACAAGCAACTTATTTCAATTAAGTCAAAAGCTTTTTATAAAGCAACGTAATAGTCTGTTTTTCACAATATATCATTATTCAACACGAATAATATTGGATGTTATGGAAAAAGCACAGTGTATTTACTGAATCTAACATGATGGCACCGATGTTGAGCATTAAATGCATGCAATGGATATACAGTATATGTAGATCAATGTTCATGCTATTAGTTTTGTCCACTCCTGTCTCGTCCACCTCGTGTATGCTTATGTTACTACACATTTTGTACATCATGAGGCGCCTGATATGGCTTCTAAAATTATACATTTTGTACATCATGAGGCGCCTGATATGGCTTCTAAAATTATACATTGTGTACATTATGAGGCGCTTGGTACTGCTTGTGATTCCATACATTTTTGTCCATCACGAGGCCACTGTTACTGTTTATTATACGATATATTTTGTACATCACGAAACGCCTGATACTGCTTATGAAACTATACATTGTGTACATTATGAGGCGCCTGATATGGCTTCTAAAATTATACATTGTGTACATTATGAGGCGCTTGGTACTGCTTGTGATTCCATACATTTTTGTCCATCACGAGGCCACTGTTACTGTTTATTATACTATATATTTTGTACATCACGAAACGCCTGATACTGCTTATGAAACTATACATTGTGTACATCATCAGGCGCCTGATAAGTGTCATTAGAGAATGTGGAAGACTTTTAGGAAATTTAGGTTAACTCCCCTTGACTGCAAAATACTCTTGCATCATTGTTTGAAACTACAATAAATTAGAGAATATTGTGTGAGGTGTGTAATAGCCTATAAGTGTGTAGGTTTTTAAAAAGGTTTGAGTGGTCACTTTTATAGTAATATTTTTCTTAGTCACTTCACATACGACTTTAGCTGGTGTTTCTTGGTGTCACTTAACGACATGGAATCAATTAGAGTATCTAGGTGTCTGACGAGTCTATCTGTATGATGCAGTTTGAATATGAGTTGCCTCCCCTTAAATATGTTAGTAAATGTATCTGTGAAACATTTTCAACATTGATGTCATTAAACGCCTAACAACTTTGACCAACAATGAAGTCCGTCGACATTGTCGGTCTATGGTACATTTGACATTGTGAGGTGTAACCATCCGAGGCAGTTACTGAAGAGCGACATTTTGTGTATTAAACACCTGTCCATTAGCACCTGATTTCAGATCAATATCTTGTGTATAAATCAATATATCTATGCATTAGTTGAGTCATTACACCTTCATTACTCAGTCTACCAGAACTTCTTTTGAGAAAACCATTATAAATACTCGATATCTTTTATATTTACCGTCCAATATTTACCTCAAGGATTCTTATAAAATACTAAAATAAGGGAGAAATTCTGAAATAGCTTGATGGATTTTTTTTTAATATTCTGCTGAATGCATCACAGCTGTTCAGCCCCCCATCGTCGGCCTTCTCCTCTCAATCCAACCGCTCCATGTTACCATCCTCAATATCATCTACCTGTTCCACCATCGTCCTCCTTCCCCGACTCACCATTACCATCCTTCCTCACATCTACCTACTCAACCTTCGTCCTCCTTCCTCGGTTCATCATTACCATCCTTCCTCACATCTACCTACTCAACCTTCGTCCTCCTTGCCCGACTCACCATTACCATCCTTCCTCACATCTACCTACTCAACCTTCGTCCTCCATCCTCGGTTCATCATTACCATCCTTCCTCACATCTACCTACTCAACCTCCGTCCTCCTTCCCCGACTCACCATTACCATCCTTCCTCACATCTACCTACTCAACCTTCGTCCTCCTTCCCCGACTCAGCATTACCATCCTTCCTACCATATACCTGCCCTACAATCGTCTTCCTTTCCCGGTTCCTCATTACCTTCCTTCCTACCAATTACCTGATCCACCATTATCCTCTTTCCCCGGTTCTTAATTTCCTTTCTTCCTCACATCTACCAGATCCTTCATCGGCTCCTCATTATCATCCTTCCTTATGTTTCCATATTTTTTTTTTGTTATTTTCCAATGTGCCTTTACAAACAGATTACAGGTAAATGGGGAAAAACTAAAAAAAAATAAACAAAACAAAACAAAACATGTACGTACGATTGTTTATATATAGTTTAAATAATATTTATTTGTGAATGTTATAAAACGTGTATACATACTGTATTTTGATAATCAACATTTAAGAAGTTAAATATTTTTGGTCGTTGGAGTATCTCGCAACCAGAAGATCAAAACGTTGGTGTTGATGATGATACGAGGCTGAATATTCCATTATTATCCATAGAAGATCTGTGTTATGGCCAGTCTTCCCACACCAAATGTACACTTTGTATGAAACGTTTCAATCAAACCTTGACCACTTTGCCTAAGTGCGCAAAACACCAACTCATCTTCCAGTACAAACTATGATGTCTTTGGTACTCGCGTATTTGTTCACATCATCTCAGGGACATTTCACACAAATGAAAGATAAATGTTGACTTCCCGGCTACCTTTCGGATCAAAGAAAATCATCAATAATATTTTTGAGATAAAACCTATTAACGCAGGAGTCTCCCTTTACTCTGCGTTTGTGCTGTCTGGATGGTGCAGATTATAGAGCCTGGACAGGTTGGACTAGAACACAGTTTCTAGAAATTCTTTCACATTGTTCGTCCTCTTATGACACTTGTATTTATACTTCAAATCCTGAGTTTTGATCACTATCTCCAGATAATCGCCTACTGTGGCAAGAAGAAGCAGAGCTATTTGAGGTTCAAGAGCATAGCCCTGCCTAATGGTCACATTCTGGACACCGTGGGACCTTTTCCTGGAACTGATAATGATGTGAAGATTACAAAAGCCATCATGGATATTCTCTCCTGACTTACGAAAGATGACAATGGCGTTGTTAATCGAGGGTTTAGGGATGTTTTGCCAGATTCGGAATCACGTGGCTTGAAAACAAAGATACATGTACTGTCATATCTTTAAACATGTGCAGACTAAACTTGACGACCTACAAGCTAACTTTGATAGAGCCATAACTAAACCCATATAGGCAGTGGAGTCATATCACAAACGGTTCAAACAATTGCTGTTTTTCAAAATACAACTTGCCTCCAACTATTTCATTGATGTCATCGAGGAATGACCCGTATATGTTGGAACACCAGAGCGAGGCACGAAGGATAGGGTGCTGGCTGACAAAATGAAAGCATCTTAGTGTTCACAACTCCTTACCTTAGCTGAAATATTATCCAGATCTTACTAGTAGGACTAAGCCACTAATTGTCAAACAAGGTGTAGCAGCGGATTGTGACTTTCCAAAGCTAGACATGGAATACCTCGGGCAATATCCTGTGGCACATACCAAATATCATTGGCAGTTGGCTACATCAGTGCTCATCTCAGCGATGATGGTGACTACGAAATATTGATTTACCGGCACTCATGGGACATTGAAGGATACCAGATCCACTAGAGGCATTTGAGCATTGTAAAGTACAATGCTTGGATCAAGCATGACAGCTCCGACACCATTAATGGGTTATTATTACCAGTGGCCTACTGGACAGAGAATCATGGGGGTATTTGCCCACGTAGCCAGGATCCTATACTATTTGGAAACAATATTGGAAACAAGTTAGCCTTTGCATACAAAAGTCAAAAATTTTAAGACAAACCTCGAGTAATGTAAAATTTGCTATCAACCGTCCGTCATACTCCAGGTATTAGATATGGTTGACATGGGCAATAGAAACTACGATGTATACCAACACTGGCATAGCCCATCAGATTCTAGGATAAGGAAACCATACTGGGTTAATGTGTAAACCAACCATCATGTAACGTCGTGGTCAGAAAATTAATCCAGCAGTTGTATTTGTGGTAATCAGGGAACACTGCGGCCATTTTGAAAGTGGAATTGTTATGAGTTGAGTTGTCAGTCCATCTGTTCTTATGAAACCAAATACAAACATTTTCTTTCAGTACATTTTACAAAGCTTCAATTCAAAACAAATTTTCCCCTATGCTCGTTTTTCTTTAAAACATTACATAGCAATATTTTCAATCAATTTTGATTACTTTACACAAAACTCCTTATTAATATTCTTAGGCAATTCATGTTATACTGTTAAGAGGTGGTTTAAGGACAAAATTATGAATGAACTGCAATAGGAAGTTGTATTATGTCAAAAGAGCATGCTCTTACCCAAAATTTCTATCTCGTGCTCCAAATGTATTCAAAATAGTAACTTCTTGCTTTGCATACATGATATCTAACAATTTGTTATCAGCATGTTTATATTTAGTTTTCTCACAAAAAATAACATTGTAACATTTTCCCCAAACCATACTTTTTTCATTCCAGCGCATATATACATGTTTGAACTTAAATGCCTATTTGTAAACGTAGGAGTACGGAGGCTACCAATAGCACATGATGCTATCGTATCTGCTTCTTAGGCAATTATGAAACCCGACCTTTAATAATTCCCAACATCTTGCAAACAAAGTACACATATAGTCAGGCGATTACTGTGAAATACGTGAACGATAATATGTAAGTATATTTATTGAAGAAGTGGAAGCTATATTTAGATTTTGAGATGAGTCATTTCTTTTATATTTTGCGGTAGTTTCTTAAACTTGTAGTTTAAAATGTCATGACATAATAACACTTTTATAATTCTTCGATTTTCGGTAAATGCATCTTTGTATTAACTATAAAGTAGTAACTTCGGTTGATATTTTTGTCAGGTTAATAAAACTATATATCAGCCGAAATTGAAAGGCAATACTTGTATATGGGGACATGACAGGGATATCAAATACTTCCGCGTTAATTATTAAAATGTCATCGTATGCTTGTATTAAAATATGATTGATACTAACAAAACAAATTCAGGGAAGAAAAAAAAGTCTTTTTCCTCTTTTTTCACATTTTGACAGAATTATGATTTAATAATGGTGACCTCTATGTCCCCTCTAACCATTGTCCTTCAGCGTCTATTTGGTAGGGTTTATATAACATGCGGTTATACCCTGCTTTTCTTACCCGAGATCTAGCATAGAAACAAGTACGCGTAGGTCTACTGCCGAGAGAAACACAACAGATTTATGATAATTCTGACTCTTGTTAGGAAGGTTTTGTATAATGTATGTTCTTTTTTACGCTTTTCTCAAACTGCATATATTATATAAAATGTGTGTTCTCCGAGGGAACACGATGGTTTTAGCTATTGTAGAGGTAATTAGTTTGGCACCCATTCACCTGTTCACTCTGAGTATAATTGAATCCTCACTTTTTGTTCTCCTCTTTGCTTTGTTGGTCTCTGTGCATAGCCAATATTGGTTTTAACCTCGCTGTGTCGATCACAATTGTATAATCGATTTTTAATTAAATAAATTAGATTTTGGTCGAAATGAAATTATCCCCTGCTGAGATTGACGTTTTCCCAATTAAATCAGAATTTAGAGCGGTATAAGAAAGTGTGAAATATTACTGTTCGTGGGTATTAATCGGTAAGGTTTTGTCCGTAATTTACAGTCACGGATCAGACAGCTGTATGCATTACGTTTTAATTAGGGATAAATCAACAAAACACTTTCTTGCTTGGTAATTATCAGGTAGAATTTTTGAAAAAAAAGGGGGAGGGGAGGGGGGGGGGAGAGAGAGAGAAAAAAAGCTTGTTTCGTAACGTCCCTTGTCAAGTTGGAAGCGAATATATAATCAGCAACTAGAGCTGATGTCTTCCATGCCAACACAATTAATATCAACAAGTCGATATGTTTACTTTTATATATCTACTATATTTTATTTCGCCTTTTTTAGCACATTAATAAATTACATTAATGATTTGATAGCTGTAAACTCGCAAAAAACAGAACTCAAAGAAGGAGTTGAAATAGATTACCAATATGGTATATCAACAATGTACCTTAACAAAGTCAAACAGTCTACAGGCCCATATTCCTCAGACATAATGATCGGTTACACAAATAAGCTGATCTGAAGTATCAATTTCATATTCACAAATATGAAATTAAATAAACTTACTTTCTGAATTTCTTTTTCTATCAATATTCGTTAAGAAAACATTGGAAATGTTATTCGGGCGCAGTCCATCCGTTCATTCCTAATTTGGGATAATATCAGTAGTCCCCTCCATTTTTAGAGTAATTACGATAATCCACTCGTCCTTCCAAGCAGTATTCCGTCTGTCAAGGGTCAATTCATGAAATGCAGAGGTATATAATTGTATACAGTAAGTACCTATTGTATATAGTAAGTACCTATTGTACACAGTAAGTACCTATTGTACACAGTAAGTACCTATTGTATACAGTAAGTACCTATTGTACACAGTAAGTACCTATTGTTCACAGTAAGTACCTATTGTATACAGTAAGTACCTATTGTACACAGTAAGTACTATTGTACACAGTAAGTACCTATTGTATACAGTAAGTACCTATTGTATACAGTAAGTACCTATTGTATACAGTAAGTACCTATTGTATATAGTAAGTACCTATTGTACACAGTAAGTACCTATTATATACAGTAAGTACCTATTGTATACAGTAAGTACCTATTGTACACTGTAAGTAACTATTGTACACAGTAAGTACCTATTGTATACAGTAAGTACCTATTGTATACAGTAAGTAGCTATTATATACAGTAAGTACCTATTGTATACAGTAAGTACCTAATTATATACAGTTAACGGTAAGCTATTGTACAGCAGTAAGTACCTATTGTACACAGTAGGTAACTATTGTACACAGTAAGTACCTATTGTATACAGTAAGTAACTATTGTACACAGTAAGTACCTATTGTATACAGTAATTACCTATTGTATACAGTAAGTACCTATTGTACACAGTAAGTACCTATTGTATACAGTAAGTAACTATTGTACACAGTAAATACCTATTGTATACAGTAAGTACCTATTGTACACAGTAAGTACCTATTGTATACAGTAAGTACCTATTGTACACAGTAAGTAACTATTGTACACAGTAAATACCTATTGTATACAGTAAATACCTATTGTATACAGTAAGTAACTATTGTACACAGTAAGTACCTATTATACACAGTAAGTACCTGTTGGGTACAGTAAGTACCTATTGTACACAGTAAGTACCTATTGTACACAAACGTGCGTGTTCCGACACTATTACCTATGAACTTGTATTTATACCGACATGCAGGTACAGTAATTTTTGACATTTTTTTAGCAGGTCACATTATATTCAATCAATTATGTTTTACGGGAGAATACGGATTGTAAGTTTTAAACTTGTGTCTGATCCCATTTGTATATTTGCAAATAAAATATATATTTTAATCAAAACCAAACGAACACAATTTCTATGCTACGAATAAACCATAGCAATGTATTGTGTTTTAGTTATAATGCTAAACAGAGCGGTCCTTCAGATCGAAGAGGACACGAACTTTCTGTCATCACTGTGTGATCCACAGAAAAAGAACAAAATATGGGAATCGTCATTTCTTAAGAAACAAAAGAAAAATAAATAAATATATAAAAACAAAACCAAAACAGAAAACAAAAGACTAATTGTGTTACATTTATTCTGCCGTGTGTGGCACGTGAGTTACACGGTCGAATAGGAATGACACGACACGAGAAGTTTGCGACACACATTGGCGCACAGCATGAAACCCCCTCTAACGTGTTGATTCACGAAGTGCTTGTTTTTGTAACAGCATGCCGCTTTGGTTGGCACACCATGCATGCTTTATATAAGAGGCACATATTCATCTGATAAACACTTCAATCTCGTCAAGTGACATGGATATGAGGAATTTCTAATTAAACTTATCAAAATCATTTATTGGTATTTTTCTTGTTTATATATGTTCTCTTCAATATCGTATTAATGATCTCGTAAAACCTGACGAGGAAACACCTCGTGAACGTGAAATTCCATCAAGTAAAAGTGTCAAACTTCACAATAGAGGCGAGACTGCGAACATAATACCGGCATTATTAAACTAGATGGAAAACGTTCAACATTATTAGATTTAATACCCCCTTGTAGGCTCAACATTCCAAAGCCAATTATCAGTAACAAGTAAAAGTTTGGATGCATTTAACATTGTCATTACAATACACTCTTATTGACAGACACGACCTAGCTGGTCCCTGTTATACCTCGAGAACAAAACACCTTAAAAACATTCCTCGAATCGTTTGGCAATATGTCATAGAACACACACAAGTGTCACTACGTCATATCTCCACACGTGTTTCTCATGGGCGTACGATCGGGATAACATTTTAACGACTAATTCTACTGTTTAGGAAGTGCACGTATCATTTACTTAAAGTATCATTAACATCTTATGCATACTGCCAATGTGTTCATTGTGCCAGAATAACTTAATGCCAAAACGTTTATTTTACAATAAAACTTGTCATTGTAATGTCAAAATCCACATACACTGTCCATAGTATCCATACCGCCTAAGTAATCATGGTATCAAATGTTTATTCTCTATTGCTAAAATGGCTGAACTGTCAAAGTGTACATTATTCCTTAAAATTCCTTACTATTAAACTATTGAGACAATCAAAGTGTCCTGACTATTAAACATTGAGACTATCAAAGTGTCCTGACTATTAAACTATTGAGACTATCAAAGTGTCCTGACTATTAAAATATTCAGACTATCAAAGTGTCCTGAGTATTAAACTATTGAGACTATCAAAGTGTCCTTACTATTAAACTATTCAGACTATCAAAGTGTCCTTACTATTAAACTATTCAGACTATCAAAGTGTCCTGACTATTAAACTATTGAGACTATCAAAGTGTCCTGACTATTAAACATTGAGACTATCAAAGTGTCCTGACTATTAAACATTGAGACTATCAAAGTGTCCTTACTCTTAAACTATTCAGACTATCAAAGTTTCCTGACTATTAAACTATTGAGACTATCAAAGTGTCCTAACTATTAAAGCATTCAGACTATCAAAGTGTCCTTACTATTAAACTATTAAGACTATCAAAGTGTCCTGACTATTAAACTATTGTGACTATCAAAGTGTCCTTACAATTAAACTATTGAGACTATCAAAGTGTCCTTACTATTAAATTATTGAGACTATCAAAGTGTCCTTACTATTAAACTATTGAGACTATCAAAGTGTCCTTACTATTAAATTATTGAGACTATCAAAGTGTCCTTACTATTAAACTATTGAGACTATCAAAGTGTCCTTGCTATTAAACTATTCAGACTATCAAAGCGTCCTTACTTTTAAACTATTGAGACTATCAAAGTGTCCTTACTATTAAGCTGTTGAGACTATCAAAGTGTCCTGACTATTAAACATTAAGGCTATCAAAGTGTCCTTACTATTAAACTATTGAGACTATCAAAGTGTCCTAACTATTAAACTATTGAGACTATCAAAGTGTCCTGAGTATTAAACTATTGAGACTATCAAAGTGTCCTGACTATTAAAGTATTCAGACTATCAAAGTGTCCTGACTATTAAACTATTGAGACTATCAAAGTGTCCTGAGTATTAAACTATTGAGACTATCAAAGTGTCCTGACTATTAAAGTATTCAGACTATCAAAGTGTCCTGACTATTAAACTATTGAGATGATCAAAGTGTCCTGACTATTAAACATTGAGACTATCAAAGTGTCCTGACTATTAAACTATTGAGACTATCAAAGTGTCCTGACTATTAAACTATTGAGACTATAAAAGTGTCCTGACTATTAAACTATTGAGACTATCAAAGTGTCCTGACTATTAAACTATTCAGACTATCAAAGTGTCCTGACTATTAAACTATTGAGACTATCAAAGTGTCCTGACTATTAAACATTGAGACTATCAAAGTGTCCTGACTATTAAACATTGAGACTATCAAAGTGTCCTTACTATTAAACTATTGAGACTATCAAAGTGTCCTGACTATTAAACTATTGAGACTATCAAAGTGTCCTTACTATTAAACATTGAGACTATCAAAGTGTCCTTACTATTAAATTATTGAGACTATCAAAGTGTCCTGACTATCAAACTATTGAGACTATCAAAGTGTCCTGACTATTAAACTATTCAGACTATCAAAGTGTCCTGACTATTAAACTATTCAGACTATCAAAGTGTCCTGACTATTAAACATTGAGACTATCAAAGTGTCCTGACTATTAAACATTGAGACTATCAAAGTGTCCTTACTATTAAACTATTGAGACTATCAAAGTGTCCTTATTATTAAACTATTGAGACAATCAAAGTGTCCTGACTATTAAACTATTCAGACTATCAAAGTGTCCTGACTATTAAACTATTCAGACTATCAAAGTGTCCTGACTATTAAACATTGAGACTATCAAAGTGTCCTGACTATTAAACATTGAGACTATCAAAGTGTCCTTACTATTAAACTATTGAGACTATCAAAGTGTCCTTACTATTAAACTATTGAGACTATCAAAGTGTCATTACTATTAAACTATTGAGACTATCAAAGTGTCCTTATTATTAAACTATTGAGACAATCAAAGTGTCCTGACTATTAAACTATTGAGACTATCAAAGTGTCCTTACTATTAAATTATTGAGACTATCAAAGTGTCCTTACTATTAAACTATTGAGACAATCAAAGTGTCCTTACTTTTAAACTATTGAGACTATCAAAGTGTCCTTACTATTAAACTATTCAGACTATCAAAGTGTCCTTACTATTAAACTATTGAGACTATCAAAGTGTCCTTACTATTAAACTATTGAGACTATCAAAGTGTCCTTACTATTAAACTATTGAGACTATCAACGTGTCCTTACTATTAAACTATTGAGACTATCAAAGTGTCCTGACCATTAAAATATTTAGACTATCAAACGGTCTTCACTATCAAACGGTCCTGACAATCAATAAACTGTCATGACTATCAAGCTGTCCTGACTATCAAACTCTCATGACAATAAGACAGTCCTAACTATAAAATTGTTCTGACTATTAAACTGTCCTAACTATAAAATTGTCCTGACTATCAAACTGTCCTGACTATGATACTGTCCTCACTATAAAACTGTACTGACAATCAAACTGCCGTGATTATCAAACTGTTCTGATTATCAAACTGCCATGACCATCAAGCCGTATTGACTATAAAACTGTCCTCAATACAAACGGTCCTGACAATCAAACTCATGACTATCAAGCTATCCTGACTATCAAACTGTTTTGATTATCAAACTGCCATGACCATCAAGCCGTATTGACTATAAAACTGTCCTCACTATCAAACTGTCCTCACTATCAAACTGTCCTGACTTTTAAACTCTCCTGACAATTAAACTGTCCTAAATATCAAACTGTCCTAACAATAAAACTGTCTTAAATATCAAACTGTCCAGACTATCAAACTGTCTCGACTGTCAAGCGGTCCCGATTATAAAGCTGTCCTGACTACTGAACTGTAATGAATATCACAATGTCCTCACTATCAAACTGTCTTCAATATCACACTGTCCTCACTACCAAACAGTCCTTATTATCAAAATATCCTAACTATCAAAATGGCCTGACTATCAAACTGTCTTGACTTTCAAACTGTCATGACAATCAAACTGTCTTGACTTTCAAACGATCATGACTATCAAACCGTCCCAATTATCCAACTGGCCTGACTATCAAACTGTCTTGACTTTCAAACTGTCATGACTATTAAACTGTCTTGACTTTCAAACGGTCATGATTATCAAACGGTCATGATAATCAAACTGTCATGATAATCAAACTGTCATGATAATCAAACTGTCCTCACTATCAAACTGTCATGATTATCAAACGGTCATGATAATCAAACTGTCATGATTATCAAACTGGCCTGACTATCAAACTGTCCTCACTATCAAACTGTCCTGATTATCAAAATGTCCTGACTATCAAACTGTCCTCACTATCAAACTGTCCTGATTATCAAACTGTCCTGACTATCAAACTGTCATGATTATCAAACTGTCCTGACTATCAAACGGTCCTGACTATCAAACTGCCTTGACTATCAAACTGTCCTGACTATCAAACTGTCCTGATTATCAAACTGTCCTGACTATCAAACTGTCCTGACTATCAAACGGTCCTGATTATCAAACCGTCCTGACTATCAAACGGTCCTGATTATCAAACGGTCCTGACTATCAAACTGTCATGATTATCAAACTGTCCTGACTATCAAACTGTCATGACTATCAAACGGTCCTGATTATCAAACCGTCATCACTATCAAACTGTCATGACTATCAAACGGTCCTGATTATCAAACCGTCATCACTATCAAACTGTCATGACTATCAAACTATTGAGACTATCAAAGTGTCCTTACTATTAAATTATTGAGACTATCAAAGTGTCCTTACTATTAAACTATTGAGACTATCAAAGTGTCCTTACTTTTAAACTATTGAGACTATCAAAGTGTCCTTACTATTAAACTATTGAGACTATCAAAGTGTCCTTACTATTAAACTATTGAGACTATCAAAGTGTCCTTACTATTAAACTATTGAGACTATCAAAGTGTCCTGACCATTAAAATATTTAGACTATCAAACGCTCTTCACTATCAAACGGTCCTGACAATCAATAAACTGTCATGACTATCAAGCTGTCCTGACTATCAAACTCTCATGACAATAAGACAGTCCTAACTATAAAATTGTTCTGACTATTAAACTGTCCTAACTATAAAATTGTTCTGACTATCAAACTGTCCTGACTATGATACTGTCCTGACTATCAAACGGTCCTGATTATCAAACTGTCCTGACTATCAAACTGTCCTCACTATCAAACTGTCATGATTATCAAACTGTCCTGACTATCAAACTGTCCTGACTATCAAACGGTCCTCATTATCAAACTGTCCTGACTATCAAACGGTCCTGATTATCAAACGGTCCTGACTATCAAACTGTCATGATTATCAAACGGTCCTGACTATCAAACTGTCATGACTATCAAACGGTCCTGATTATCAAACCGTCATCACTATCAAACTGTCATGACTATCAAACGGTCCTGATTATCAAACCGTCATCACTATCAAACTGTCATGACTATCAAACTATTGAGACTATCAAAGTGTCCTTACTATTAAATTATTGAGACTATCAAAGTGTCCTTACTATTGAACTATTGAGACTATCAAAGTGTCCTTACTTTTAAACTATTGAGACTATCAAAGTGTCCTTACTATTAAACTATTGAGACTATCAAAGTGTCCTAACTATTAAACTATTGAGACTATCAAAGTGTCCTGACCATTAAAAGATTTTGACTATCAAACGGTCTTCACTATCAAACGGTCCTGACAATCAATAAACTGTCATGACTATCAAGCTGTCCTGACTATCAAACTCTCATGACAATAAGACAGTCCTAACTATAAAATTGTCCTGACTATCAAACTGTCCTGACTATGATACTGTCCTCACTATAAAACTGTACTGACAATCAAACTGTCGTGATTATCAAACTGTTCTGATTATCAAACTGCCATGACCATCAAGCCGTATTGACTATAAAACTGTCCTCAATACAAACGGTCCTGACAATCAAACTCATGACTATCAAGCTATCCTGACTATCAAACTGTTCTGATTATCAAACTGCCATGACCATCAAGCCGTATTGACTATAAAACTGTCCTCACTATCAAACTGTCCTCACTATCAAACTGTCCTGACTTTTAAACTCTCCTGACAATTAAACTGTCCTAAATATCTAACTGTCCTAACAATAAAACTGTCTTAAATATCAAACTGTCCAGACTATCAAACTGTCTCGACTGTCAAGCGGTCCCGATTATAAAGCTGTCCTGACTACTGAACTGTAATGAATATCACAATGTCCTCACTATCAAACTGTCTTCAATATCACACTGTCCTCACTACCAAACTGTCCTTATTATCAAAATATCCTAACTATCAAAATGGCCTGACTATCAAACTGTCTTGACTTTCAAACTGTCATGATTATCAAACTGTCATGACAATCAAACTGCCTTGACTTTCAAACGATCATGACTATCAAACCGTCCCAACTATCCAACTGTCATGACTATCAAACTGTCATGACTATCAAACTGTCTTGACTTTCAAACTGTCATGACTATTAAACTGTCTTGACTTTCAAACTGTCATGATTATCAAACGGTCATGATAATCAAACTGTCATGATTATCAAACTGGCCTGACTATCAAACTGTCCTCACTATCAAACTGTCCTGATTATCAAACTGTCCTGACTATCAAACTGTCATGATTATCAAACTGTCCTGACTATCAAACGGTCCTGACTATCAAACTGCCTTGACTATCAAACTGTCCTGACTATCAAACGGTCCTGATTATCAAACTGTCCTGACTATCAAACTGTCCTCACTATCAAACTGTCATGATTATCAAACTGTCCTGACTATCAAACTGTCCTGACTATCAAACGGTCCTGATTATCAAACTGTCCTGACTATCAAACGGTCCTGATTATCAAACGGTCCTGACTATCAAACTGTCATGATTATCAAACGGTCCTGACTATCAAGCTGTCATGACTATCAAACGGTCCTGATTATCAAACCGTCATCACTATCAAACTGCCATGACTATCAAACGGTCCTGATTATCAAACCGTCATCACTATCAAACTGTCATGACTATCAAACTATTGAGACTATCAAAGTGTCCTTACTATTAAATTATTGAGACTATCAAAGTGTCCTTACTATTAAACTATTGAGACTATCAAAGTGTCCTTACTTTTAAACTATTGAGACTATCAAAGTGTCCTTACTATTAAACTATTGAGACTATCAAAGTGTCCTTACTATTAAACTATTGAGACTATCAAAGTGTCCTTACTATTAAACTATTCAGACTATCAAAGTGTCATTACTATTAAACTATTGAGACTATCAAAGTGTCCTTACTATTAAACTATTGAGACTATCAAAGTGTCCTGACCATTAAAATATTTAGACTATCAAACGGTCTTCACTATCAAACGGTCCTGACAATCAATAAACTGTCATGACTATCAAGCTGTCCTGACTATCAAACTCTCATGACAATAAGACAGTCCTAACTATAAAATTGTTCTGACTATCAAACTGTCCTGACTATGATACTGTCCTCACTATAAAACTGTACTGACAATCAAACTGTCGTGATTATCAAACTGTTCTGATTATCAAACTGCCATGACCATCAAGCCGTATTGACTATAAAACTGTCCTCAATACAAACGGTCCTGACAATCAAACTCATGACTATCAAGCTATCCTGACTATCAAACTGTTCTGATTATCAAACTGCCATGACCATCAAGCCGTATTGACTATAAAACTGTCCTCACTATCAAACTGTCCTCACTATCAAACTGTCCTGACTTTTAAACTCTCCTGACAATTAAACTGTCCTAAATATCAAACTGTCCTAACAATAAAACTGTCTTAAATATCAAACTGTCCAGACTATCAAACTGTCTCGACTGTCAAGCGGTCCCGATTATAAAGCTGTCCTGACTACTGAACTGTAATGAATATCACAATGTCCTCACTATCAAACTGTCTTCAATATCACACTGTCCTCACTACCAAACTGTCCTTATTATCAAAATATCCTAACTATCAAAATGGCCTGACTATCAAACTGTCTTGACTTTCAAACTGTCATGATTATCAAACTGTCATGACAATCAAACTGCCTTGACTTTCAAACGATCATGACTATCAAACCGTCCCAACTATCCAACTGGCCTGACTATCAAACTGTCTTGACTTTCAAACTGTCATGACTATTAAACTGTCTTGACTTTCAAACGGTCATGATAATCAAACTGTCATGATTATCAAACTGGCCTGACTATCAAACTGTCCTCACTATCAAACTGTCCTGATTATCAAACTGTCCTGACTATTAAACTGTCATGATTATCAAACTGTCCTGACTATCAAACGGTCCTGACTATCAAACTGCCTTGACTATCAAACTGTCCTGACTATCAAACGGTCCTGATTATCAAACTGTCCTGACTATCAAACTGTCCTGACTATCAAACTGTCATGATTATCAAACTGTCCTGACTATCAAACTGTCCTGACTATCAAACGGTCCTGATTATCAAACTGTCCTGACTATCAAACGGTCCTGATTATCAAACGGTCCTGACTATCAAACTGTCATGATTATCAAACGGTCCTGACTATCAAGCTGTCATGACTATCAAACGGTCCTGATTATCAAACCGTCATCACTATCAAACTGTCATGACTATCAAACGGTCCTGATTATCAAACCGTCATCACTATCAAACTGTCATGACTATCAAACTATTGAGACTATCAAAGTGTCCTTACTATTAAATTATTGAGACTATCAAAGTGTCCTTACTATTAAACTATTGAGACTATCAAAGTGTCCTTACTTTTAAACTATTGAGACTATCAAAGTGTCCTTACTATTAAACTATTCAGACTATCAAAGTGTCCTTACTATTAAACTATTGAGACTATCAAAGTGTCCTTACTATTAAACTATTCAGACTATCAAAGTGTCATTACTATTAAACTATTGAGACTATCAAAGTGTCCTTACTATTAAACTATTGAGACTATCAAAGTGTCCTGACCATTAAAATATTTAGACTATCAAACGGTCTTCACTATCAAACGGTCCTGACAATCAATAAACTGTCATGACTATCAAGCTGTCCTGACTATCAAACTCTCATGACAATAAGACAGTCCTAACTATAAAATTGTTCTGACTATTAAACTGTCCTAACTATAAAATTGTCCTGACTATCAAACTGTCCTGACTATGATACTGTCCTCACTATAAAACTGTACTGACAATCAAACTGTCGTGATTATCAAACTGTTCTGATTATCAAACTGCCATGACCATCAAGCCGTATTGACTATAAAACTGTCCTCAATACAAACGGTCCTGACAATCAAACTCATGACTATCAAGCTATCCTGACTATAAAACTGTTCTGATTATCAAACTGCCATGACCATCAAGCCGTATTGACTATAAAACTGTCCTCACTATCAAACTGTCCTCACTATCAAACTGTCCTGACTTTTAAACTCTCCTGACAATTAAACTGTCCTAAATATCTAACTGTCCTAACAATAAAACTGTCTTAAATATCAAACTGTCCAGACTATCAAACTGTCTCGACTGTCAAGCGGTCCCGATTATAAAGCTGTCCTGACTACTGAACTGTAATGAATATCACAATGTCCTCACTATCAAACTGTCTTCAATATCACACTGTCCTCACTACCAAACTGTCCTTATTATCAAAATATCCTAACTATCAAAATGGCCTGACTATCAAACTGTCTTGACTTTCAAACTGTCATGATTATCAAACTGTCATGACAATCAAACTGCCTTGACTTTCAAACGATCATGACTATCAAACCGTCCCAACTATCCAACTGGCCTGACTATCAAACTGTCTTGACTTTCAAACTGTCATGACTATTAAACTGTCTTGACTTTCAAACGGTCATAATTATCAAACTGTCATGATAATCAAACTGTCATGATAATCAAACTGTCTTGACTTTCAAACTGTCATGACTATTAAACTGTCTTGACTTTCAAACGGTCATGATTATCAAACGGTCATGATAATCAAACTGTCATGATAATCAAACTGTCATGATAATCAAACTGTCTTGACTTTCAAACGGTCATGATTATCAAACGGTCATGATAATCAAACTGTCATGATTATCAAACGGTCATGATAATCAAACGGTCATGATTATCAAACGGTCATGATAATCAAACTGTCATGATTATCAAACTGGCCTGACTATCAAACTGTCCTCACTATCAAACGGTCCTGATTATCAAACTGTCCTGACTATCAAACTGTCATGATTATCAAACTGTCCTGACTATCAAACGGTCCTGACTATCAAACTGCCTTGACTATCAAACTGTCCTGACTATCAAACGGTCCTGATTATCAAACTGTCCTGACTATCAAACTGTCCTCACTATCAAACTGTCATGATTATCAAACTGTCCTGACTATCAAACTGTCCTGACTATCAAACGGTCCTCATTATCAAACTGTCCTGACTATCAAACGGTCCTGATTATCAAACGGTCCTGACTATCAAACTGTCATGATTATCAAACGGTCCTGACTATCAAACTGTCATGACTATCAAACGGTCCTGATTATCAAACCGTCATCACTATCAAACTGTCATGACTATCAAACGGTCCTGATTATCAAACCGTCATCACTATCAAACTGTCATGACTATCAAACTGTCATGATTATCAAACTGTCATGACTATCAAACTGTCATGACTATCAAACGGTCCTGATTATCAAACCGTCATCACTATCAAACTGTCATGACTATCAAACGGTCCTGATTATCAAACCGTCATCACTATCAAACTGTCATGACTATCAAACTGTCATGATTAACAAACGGTCCTGACTATCAAACTGTCATGACTATCAAACGGTCCTGATTATCAAACCGTCATCACTATCAAACTGTCATGACTATCAAACTGTCATGATTATCAAACTGTCATGACTATCAAACGGTCCTGATTATCAAACGGTCCTGACTATCAAACGGTCCTGACTATCAAACTGTCCTGACTATCAAACGGTCCTGACTATCAAACTGCCGTGCCCTTTAAGCTGTCCTGAATATCAGACTGTCCTGACTATAAAAATGTCCAGCCTCTCAAACCGTCCTAACTATCAAAATGTCCTGACTATCAAACCGTCATAACTATCAGTGTCTATTTCACTACGTATGTGTTCTCGTTTCTTTATTAACTGTTTTCCATTAATCGTTGACTAAACCTCCGTTCCATAGGTTACAAGAGGTGTGTGGTCGTTCTTTAAACAAAAACGTTCCTTTGACGGATGGTCCCGTTTTATAGAATGTACAGTGATGCTTCCTGCCGTTAGTTACATGTATCAAGCATGCAACATTTCTTATAACTGGTTCAGATAGTCGATAACTCTCAGTTTGATGACCGGGGTTGCTTTGGAAAGCTCCATGTATTTCCGAACTGTAGTTCCTTTCGGTGGTTCAGATATTCGATTTCGTTCATTTTGATGACCGGGGTCGCTTTGGAAAGTTCCATGTATTTCCGGACTGTCATTCATTTTGATGTATTAGATAGTCGGTTTCGTTTATTCTGTTGACCGGGTTACTTTAGAAAGGTTCAGGTGTTTCCGACTGTAATTCATACACATGTAGTTGTTTCGATCGCTTATTCTGTTGGCATAGGCTGTTTTGGATAGCGATTCTGTCGTTTAGTTCAACACTTGCTTGTTCGTAAGATACACATGTAGCTAAACATTTCTCGTTAGCTGCATCATTTTACATGTAATTGGTGCTTCTGTAGTAGATACAATATTGCGCGAGGCACTTAAAATGCTATAACTTTTCTTAATAAACAAAAACATTAGTAGCTTGTTATGTATGAACGTAGGAATTTTCAACGCCTATTTAATTTCTGTGAAGTATGACGTCAATCTACATGAAGACAATAAACGATGCACCAATAAGCAGTGTCTGACACACCAGAATGGCAGGAAACAGGAGAGAGGTGTGGTGACTTGAGTGTAAATCACGCTAATTAACTAAGATGTTATATCGTGTTAAATAGCGTGTATGCTCAGGAACCAATTAAACTACTAAATCCATGCCAAGATATAAGTTGATCTCAAAAACTGGGGTAATCCAGCACGCCTTATGCAATGTAAGGCCACAATATTTTTCGGAAAACAAACGGATCCGGAAATGATCCGATTAATGATTGCATACCGACGTAGCGACGTCGGAACTCAAGCATGGCAGCGACGTTTTCACAAAATAATAGTCGTCAAAAAGTGCATTTGCACTTCACGCATAGCTGTGCAACTATGATATCCACGGCTGCTAGGGGCTGCCCCGCCAGTAATCACCTACAAATCCAGCCATTTATATCTGTCAGCAGACGACAGCGGTCGGATGTGAGATACACTGGCAAACAATTGCTGTGGAGTTTAAAATTACATTTCTAGCGGCTGAATTATAAAAAAAAATCTTAAATTTCTTCACAGGGACATGCAAATCATAATATCCATTGGTTTCGTGTCCATCTGTCCATCTATTTATCCATCCATCCATCCATCCATCCATCCATCCATCCATCCATCCATCCATCCCGAGTATAACAATTTGCCATCTAGCTACTATGTCACTAGAATGAAACGTTTGATATTGAACACGTGCAACATGTTGGACTCTGAAGTTTAGATAGATTTTTAAATTGATTTGTGGTCGGTAAAAAGAACGTCTGTTAAATATAAAATGTTTTGTCATAAATTGCTGATACATCTTATTTTCTATTTGTTCTGTAAATTGCAAATCAATCATAGCATCGCAACAAGAAATAACTGATCACAATATCTTACCATTTGTACTGTCTACTCCTCGGGTCCCTGTGATCTTATCGACACACAGGGGCCGGATCACACTGACCTCAGAAATGTCAACATGGTGACGATGGTAACTGCTGACATTTATTGTCGGATCAGTTGTACGGTTCATGTGTGTCGTTCAGATCTATTGTGTCGTCGACACAACACATGTTAGTCTGTTACTGTGACGGGAACTATTTCAGAAACTCTGTATACAATTACAGAGAAGGTGGACAGGTGTAAATAAAGTCATTAATAACGAGAGGTTTTAGTTTATACCCGAATGACGTGCTTTATTTTTTTCACTCAAATAGGTTCATTGTTCTTCTGTTACTCATCAGTTAATCAAGTCTGTATATAGCAGTGTGTACCTAATGTATACGCATGCGTACACGTAATGCCATCGTTGGTGACATAAATACAGGCGAGCATCATGGGTATCAGACAGAAAGTACTAAACGTATTGTAGTAGATTTGTCCAAGAAACGGAATAATCAGGAATGTTCGCAAGTTTCCGCGATCAAAAATAAGATTAATTATCACCATTCAATAAAATATGGAATGTATAAAACATTCATGTGATAACGCCCACCATCCTTATCACGTGATCATACCGGAATTCACAGGAACGATAGCGAATGTACAATAGAGGTCATGGCTAATACAGTACAACTATTACTTTACCAGTAGCAATCAAAATTCTTCATGTTGTACTGCGGTGTTTTGGCCCGAGTGACCCCGATTGACCTCGATTGCAGAACCAGTGTTGAACCCAATTACACCGTAACTCGTATCCCAGTTCCGGAAAATATCGCCATTGACCGAGGGGGAATGATGTTAATAAAACACCGTGTATCCAATAATGGACACACAATTCCCCGGAGTGTCCATATCACCAATCATAACTACTTTTCATGAAGGAAATATTGCCCCTTTAACACGCGTAGTGATATGTCCAAGATATGGAGAAGTCGAATCGTAGACAATTGCCATGGAAACGGCGTGTTGTTTATGTCAGTTCTATTGGTATGTAGTTGTGAACATGCATTGACAGGCAGACTGGGAAATTCATATGATTAGCCATTTTATGATGTCGTTTATGACTAATAAATCATTTTTGAGCATAGATGAAATAGTTGCAATCATGCAAAAATGCATATAGATGTATCGCCATCTTTTAATGCTGGAACAAAGAGTAGCGACGGTCAGCGTTATGCCCGTCAGATACTACAGACTCGTGGGGGGCGATACATCAAGATGTAAGGCCAGATAATATTTATCTCAGCGTATGAAATGAAATGGCATTTTATAGCCAATCGTCCGGTTTATCCGTCTTCAAGACATGGTCTTGGCGTCATGTTGTGCCGATTCTCAATGTCAGACAGCAGAAGAGCAGACTACAGAAGATGTTGAGAGACGATCAAAGACTCTGACAGAGGGGAATAGGACTTTGGTAAACTCTGTTTTGAGCTGATGACAGCTATTTTCAACAAAAAATATGCCTTGCTTGTTTTCGGGCATTCCGATATTTGTGTGGATAAAGTGCAATGTCATTCGCGAAAAAGTATAGGGGGTAAACTGAATAATGTTGTTAATCTCTTTGATAAACCATCTTAAATATTTGGCTTATATTGACACTTTGATTTCGTAATCAAACGAAATTGAGAGAAGACCATTAATCCTTTTCGTATGGCGTTCATATCCAGGTTTGAGATGTGTGTGAAATAACTCACAGTAATAGACGTGCTACAATGAACAAATGTATTAGACGAGGACTCATTCCTATTATGTAATAAACAACAGGTAAAAAAGGCGCTTCAAACTCACGATAATCAAATCCCAACAAATTACAGCACCTGACAGTCCATAAATAATCTAACAAGTAAATGATAATGCGTTCTGTAATTAACCATTCATTACCTGTATACTCAATAAACCAGATCTATTTACCAGCAACTCGAGATTAATGGGATTGGCTTGATCAAAGCTTTGAATTTACACTAATATATGTGCTGGTAATTATATCATCACAAAAATTCACCTGTAAAATACATCTTTGACCGCACGCTTGAAACGAACAAAGCATATCTGTGGATGTTTTTACAAATACAATTAGCTGATAATTATACACCTTACCTGATTTGGTTAATTAGTTGTGCCTGTATTATACGATGCTCTGTATTCGAAAGATAAATCAAATTATATCATAATGTCTTTAATTAGATGCATGTATGAACCTACAGAGATATTCAATCAATTGATATGACGGATTAGATCCTACTCTATTGATTTTTTTATCACAGTAGATACAATATGTACAAGATCTCGAAACAAACTTGATACGCTATGTACAAGATAAAGAAACAAACTTGATACGCTATGTATAGGATAACCAAACAAACTTGATACGCTATGTACAGGATAACCAAACAAACTTGATACGCTATGTACAGGATAACCAAACAAACTTGATACGCTATGTACAGGATAACCAAACAAACTTGATACGCTATGTACAGGATAACCAAACAAACTTGATACGCTATGTGCAAGATCACGAAACAAACTCGATACGCTATGTACAAGATAACGAAACTAACTCGATACGCTATGTACAGGATAACGAAACAAACTTGATACGCTATGTACAGGATAACCAAACAAACTTGATATGCTATGTACAGGATAACCAAACAAACTTGATACGCTATATACAGGATAACGAAACAAACTTGATACGCTATGTACAGGATAACGAAACAAACTTGATACGCTATGTACAGGATAACCAAACAAACTTGATACGCTATGTACAGGATAACCAAACAAACTTGATACGCTATGTACAGGATAACCAAACAAACTTGAAACGCTATGTACAGGATAACCAAACAAACTTGATACGCTATGTACAGGATAACCAAACAAACTTGATACGCTATGCATAAAAATTAAACTTTTCCTCCCTTATCGCTAACATTTGTATTACATAAAACCCATCTGTACATAATCTATCACGCCACAGAACATTTTCTAAAAGGAACACGTCAAAATAACGGAACACGTCAAAATAACGGAACAGTCAAAATAACGGAACACATCAAAATAACGGAACACATCAAAATAACGGACACATCAAAATAACGGAACACAGTCAAAATAACGGACCAGTCAACATAACGGAACACATCAAAATAACGGAACACATCAAAATAACGGAACAGTCAAAATAACGGAACACATCAAAATAACGGAACGGTCAAAATAACGGACACATCAAAATAACGGAACACATCAAAATAACGGACCACTTCAAAGCAAAGGAAGAAGTCGAAATAACGGAACACATCAAAATAACGGACACATCAAAATAACGAAACACATCAAAATAACGGAACAGTCAAAGCAAAGGAACAAGTCAAAATAACGGAACACATCAAAATAACGGAACACATCAAAATAACGGAACACATCAAAATAACGGAACAGTCAAAATAACGGACCACTTCAAAATAACGAAACAGTCAAAATAACGGAACACATCAAAATAACGGAACACATCAAAATAACGGAACAGTCAAAATAACGGAACAGTCAAAACAACGGAACACATCAAAATAACGGACACATCAAAATAACGGAACATTCAAAGCAAAGGAACAAGTCAGAATAACGGAACACATCAAAATAACGGAACACATCAAAATAACGGAACTGTCAAAATAACGGAACAGTCAAAATAACGGAACACATCAAAATAATGGAACAGTCAAAATAACGGAACACATCAAAATAACGGAACACAGCAAAATAACGGAACACGTCAATATAACGGAACACATCAAAATAACGGAACACATCAAAATAACGGAACAGTCAAAATAACGGAACAGTCAAAACAACGGAACACATCAAAATAACGGACACATCAAAATAACGGAACATTCAAAGCAAAGGAACAAGTCAGAATAACGGAACACATCAAAATAACGGAACACATCAAAATAACGGAACTGTCAAAATAACGGAACAGTCAAAATAACGGAACACATCAAAATAACGGAACACATCAAAATAACAGAACACATCAAAATAACGGAACAGTCAAAATAACGGAACACATCAAAATAACGGACACATCAAAATAACGGAACATTCAAAGCAAAGGAACAAGTCAGAATAACGGAACACATCAAAATAACGGAACACATCAAAATAACGGAACTGTCAAAATAACGGAACAGTCAAAATAACGGAACACATCAAAATAACGGAACACATCGAAATAACGGAACACATCAAAATAACGGAACATTCAAAATAACGGAACACATCAAAATAACGGAACTGTCAAAATAACGGAACAGTCAAAATAACGGAACACAGCAAAATAACGGAAAACATCAAAATAACGGAACACGTCAATATAACGGAACACATCAAAATAACGGAACACATCAAAATAACGGAACAGTCAAAATAACGGAACACACCAAATTAACAGAACACATCAAAATCATGGAACACGTCAAAATAACAAAATACGTCCAACTAATAAAACAGTCGAAATAACAACCCGTCAGTCAAAGTAACGGAACACTTTTTAATTTTGTTAACAATACTGGTGTCTTTACGCAGATTCACTGGAACTATATTATCTTAGCAACCACGACTGACGTAGTTACCGACGTCGCAACACACCCTCAATTTTGTATTTAAACGATTTGTTTGATGTAAATTTAAGGATTGTACCTCATTTTGACTGCGTATACGGTAGTATGCCCGCAGTTGGCAACGAACATTTCCTATGATTAGCGCGTTAGCGCTTAAAAGGGTATGTTCGTTGCCAACTGCGGGCATACTACCGTATACGTAAAGACACCAGTATTGTTAACAAAATTAAAAGGAACAACTCGGAACAATCGAAATCATGGAATACGTCAAAATAACGGAACACGTCAAAATAACAGAACATGTAAACTAAACGGAACATGTCAATATGAACGGAATTCATCAAAAATACCAACAAAAATACCGACAAATAATAATATTACCATACTTTAAACACTATAAATCTGATAGAAAAAGAGATAAATATAATCAAAGGTATAGATTTGTATAATAAGACCAGGCGCTTCAGAAGAGTACCCGTCTTCTGCTTCATCGACGACATCCGCCATACAAATCTAGATCGAATCCGGGATAAGTCACACTATCAAATGAGAATTAGGGCGGTGATAATTGAACCACTAATCGTATCAATAAGCTGGAACACGCCTTACTTCATATCAGATAATATAAGGAAGTAGAATATTTCTAAATGTGATCATGATGTCGACCATCGGAGGCTATATGTAAGAGTTTACAGTGTTAAATGAAAACCAACACGTCAAATCATCAATCAAAATTATTACAGATGAAAGTTAACAAACGTCAAATCACAGCAGAACCTCACTAAAAGCATTCGTAGGTAAACATGTACAATGTGACCAGTTGAACCATACCTGTAAGGGGCTGTATACAAGGAAATTATGGAAAACTTATTGTTCTTGCGTCATCCTATCTCCGCTGCTTCAGAGGCTTGCAATCGGAAAGCCTGGGTTCTAGGTTCTTAGATTCTAAGTAATGGTAATGACAGGGTTACAATGAATATTAAAACTATCATACAGGTGAACCCGGTTAGACGACTTCATGCACCAATATCACTTTGAAAGAGACAAAGGGGACACTTTCAGACGACCTTAGAAACTGACGACTAGGGACCCCAATTAACGATCTTAAAGACAAGATCCCTATCAAGTTTATCAAAGACTAGGGTCAGATAACTTCCCAAACCTTGATAGCTATCAAACTGACCAGGGGCCCCAATTAGACGACTTTATAGACCGGACACCTATTAGATTCACTAGGTACCATATCAGACGGCTTTACATACCCTGACCTCTATCAAACTGGCCACCTGCTACTGCCGTTCGATTTAAGAGTTATATAAGAATGATGACATCGGCTAGACAGACGGGGTTTGTCACACGACATGGCATTCTGTTGACGCCCATGGAAAGGACATTTTTACCCACGGTAGCTCTAAACATTTACAGAACACACTAAGATGTATGTCTCTTTACACTTCACTTGACCAGTACAAGCACCACCCATAAGGTCAACTAGCCACGGCCCTAGCTGTTGACACTGGACATTGCCCAGCTTTTGGCCAGACACGGCACTGTTAAAGAAAATACCAAAATTGCTGTAGATAACATGTTTATATTGACCAAAGCAAATTTACTTAAGAGTTTAATTGAATTGAATTATGTGTATAGCATCGCTATCATCACGCGGAATACCCGTGCGTATAGTCGTACCTTGGTTCAAATGGGCATTCTTAGATAGCTGATTTAATGTACGAGGCTTTCATCTTCTAAATAGGATCCGTAAGGTATTGACCACTTCTAATAATAATATATTTACAATATTATCGCGGTTTAGCCAGTACACAATACCATCTCATAGGAAATATATATCGAACTGTAAATTAGATAGATATATTTGTACCAAGTGACCATTTAACCACTGGTAGTCTTCATTCTAATGGAGAGAGTATAGGGAAGAGCATGGAAGAGCAAAACAATAAACAAAAACACAACCGTATCAACAAAAATACAACCGTATCAACAATAACACAACCGTATCAACAAAACCACAACCATATCAACAATAACACAACCGTATCAACAAAAACACAACCGTATCAACAAAAACACAACCGTATCAACAAAACCACAACCGTATCAACAAAAACACAACCGTATCAACAAAGCCACAACCGTATCAACAAAACCACAACCGTATCAACAATAACACACCCGTATAAACAAAACACAGCCGTATCAACAAAAACACAACCGTATCAACAAAACCACAACCGTATCAACAAAAACACAACCGAATCAACAAAAACACAACCGTATCAACAAAAATACAACCGTATCAACAAAACCACAACCTTATCAACAAAAACTCAACCGTATTAACAAAGACACAACCGTATCAACAAAAATACAACCGTATCAACAAAAACACAACCGTATCAACAAAACACAACCGTATCAACAAAAATACAACCGTATTATCAACAAAACTCAACCGTATCAACAAAGCCACAACCGTATCAACAAAAACACAACCGTATCAACAAAAACACAACCGTATCAACAAAACCACAACCGTATCAACAAAAACACAACCGTATCAACAAAGCCACAACCGTATCAACAAAAACACAACCGTATCAACAAAACCACAACCGTATCAACAAAACCACAACCGTACCAACAAAACCACAACCGTATCAACAAAAACACAACCGTATCAACAAAAACACAACCGTATCAACAATAACACAACCGTATCAACAATAACACAACCGTATCAACAAAAACACAATCCGTTTTATGGATTTTACGCCACACTTTTCCCAGTTACCCAGAAGAAAACTCGATACAAAATGTATAAATAAGATTTCACGCAACCCGGGGTATGGCACTTAAAAGTTGGTTGATGCTTCCTTACACCTGATTCGAGCTTCAAATATTGATGGAACAGAACAACTACGACAAACATTGGTGCTACAGGTGTACCTCCCATTACGGTGTAATACATAATTTATATTTATTTGGGGAATGTTGTGAAATAAATTTATCACTGCAGGTTTCAACCAAGATTAAATTTAATAGCGTTTTTTAAAGAAAATCAAAGGCATGCTTTTTCTGGAAAGGGTCGTTTAAATTTCAGTGAATCATGTGAGAAAGGTGAAATTCTTTATGTGTCTATGGATACATATACTTCAGCGTGTGACACCTGTAATTGTTTATCGTAATTACGCATACCTGTGTGAGTATAATCATACATACTTGTCTGATAAGCTTTAGCCATGTAGCCCACCTGTAGGATTGTTAACTACGTAATCATGGATAGCTAACACATATATATATATATATATATCAAACGCTCCACAGTATGTATATATATTTACCTCTTCTCCTATAAATATAACTGCTAGCCTTTCATTTTTTTGTAAGATTATAAATATATGCCCGTACCAGCATGACTGATTTCTAACATCTGTTCAATGAGTCATCCTTACTTCAGGTTAATTAACGCAATATAAAACATATATCAATGGAAATATATATTATTATGTTGCCTTCTAGACACGTATGATAATAGAAATAGATTACCCGCGATCATTTCAGGATGACGTATTGTATAGTTCAATGCCGGCCTCATTACTCTTACGTCAAGTCTGTGGTCGGCGTGAAGGTTTTAAAAGGTGGCACCTTTAATGATACACGATGTCGTTAATCAAAGAACCATTCCATACCCGTTTACCATCAGACAGAGAACGAGAGGGACTTTTTAATCACTTCCCGACTAACTTTATATTTACATCAAATACATATTAAGAAAATTGTCATAATGTTTTTAACAATTGTTTCATTAGAAATGCAATCAAATAAGTCCTTTGCAATAGTGGTGTCAGTTGTAAAGTCCCCATATTAAACTTGCAGTTCATTCCTATAAAGATAAGATTGGTGAATAGAGCCACAAAGTGTTTTTTGTCTTTCTGACAGATATCGTTTTATTGTGCAACAATTCCTTTCAGTCAAAATGTATTACCCTAGCTTTTTAAAGAGTGAAAAGGTCTAATAAATCTCGAAATGTAAGCTTTAATAAAACTCTGAAAGTTTGATTGAAGGAGACCGAAAAGATTTGTTAGCAATGAAACACAGATTGTCACTATTTTACTCAAAAGAAAGATTTTAATTCTATGTATTCAACAACTCTCTCCTGTTTCCGTACGATAACGATCAGTAGATAATTTGTCATTCATTTCAGAAGTACTGTCTTGTCAGAAGCGGCTAGTGTTATTTAAGAGGGCCATAGTTCAGAGTATAATTCTTCTAAACTCACTTGTCCCTCCACCCAATACGACTTCAAACTCAATTCAGCAATCTTATACAGTTTTGTGTAAATGGATAAAACGTTATCATCACCATCTGTAAATTTAAAACCACAAAACGTTCAATAATGTCAGAGGACGCGGGATTCGTGTTGAACAAAGTAAGTTGTAGATTTGTTGTCAGAGAAACAAAAATTGGTGTCTTAATTCAAAGATATTCTTAAATATTATTTTACCCAACCCAATTTTGTTTAGGCTTTCAAAGACAGAACATATTACGTGAATGTTATCAATATGCTCCTGAAGTCGATATGCCATGTTGAGTTGCTTTTACAGCCAGCATGTTTGAAACACACTTCAACATGTTCAACTCCATTCCTCAAGCAGTGATGCTTTTTCTGATGAAACAAACCAGTCATCATTTTACGTACACATGCCCGTTTTAATCTCATTATACCATACGTATCAGACGAGCATTTCTTGTATCTACATGCATTTGAAGAACGAACTGTTATACTTTTTCTTCTCATAAATGTTTGTTGCCATTGTTGTTACTGTTGTACTGCTCTGCTGTACGGGTTCCTAACTCACATACTGAACTAAACGTCAGACCAATCTCAACAATAGATGATAGTTTGATACCGTCCCTATTGTAAATACCTTTTATTATCACGGATAAAACAACATCAACTGTTATAAGATGTCAGTCGAATGGCTAGGGTATCTGACTGTAAAATGTACTTAAAGTGCTACATCTTAACTTATTTCCAAAAGTAATGAAAAAAACAGGTCATAGTTTTATGACACTGTGTTCATAACATCAAAATGATATTTAATTTAAATAAAATACAATCAGATAGGGCATCAGGAAAAGCGTAAATCAGCCTTCTCCATATCAGTTCGGTAGTAAAGTCATTGAAATTACATGTATCAATGCAACATTCAGTATCAACAATCCCTATAGTCTGTCTCTATGTCCCCACCAGTAACATACAGGTATCAACAATCCCTATAGTCTGTCTCTATGTCCCCACCAGTAACATACAGGTATCACCAATCCCTATAGTCTGTCTCTATGTCCCCACCAGTAACATACAGGTATCACTAATCTCTATAGTCTGTCTCTATGTCTCCACCAGTAACATACAGGTATCAACAATCCCTATAGTCTCTATGTCCCCACCAGTAACATACAGGTATCAACAATCCCTATAGTCTCTATGTCCCCACCAGTAACATACAGGTATCACCAATCCCTATAGTCTGTCTCTATGTCCCCACCAGTAACATACAGGTATCACCAATCCCTATAGTCTGTCTCTATGTCCCCACCAGTAACATACAGGTATCAACAATCCCTATAGTCTATCTCTATGTCCCCACCAGTAACATACAGGTATCAACAATCCCTATAGTCTGTCTCTATGTCCCCACCAGTAACATACAGGTATCAACAATCCCTATAGTCTCTATGTCCCCACCAGTAACATACAGGTATCAACAATCCCTATAGTCTGTCTCTATGTCTCCACCAGTAACATACAAGTATCAACAATCCATATAGTCTGTCTCTATGTCCCCACCAGTAACATACAGGTATCAACAATCCCTATAGTCTGTCTCTATGTCCCCACCAGTAACATACAGGTATCAACAATCCCTATAGTCTGTCTCTATGTCCCCACCAGTAACATACAGGTATCAACAATCCCTATAGTCTGTCTCTATGTCCCCACCAGTAACATACAGGTATCAACAATCCCTATAGTCTGTCTCTATGTCCCCACCAGTAACATACAGGTATCAACAATCCCTATAGTCTGTCTCAGTGTCCCCACCAGTAACATACAGGTATCAACAATCCCTATAGTATATCTCTATGTCTCCACCAGTAACATACAGGTATCAACAATCCCTATAGTCTGTCTCTATGTCCCCACCAGTAACATACAGGTATCAACAATCCCTATAGTATATCTCTATGTCTCCACCAGTAACATACAGGTATCAACAATCCCTATAGTCTGTCTCTATGTCCCCACCAGTAACATACAGGTATCAACAATCCCTATAGTCTCTATGTCCCCACCAGTAACATACAGGTATCAACAATCCCTATAGTCTGTCTCTATGTCCCCACCAGTAACATACAGGTATCAACAATCCCTATAGTCTGTCTCTATGTCTCCACCAGTAACATACAGGTATCAACAATCCCTATAGTCTGTCTCTATGTCCCCACCAGTAACATACAGGTATCAACAATCCCTATAGTCTCTATGTCCCCACCAGTAACATACAGGTATCAACAATCCCTATAGTCTGTCTCTATGTCCCCACCAGTAACATACAGGTATCAACAATCCCTATAGTCTGTCTCTATGTCTCCACCAGTAACATACAGGTATCAACAATCCCTATAGTCTGTCTCTATGTCCCCACCAGTAACATACAGGTATCAACAATCCCTATAGTCTCTGTGTCCCCACCAGTAACATACAGGTATCAACAATCCCTATAGTCTATATGTCCCCACCAGTAACATACAGGTCTATAGTCTGTCTCTATGTCCCCACCAGTAACATACAGGTATCAACAATCCCTATAGTCTGTCTTTATGTCCCCACCAGTAACATACAGGTATCAACAATCCCTATAGTCTGTCTTTATGTCCCCACCAGTAACATACAGGTATCAACAATCCCTATAGTCTGTCTTTATGTCCCCACCAGTAACATACAGGTATCAACAATCCCTATAGTCTGTCTTTATGTCCCCACCAGTAACATACAGGTATCAACAATCCCTATAGTCTGTCTCTATGTCTCCACCAGTAACATACAGGTATCAACAATCCCTGTAGTCTGTCTCTATGTCCCCACCAGTAACATACAGGTATCAACAATCCCTATAGTCTGTCTTTATGTCCCCACCAGTAACATACAGGTATCAACAATCCCTGTAGTCTGTCTCTATGTCCCCACCAGACAAAAGTTATTTTAATCAAATATTTTAATGTCATTACTTCCTCAAAAGGGATATGTTGATATCAAAGTGGCCATGAGTAATGTTTGGCTGATTTATTAATATCAATCTTGAACGATTAAAAAGAGAGCAGACAAACGATGATATCTCGTGGTTTCTTCACTTTTATAGATAAGATATATGCTTCAAACAAGATAAGAAATTACCCGCGCGGTATTACCCATATGTGGTTTGTTACAAAGTCTTATGATACACAGACCAACTATAGTCACAAATAATCAATTTTAGCTCTATGGTTGTAAAGAATAGAATGTAAAAATAAATAAATAAATAAAATAAAAATAATAAGAAAATAAAAATAAAAGATGAAAACCAGTAACATGTATTTCATCAATCAATATGAAATGGGGTATTCTATAAGTAATTATAACTGGTAGGAAAGACAGTTTAAAGTTTTACAATACAGGGAACCATGCTGTATACAGTACAAAAATGGTGTATTGTGTTACTAGAGATATGGTCGAATATCATTTGTTGGTATATGCTGGTCAAATCAATAAATTGAAACAAGAATGTGTTTTTAAAAAAAGTGATGTATGCTGTAATGCTCTTTTTTTTGTTGGGAGGTTAGTCAAATATTAAACTGGAACATGCCTGTACGATATAATCATGTTCATAAAACATTGATAAGCATAACATGTGTAAGCATTCTCAACTTAAGCATGCATTTTATAGTAATGAAAAAAAAAGTAACGACTAATTACTGCTTAAAATCTACAATACCTTAAAGCACGAAGCTGATTAGTAAACCTAGCACTGATACAAAGGCTAGTTGACTGTATTCATCAATCACCTACACCCCCATCACCGTAATAAAAAAAACGGGACATGTACAACAACACTCGATCAAGGACTAGCTTGGCTTTGTTTATAAAAACCAGAAAGCCAGTGTAGATTCCACGATTACCCCACCGTTAGTGTATAAACTCCTTAAAGTCGGATCACAAGAAAAAGTTCCATGTAAAACAGGTCTAGTCATCTAGATAACCACATAACTATTCATCTTTCCTGTATCTACTATACGGCGTGTATAAAGAACTATGACTGGATGTTAGAACAAACATTCCTTTATTTCCATATTTGTATCATTATGATGTATAGATTGGTGTACCTAGGGATTACATTACTATCCATCATAATGTTATAATCACTGTGTATTCATCCATTTTATGATGACACCTTATAAGTAACGAGCTCGCGCACCTGTCATATGTAATTGTACTCATTAACCTCAGTAGGTCTACGTTTACAAGTGTTCGGTATGATCGCCGTGATAGAGGGATACAGAAGCTGTGATAGAGGGATACAGAAGCTGTGATAGAGGGATACAGAAGCTGTAGGGATCCAAAGATCACCTACACATCGCTGTGATAGAGGGATACAGAAGCTGTGATAGAGGGATACAGAAGCTGTAGGGATCCTACTAAAGATCACCTACACATCGCTATGGTAGAGGGATACAGAAGCTGTAGGGATCCTACCAAAGATCACCTACACATCGCTGTGATAGAGGGATACAGAAGCTGTAATAGAGGGATACAGAAGCTGTGATAGAGGGATACAGAAGCTGTAATAGAGGGATACAGAAGCTGTGATAGAGGGATACAGAAGCTGTGATAGAGGGATACAGAAGCTGTAGGGATCCTACCAAAGATCACCTACACATCGCTGTGATAGAGGGATACAGAAGCTGTGATAGAGGGATTCAGAAGCTGTGATAGAGGGATACAGAAGCTGTAATAGAGGGATACAGAAGCTGTGATAGAGGGATACAGAAGCTGTAGGGATCCTACCAAGGATCCATGGAATGTTGCTCCACTTATTGCAATTAAAAATTCGCGAACCAGAATCCATTTTTCCATCATGTTATAAATCATATACATATATCTTGTTATAAACAACATATTTAGATCCTAAAAAGTTGCACTATCTGTCATCAACAAGATAACAGCAACCGACCCTCATCCATGGAGAAATTTCGGATACTATATCTACACATTTAACTGCTATCCTTAGACACAAGGGCAGGTATTCAAAAACCCATTGGGAACAAAACAAAAATCTAAAAAGGACATTGCTGTTTATTTTTGAAAATATGCATATACTTGAAAATCAAAATTGATGAAAGTTTTGCAATTTACATTTGGTATATCTTTGTCGTGGTTTTGATATTAAACTCGACTTGTAAATGTACCTAATGATTCTTTTACTCATATAGAATTACAATTCACTGAGTTTGACAACCTCTAATTGATCAAGATAAGTTATGATATCGAATATTAATAAAATGAATACTAAATTTAATTAAAACTGGTTGATTGATTCCATAATGATATAGAGCATACATCAATATATGCTTGAAAATAATTCTGCATATCAAGCCCAGGTGTTATTCCTATTTGATATTGAAATGAATACTTGAGAAATCAGTCTCGGGATTTTAATGTAAAGCTATATGAAGTATGGAGGCATATTAAATTGCGTGAAGTTTAATTTAGTAATAACTAGAGTAAGAGTAGCAAGGTTTGGCTACATGTTCACACATCGTAACAGCGTGCGTTTGGTTTGGGGATGATACGGCTTCCATAGGCCGCGATTTCGAAGGATTTGTTATTCGTTTTCATGATTCTACGATGATTTTAATTTTTTCCCATACGTACAGCAGCCTGCATCTCTCGAAAACCCGTGGTGTATTTTTTCCTCAGCAGTCAACATTTATCATGAATGTGCAGATATAGCTTGAATATGTCATTCTAAAGTTTGGTGAAATATGCGCAATCACTTGACACCGCTGGAAGCCATGTTCCATTAGCTCTATCTTAGTCCAAATATAATTATTGAGCAGCATAACCATTTTCTTTTAAAACGCCTATATAAACTCCAAGATAATAAAATACAGTTTGTAGCATGCGGATATTAGTTGATGTAACCCCTATGTTAGGTCACCGTACTGTTATTGCAGCATATAAGTCCTAAAACTGTTATAAAGATAAAAAGCTACAAAGTAACTATATCATTCTGTCTTCCAATATTATTGTTACATGACATGGGTATTTCCTTTAATGTAAGTGATTGACAGGGACGTGTAAGTGTCATGGTTATTATCAAGTTTCAAGTTTTATTCAAAACTTTAGGCCATTGGCCTATCAGTACGAAAAAAAGTGTAACAGAGCAACCATACAGTGGAGATACAATGCAGAATAATAATGTATAGAGAATGAATCCCTTCTGACATACAAATATACAATTTTATCAGATCAAAACACAGTCAAACAGTATTTAACATATTTGATTCGAAAATATATTTACCTAATGCACATAGTTCATTAATACTTTGCGAATTTAGAAGCTGGTTAGCTTTAAAACTTTCCAGCATTTTTCAAGGAATTTTTTTTTTTATATATTTAACTCTTAGAATTTTAAATTTGTTACAAATTAGTAAGAAATGAAACTCATCTTCCACATCAAGGGAGTTACATTGTTTACAAATTCTTACTTCTCTTGGAATATTTCTATATCTTCCTGTCTCAATTTCCAGTGAATGAGCCGAAGTACGTAATTTAGTAAGACATAATCTATAATTGACAGGTATATATTTTGATAGATAGAACTGTACAGAAAGTTTATCAACTACAAGAAGTTTATATAAAAAGCATTTAGATGATGTATCTACATTTTCAAATGTTACTAGACTAAAAAAACCTTAATCTGTGTTGTTTGGGGTAGTTGATTTCTAGATAAATTAGCAGGTGCGAGTAATGAACGAAAACAATCATTGTATGGATAGAATAACTGATAAATGGAAACAGGTTGAATCCGTCATCTATAAAGACAAAAAGTAACAATACAGACACCTGGTTTAATGTAAAGGGAATGCGTCATTAATCTCGGAGATAAGGAATGAACAGGAACGATAACTCTATACCGTGTAGTCTTAAACATTCGAACTTATTTCACGATCTTTGTAGATTTGATCAGTAAGAAAGCTTGCGTGAAGATGACTCTCAAAGTATAAAACGTGTATTGCTGTTCTAACAGGCGCTATTCTGATCTAAAAACAGGACATTACTGACAATTAAATATAATGATTTCATACAGCTCTACATGTTACCGAAAACTCGAAGATCTGATTGGACAATAAAAACAAAAGAAAATTTCATGTGGACACATAGAGATAATGACTTGAGGGCAAATAATGACAACATTGTCTTATTTTAACTTTCACAGAATTGACAATAACTGGGAATTTTACTCTTCTTGCAGACATCTGGCATCGAGAGCTGATAATGAATCTGCTTTACATCTATAGAAGATTCGTCAGATTTCCCCATACACCCCTTGCCTGATTTCGCCGATGCTATCTGTGCCACAGACGCGGTACTATCCGGTCTGGTTACGGGAGCTATCGGACCCAGGACTGACGGATTACACTAATCCATCAGAATGGTAAAGCTATCATAGCTCCTTAATGCCAAACTTTAGATTGATCTGATGGATTAAAAACACATGTAAGTTCAAGGTCACTGATTACGAACGTACGGTTTTAGCATTATGATGATGCTGGAGTGCACGTGATAAAACATGACGTACATTTTGTATGTCCAGATCAGAAATAGTTGACCTAGATCTGTATCTTTCTATTGGTGCCATATTGACGTGCTTATAATCCTGATATTTCTAATAGTACCTTATAAAAAACGAAAATGAATAAGAAAGACATAAAGATATAAAAATAATGTCATTTTGTGTTTGGAAAATTTGATCACACCATTGCTATGTATTTATTTATAATTTCGTTAGATTTCAGAACAGGGGTATTTCCATTAGATTTAGATATTTCTATGATGTCTTATAAAACATAATAAATCATGTTCTCTTTTTGAAATAAAAACCTCCAAATACCTAATTCACAAAATGATATATAAATAATTGGTCTTTGTCTTCATTATCCATACCTTATTCATTATATACTTTGTGTTTTAAATTCTAGTAAAACTAGTCTTTTAAGAGTGGTTTCTGAGAGGTTTAAGGTATATTATACAACTTACTATACAACTTTCATGTATTAACCACATCAGCAATAGGCTAGTGATTAATTCACAAACATATCATAAAATCAAACCAGAAATAGTAGACAATTATTATGTTATTAGCGTGTTATACAGATTGCCGCGCTCTCGCCAGGAAAAAAACAGGTGAAATATACACTGCGGCCACCTGCAAAAACTGCCACCTGTAAAAACTGCCACCTGTAAAAACTGCCACCTGGATGACTAGTAAACAATCCTGGTGAAAATATCTACAAAATTCAATATACTAACGTATTAAATGGTACGTAAGGTGGGGCCTCACGGGGAACATGGTCAATACTAATTCATTGAAAGATTCTAATAAATTAAAATAAACCTAAGCGGAGTGTAATTTAATATTTTAGTAGGAAGATAATATCAACATTCAGCTTCCTCAATAACTATGATTATCCGTCTTTGGAGAAGTTTGTGTTAACAGGTCAACGAGTAGCAGATCGTTAACATCCCGTGTTGATCAAGTCCCCGTTCACCTCGGATACGGTATGCTGTTTGTGATTAGGGGCAGGTTCTACATGATAACTGATCGCAAGAAATGCCAATAAATTATTATGTAGAACCCATCTCGACCAAGTAACCCCGTTATAGTGTAATTGAGTGCCCGTGAGAAATACAAACCGATTACATTCGGCTATTTATCACATACTCAAATATTGCCCAATGTTTGGCTTGAGTTGACTTTAGATTTCAATCAAAAGTTATACAATATTTTCCTGTGTACATTAGTTCTTACCATGCGAATATAAGGCATTATCTCAACAGTTGACGCCAATATCGGCTTCCTTGTCGCATTATACAGTCTAATAATGCTTTCGGTACATACTCCTTTCTAAACAATTTGTTAAACGAGGACTTTAAACGGAATACCGCCATGAAAATATTCCAAACAGACGTCTATGATTGTCTTGTGTACAATATGGTTATATAAGCCGATAGAGGACACACAGGATTCCAGCTGAAATATATTTGTGTTTGCTGGTGAGTCTATTAAGCCATAAGTGCCTGACTCGATTATTGCTTGGGCTATGGGTCTCTGTCACGGTAGTCAGGTAGTACATTGTTTCATGAATAATTCATTGAGTTGAACACAAAAATGTCGAACGCTGTCCCAAAACGTGAATAGACGATACCTGATATTTTAGGGTTTCGTGGATCAGTGGTACTCCAAAAACAATAGAGGGACGAGTCATTTGCTTGGCAAATTGTCACAATACGCCTCGATACTCTTTACTGTCATCTGTATTGTAAGAACGTCTGTAAAATTGTGAAAGTATATTTTAAAGGGAATGCAATAGGACCAAGCATGCTTCCTTCTTTGTTAACAAGATACTTTTCAAACTAACAGTAATCTTGGAAATACCTCCATTGGTAAAACTATCTTCAATAAACTACTATACGTTTTTGTATGTCGTATTTCCTAGGTACCAAGGTTATCATTGTTTCATTGGTTGTCGTTTTTCTATGTGTTATTGAATCACGTACCTTTATTTCCCATGTACGTTGCTGAAAAGTATATTTCGAATTATTTTACGACAGTTTATCCCTTATGTATTGTTGATATATTGCATTTCCCTAGTATTTCGGCCACTGGTAATCTAAATTGTATTGTAGCTGCATTGCATTTGCATTTTGGTGTATTACATCCTCAATATATAACAAATGTTTAAACATCGTACCCCCCTTTGTATTTGTCGGATAATGTATAAAATGTAAAGTACCTCTCTCAAGTATGTTAACTGTATTACATATATGTATGTCTACATTGTAATGTAAAGTTTGTCTCACAACGTATCTCTTGTGTCTTGGAAGTACATATGCCTGCTAGCTATGATTGGTAAGACGTCTTTGCGAACAGCCATCAACCTCGTTTACAAATCAGACCACGTTTCGTTAAGTACATGCACTTAAATGTTGTTGATGATTTTGATCAGTGTTATTTCAATTAGACGAACGCTCTATTCAGAAAAAAATATAGATCAGAGTAGAGAGAAATTTTAATGAATTTTAATAACTTTTATTTAACATTAAAGAATACTTTGGTATCTTTTCTCACGCTGATTACTGACATAAATCACTCACAATCGTATTTTTGGATTTTTCTTCTGAACGGCAACATGCCTCTCAAATGAATTTCCATTGTTAGAGCTTTCTGAAAAAGAGATTTTAATAATTCGATGTTATCAAGATGAAATATTTCGACATATATGATCACCGATTAGTCTGTTATAATTGATATCAGTGGCTATAAACATTTAACACTTTGTAAGAAAATTCACTTTTGATAATTACGCCATTTCCATTGGATACGACTGGATTTAATGATCCATACCCCAACCTTCTCCAAGTCTTTTGGAAAACCTTTGATATTCACAGACAATTAAACATTGCGCAAACTATATCAATAACATCAAATACATTTTCAACACCATCAAGAAAGAATGCAAATATCTGAAACATATCTATCTATATTATTTTTTTCAAAGATGAAAATACACGTGAACAATAACATGGCGTCTACCTACAAACGTGACGTTTGTTTTCCTTAGCTCCTAAACGTTCCGACACACCGCCCCAATGGTTGACGTTAGAGATTAACTACCATTTGCGATCTTTTGATCTGATGAATTCCAATACTTGGAAATAATACGTTTTCATTATGTCATTCGATTCCTTACATCACACATTCCTAAATCGTTACGGAAGGGAGTTAAAAGACATCAATCGTTAAACGCGATCTCATTTAAGGTGATTATGTTTTACGAGAAATTAAGCACACGTTGAAGTATGTTATATCTTCAACGAGTCGAGTACATTTGTAATTAGACTAATTTAAGGGAAAACATCTGTATCATTCAGTTATCAAATAAGATAATTGTACGAAATGAATGCTTAAGTTCTCAAGGAATTCCATGTCTTTGTGGTGATGACTACTGAGCTGAATTTCTAGGTATGTAATAGTATCAGAATGCTGTAATGCTTGTTGAAGAAATGCACCTAAAATGATTGTCAGCAAATGGTCCAGAGCCATTTTTTATTAGAAGTATGTGTTTGAGAGAGGCTAGTAGTGTATAATCGCCAACAGCAGTATTTGTATTATTATTTTACAAAACAATATTATTGAGATTTATATTGATGGATCATGTGTAACCTATCTATTTAGTGTTTTATGTCGACTTGTCTTATTATAATTTCCCCTGGGAAACAAAAAATAAAGAAGCCGTGTCACTTCAAAATTGATGATGTATATGAATTTCATTGATTGATACTAAACAGACGATTCATCAGGATGGATTTTATGGATTTGTTTCTTGTACATATGCATATTTATTCTTCACTACGGATAACATATTATTATCTCCTGTAATTAATTTAAGATTCCCTAAGACTGTTTATATGATATCGGGCAATACTTTATTATAATATGTTGATTTTTTATTGTTGAGATTATGTTTAATAAAGAAAAAGAATCAATGAAATTGCAATAGTTCAAATTATGTTATTGTAGTTTTGTTGTCTTGGTTGGAACCGAAACCTTTGTTTCCACATTATGAAATAAAATGTACTAAATCTATTATCTCATGTTGAATTCGTTCAATGCATATTTTTATTGATCCTTGGTCAGCAATATCATGTCATGCATTTACCTCATCTACATGAGATAATTGAAGAAACTTATAATCTTAAACACTATCAACAATATAACAAACAAGTGACTCTATGTATGATATTTTTTACTAAAAAAGTCAAAATAATTTACAACAAACATGTTTTAAAAAAAGTACAACATAGTAAGAAACCTATTGCTTTTTGAACGTAAGAAGACATGATCAGCTGATCAAGAAGGAATACGGCACGTGTATTATGGTACAGAAATGATATTTACAACGATATAACATGATATTATAAATAACAGAGTTGAATAACAAGTTATCCGAAATAGACAACAGGCATTTTGATTGACAATATATACAGTCTATACTTCTGTATTAAGCAATGTACACTGGCCAGATTACATATAAACGACATCGTGATAACCCGAAGTCCGTTATAAACAGCTATAAACGGACTTCGTGATAACCTGAAGTCCGTGACAAACAGCTATAAACAGACTTCGTGATAACCTGAAGTCCGCGATAAACAGCTATAAACGGACTTCGTGATAATCCGAAGTCCGTGATTAACAGCTTTAGACGGACGTCGTGATAACACGAAGTTTGTGCTAAATAGCGTATCAAAAGAGTTCCCTTATCCTGCTAGATCACACTATGGTCAGATACAACTAAAACATTTAACACGGCACATTTTCTATCACAAATTGAAGCGCTATTAACAAAACAGAATTTCACACCAATGGCAATTCTCTTGGAAAAAAAAATTGAGGTGAGTGGGATTGGTAGATATAGTTGAGGAGAAATAAGGGATGTTTTGGTACAAATAATGAAATTTATGAAATAATTACACCGTTAAATCACCTTCCCTCGATGCACTCTATCCCCACATATAAATAGAAGAAAAAACTATCACGAGGAAAAATAATAAATAGAACGCATACGATTTGATCACATTTAAAATAAAGTACTTCAAGTTTAAATAGCATTTTACACGAAAAGAAAAATTGAAAAACAATTCGAATTAGACCTACAACAGCTGATGGCCTCGGAAACTAACATCACAACGAAATATATATAAACAAATCTCAACAATGATACGTAGTGACCACGTGATAACGGTTGATGTATTCATAACATTTAGCAATGAACACAGCACCAGTCAATACCGTGATAAAGTGTGTGCTCGCCCGCCTCTACTCACTCTAATGAAACAGTACATATTTTGAATTAGTTAATCTTGATTAAAACGTGTTTACAATATAACCAACATAACCAATATAACTACATTGTAATGTATTTATCAACAATTTGTCCGATTCTGTAAAATATTCCAAAACAGGTAATCTTTTCGGATGTGTAATATTTAGTTCTATGTTCCATCTACGAATTTCAGCATTCTTCTTCTCGATAGTACAACAATATATTAATGATAACCAAACAACAAAAAATAGTTTTGGAAGGTACGGAAATCGTAAATATAACCAGTTAATGAATTCGAAGACCTCATCGCACACGCAACTTAACACAATACATTTCAGATGTACATGTACGTGATAAAGAGAGAGCGAATGAAAACAAAATGCATATACATTACGTAACGGAGAAAGAAATAAACACAAAGCATCGCCGTTTATAGGATAACATGTAACAAAAAACACACGATGTACTGGGCTTTACACTGTCCATAGCACTATATTCTGAGACACATCCTCCGTCTATAAAAACATGATACCATGGAAATATCGATGACGATGAAAACAATGAAGATAAAAATATATGACATGAGTTTCAACATTAAAACATGTTCAAGTAAAATGCTTATTCGATTCACACAAAGCATGAGCCGAAATGAGTTTTTAACGTTAAATTGTTAAAAAGTTAATTTTAACATAATGTGTCCTTCAAGTTAACGCCTTGATGACCATTTGTACACAGTGAAATCTAGATTATGTCGACAGAAACATAGAAATAGATCAGGAGGCAATGCTTTACTTCATGTATGTTGGTTCCGTTTTCACTCAATAATTTACAAAAAAAAAAGTATTCGTTCCAAAATGTGCTGATAAGCATTCTAAATGTATAAAATTGATCAACGAGACATGAGTATTTGAATTATCAGACAACCATAGAATATAGGCCTTCCGGTTTATCATCCTTACACGTGCATTGGGAAAATAAAAAAAGGCTGCAGATAATACGTAACGGTAAAAAACAAACATAGATATTTATTGTTTAAAAGGGCAGTGCTTTCTTTCCAAACACTTGTAACTGTGAAACACCTGCTCTAAGTTAGCGATCGTTCCGATTCGGAACTAAGAATGTAGAGATGAACGTGAAACGTTGCTGAGAAGACGAATGTAAATGATGGCATTTATAAAGAAAAAGGTCCTATGCTAATGGCTTTCTGGTTGGCGTATTTTTGCCAGTAGGGCAGTAGACGTCGGGAGCTGCAAAGACTTCAGACATTGGTTTGGCCTTCCAATACTCATTTCCTTAGAGCAAACAGTGTCGAATTCGCGTATGACGTCACTTATCCACTCAGAAATAGTCCAGACCGGAATGAACAGAGTTTCTGATGATTTTGAAACATAGTCCCAATTTCCAAAACCGATGCCAGCAAGATTGAGATCCCCAGAATACCCCAGGAATAGAGGTGATCCAGACAATAACATATACTCGCTTGCTCTTTTCTTGGAGCCCTTCATTTTCACGCACAGATAACTCGGATATTTACAGATAGATTGTATTTTTCCATGGCGTGGCTTAAGTTTGCTTCGTCCTGCACCAATTCTGGTCGATAACGTGATTTTAGGATATATTTGAGAGATCATGTTAAATTGTTTCTCTGTCATAAGACATGGTGATTCTTTACTTGTTTTCGTATTCCGTTTGCTGTTTAACCGCAATAGGGCCACGTTGTACTGTCTCCATGACGTCAGAGGATGGCGTATTGCACGTGATACGGTACGCATCGACTTGCTACGGCCTATTCTGACCTTGACCCCAGTCATAGTTGAAATTTGGGCGTCGTCTGCCACGACGTCACCGGATACCAGGGCCCAGTTTTCATCAATGAGAACTCCGTTCCCCAACACGTCATTGCGTAAACTTCCCATTAGAGTCACGTGACGTTTCAGAATAGACTTCTCTCCCAACCTAAAGCAAAATAAAAGCAACGTGTAGCAGTCAAGTAAGCAGTAGAACAAGTATAAACATGATAACGTGTAACTTCGAAATTGTTTGTGATATGAATAACTGCGATGTGCTGAACTATTATTTAACGAAAACATTATGTAATTAGAATAATCAGAGTTATCCATCTCCAACTGTTGTAGATATTCACCACAGTATCAAAATTATTTTTACATTGAGACCAAAGGTATACAGATTCAACAAACAGCTGTGGAAACATTCGCTGAGTGTATGGAGACAATATTATATTTGTATTCCTACGTTAATCAAGCAAAAGCCTGTGTGACAAAAATCCTCCGCTCTAAAGATATAATCCCGTATTACTCAATTGTGCCGTGTCCCGCCAAGCTAACCACGCTCAATATATACGCCCAGCTGACGTTGACAGTGGCACAGTTCTCACGACAAAGGCTGCTGGTATTAAAATATCTACATTTGTCATTTTGTAAACAATTATCATTCGTAAATATCAGCGCCAGCCCAAGTAACGAACTCGTCGTTATTACAGTAAGTAGGATTACTCATACAGGCCACAGGATCCCAAGGTACATCAACACGTAGTATGAATACAAGTACACGGGAAGAGATCAGAGAAAACCATGGGCGACATTTTACTGTATAGGTACAGCAGACTCCACGACCATACTTTTTATAGTTGTGCTGAGATCAAATCATCACTCCGTAGTATAGTCATAAAAACTATATCACATTTGATCGACCTAAAAATGACGCGTTTTTCATACTATACATTGTGATTGATTTAATCGTTATTGATGGATACTATGTATACTTACCTACGTTTTGTCTGTTGTGGAAATGATAAAAAATAGCCCAAATGATAAGTAGTGCGCGTATCTATTAGTACTACAATGATACCAGCTTGGATAAATGTCAATTTGTCCGGCGAATTCTTTATAAATACTTTAAAAAGTAAATCGTTCCCAATATATAACAGTGAGATTGATATGACCTATTTCGTTGTTGTCTAGGATTACGAATGGCTAAAAGCACTGATTTTTTCTGCATGTGAATTCTCCGAATGTTTGCGGGAGGTAATGACTATATACGAACCTGTTGTTAAGTAGAGACCTCATCCGGAAGTGGCTGTCGTCACACATGAATGACCCGTGGTCACCCTGGGTATCCGTGACATCACATGTCAGGTCAGTTGGGTCAAGTTCTCGAACCTGGTAAATAAACACGAAGTCGTTAACTATATGAAGAAGAATATCTCATTGCCGATTGAAGAATCGATAAAAGCATCAACATCGTACAAGCGACACCGGAATACAGTACTTGTATGGGCTGGGTCTATAGGGTGCAGTATCAGTTTTCAAAGACTACATAAGTGTAAATTAAAAATTATTATAGCATTACACAGTTCCCAGTAATTCTGTTATTGTGTGCCCTAGTTGTGAGATGGGGGCAAAGATAAGACAGTGACCTTTGAAACATTAACATTGACTATACAGCCACCCACCGTTCAGTATCACATAGCTATGTACTTATTTTAACAATTGTTCGACATTTGCTGAAAACAGTAAGCATGGTTTTCCTGAACAAACAATTGATTATTTGAATTGATGCTCCGTTATACACTAATGTGAAATTAATATTTAGTAAAATTAAATTGATAAATACTCTGAATGATAATTTAGGTGTCGGAGTTAATGCTGTAATTTGTCAATCATTTAAAACATTCTTACCCTGAGTCCATGAAGCCGGTTTGGTAGTTTACAGATGAGTTCGTTCTCCATATCGAGTCTAATCTTCCTGGTAAGTACTGGATCCACGATCCACTTCATACTACAGTCACACACAAGCGGATTTCCGGTCAAGCTCAAGATGGAGGACGAAGCCAAGATCTTTGTGACATCTTGTGTGACAGTGTTGATCTTATTGTCGGTCAGGATGAGGTCGCGGAGTCGGAGCTGAATGTTTCCCGACATATCTACCCAAAACAGGTGGTTACTGCTCAAATCGAGGATTGACAGCTTTGGTAGGTTTGTTACATAGGAGAAATTAAAGCCCATCAAGCGATTATCTTTCAATGTCAATTCGACTAAATTCTGCATATAGCGGAATGCAAGTGGAGATATTGACATTATACTGTTTGATGATAAGTCGAGTTCTTCCAGTTCACCCATTCCCGATAACATCGAATCAGACACACGTCTTAATTTATTTTGAGACAGATTCAAGTCCGTAACTTTCTGCAAGTTTTTGAACACACCATTGTTGAGATTTCTAATCCTGTTATTACTGAGATCTAACGAACGCAGGTTCCAGAAGTTTGACAGACCCATGCTGTGAATACGCTTTATTTTGTTGTGGCCTAGATTCAAAGATTTCAATTGTGGAATCGACCTCAATGCTTCCGCCGATATTTCTTTAATGGCGTTGTTTTGTAAGCTCACAGCTGTAATCTTTGAATGCGACGTGGAAGGCGCTGTTTTGAAGGCATCCATACCAATTGTTTTGATGAAGTTGTTGTCGAAGGATATTTCTTTGAGTTCTGACAGTCCATAAAGAACTCTTGGAGGAAGTGACATTATTTTGTTGTGTGACAAGTCCAGATATTGCAGAAGTGCTAGCGAACGAAGAACGCCTGTGCTTATTTCTGTAATATGGTTTCGCGATAAATCAAGTCTTGTTAATCTTCTAAGGAACATGAAAGTGCCGTTGTCTATCTCTACAATATCATTGGATGATAAATACAGTTCTTCGAGTGATTCTAGATCGATTAGGCCTTCTTTCGTGATATGTTCAATGTCATTTGTTGCCAGATCGAGAATTCTCAGATCTCGAAGGTTTCTGAATGCGCCATCTTCGATTTCAGTAATGTGATTAGCAGACAATAAAAGTTCTTCAAGATTGAAAAGGTTAACGAAAGAGTCAGCATCAATGCGCGTGATAGCGTTCCCTCGCAATGAAAGACTTCTTAACACAACGAGCTTTTCGAACCAGCGCGCGCGAACAGTCCAGATCCGATTACCGTTTAGAAGAAGAACTTCGATAGCTGTGTTAGCGTCGAAGACTTCATCGTAAAAATCTGTGAAATTATTTCTGGATAAATCCAAAACAGCGACATTCGTAAGGGGACTCAATATGTCACGTGGTAGACGCCGAAGTTTGTTGCCGTTGAGGCGAAGTTTTCTGAGGTTGCCGAGAGGACGAAATATAGCTTGAGGGAGGTACCTAATCATGTTATCAGACATGCTTAGCTCCGACAGATGCGTCATCCCGCTAAAAGCAGCTGCAGAGAGGTGACGGATATTGTTATTAGGCAATGACAGCACGCGCAGCGTCATCAACGACGAAAATATGTTGGGGTACAATATTCCAATGTTGTTTCCACTGAGCGTCATATCCTGCATGCGTGCGTTTCCGCGGAAGGAATCACGCGTTATATATCGAATCTGTGTGTCAGCGATGTGAGGGATTCGATCGTTCTGGACTCCATCCCTGGCCGGAACAGCTGGACGTACAACTTGACTACTACTGTCACCATATATGGTCATTTTGGTCACATCTGGAAAACAGAATTTGAAATTATCATAAAAACATGCTCGGGATTTTTTTTTTTTTAGTGGTTCAGAGAAATTAAAAATGAAGAAAAACACTTTTTCTGTTGTTTTTTTTTCACTTCCATGTCTAACCTCACAAAATGGGTAAATCTTTAACGAATCACCGATGAGAGCTTCAACAGTGTTCGTTTACATATCAAATATCGTTAGCATTGTGCGGTAACAGAGAGCAGGTAGCCCAAACTCCCGTCTAACATACCAAGCAGTTCCCGAGTCGGCGTATGGTAATACAGCAACTCGCCAAGCATTTATCATCTGAAACCATAGTCTACGCCACCAGATGCACGAAATGTCATGTTAATTCTACTTTTTGCATCTTGGAAATGAAACAAATGTTTTAAAGACATAACAAAACATCACTTTGATAAGTTTTATAAGGTCGTCCGAGTTCGCAAACTCCCACTTGTTTTTTAAAAGGTTTATTTGACAAGAGATGCATGTTCGCCTGCTGTCATGGACAGTTATTAGAGCTGTTTATCTCTTTGACAGACTGTGTATATTTCTGACGGTATATACAGCTATAAATATGTTCCTCAACCGAGACTTCACTAAGTATTGCAACGTCATATCATGTTATCCAGCCCTGATGAGTGTTACGTGGAGCATACTGCACATCTGACATCTTCATACAACAGAAAAAGATCAAAGCTGCGTTTGTTTGGTATGCCGAGGTATTTCTCTCACTGTATGAATTCCTATATTTTTTTTTTTTTTTTAAATATTGCTACTTTCTAAGATATCTTTCGAAAATGACAAATGTAAATACAGTCAGAACAAATCATAAGAGCGTACAATAAAGAAGTTTGGAATGATCGCATCTGTGTGAATTTAGAGAACGCTTGTAATGCCAAGCAACCAACCTTCATGGCGCCGTAATGTAATGTCGGGTGTCTGAGGCGACAGTTACCGCCGCGGTATGACGAGATAAACAATGCAGCATGAGAAAGCGTCAGGGTGGGGTTGACAGAGGGAGACCTAGCCGGAGACAGATACAATTTGATATCGACATGTATAAAGACATGTTTTCGTGACCGGGATTCTGATCGCGGTATTCTATATGCATTACCGCATTTGGATTAAACCTTGAAGAGAATGACAAGAAAACGTATCTCGATATTAAAATCAATAAAACAATATAATATAAACGAAATTCTGACGTACACATGACATCGCTGAACAAGTACACAGATAATAAAACGATGAATAATGCATAGTGGAGACAAATCAGTTTTCAACTGTGATTTATACACAGTTTTATACAACGATGGCAAGTATCAGCGAGTAGATACAAGAGTAAATGTTCTGCTGTACTCAGCGTAAAACTTTTTTTCATCGTATCTGATCACGATGTGCAGCTTAACTTAAGAAAGTGGTACTTTAAATATTTTAAAAAGTCCCATTTTCCGAAACATGGATTAATGTATCTTAAATTTCAGTGAAATCACAGTTTGACATAATGTTTCGGAAGCTTAAGCGCCAGGCAATTGATTTAATTCGTCTTAACGGTGAATGTATATTTGGCTATTTAAACACTATCCTTATGGTTTAAAACACGCACTGAGTCGTCGTCGTCGTCGTGGATATGAACACAAACTTTAATATTTGTCTTGATGTGTACAGACTAAACTCTCGTACTGTGATATTGTTATTACAGATCACCAAACAACCCACATCGATCATAATCCAGTAACATTAAATTTATATAAAATATGTCTGCCAACCTAAAGAATCATCCTGATCACAACACGGCTGGTATGTCACGGAGAGTATTCCATCATTTCTAACCAATAAAAACACCGTTTATCCATAGGTATTTGTTAAGTATTAATGAAGTGGATTTCCGTTATGCAGGTGCTGGAAAATACCCATCCAGGTAATACCTAATGGTATAACATTATTAGATATAAACGTAAATAGTACAGATGTTTAAAAAGGAAATTCTGAGATACTCTCTAGTCGCGAAATAAGCCCATTCAAAGCCCAAACAGCGCCATACTTTTAAGTCAACCGTGTTGCCGAAAACTGGCCAAAATACCGGCAGCAAAACGGGTTTTTTTATTACGTGATTCTATATCATAATGCTACAAATGTTTTTATTAAAAACAACCTAGAATATTGATTGATAACACACTTGATGTACACCACTATTCCTTTAAAAAAAGAAATCCCAGTCGGTAATATGAAAATTTAGTTTCGGTTTGGAGGAAAACATCAGAGGTGTGTACAGCAATAGCAAAACAAATAACAAATAAAAAGGAAACCCGTTTCTGCAGAAAGTATATTTTATCATAGCATACTTACGTTCATTACAATTAAAATGTATACCTCGTATTATACTCATAATTTGTACAAATACGCTTATACTTTATCATAAACAATCCAATAAGTTACCTGACTGTTTGCCTGCATTAGAAGAGTTAGCAATGTGTAGTAAGTATTCGACATATAATATTATTATTATTATTTAAAGATAGGTCTGCATACCGTCTTCATCAACGCCTACGGTCGCCGCGAAAACGCAATTCGGCATTTTCGGCAACCTTACTTTCAGTAAAAACTAATAACATCACTAGCTCGTTTCTTTCACAGCTAAACGGTTTAGATATTTTAAACGTGAGTTATAAGATCTGGGTTATCGTGACCCCAATATATAGTTAATTTGTAGTGAACAGACCAGTACACGGACTAATCTTTTCCACTTCCTTTTTTAATGTCTATAAATGGTGTCGGCTACAACATTCACTCTGATCTTATAAGTTCCTTTTTAAATGTAATAGGCTCAAAATAAGAAAATTAGATTGTGAAAAATATGATAAAAGATAGTTTATTTTAAGTATAAATGTATATTAGTTGACGGCAACCGTGACGAGCTTAGTCATATATTTGGGAACGTGAACGTTTTCTCCGCTGGTTTATCTCCTGTGATAGCGAGGAACAGTTGGCTCGCTCTTTGAAATGGTCATCAGAACGAAGCTATCTTCCTGCTTTGAAATGAACATCGGTATGCTATAGTACTCTACACCATTGGATATGAAATTTTGTGATTAAAACCGGCATGAACGTCGTAATTCGGTAAACATTCAGCGCCTCGGCAAACTGTTCTCACTTTATTTTTAAAGGAGGCATAATTACTGGGTTTCATATAATATGATTAGACACTGACACCTGTGTAAAGAACATTCCAAACCTATCAGCATTGCAGTATGCTTCATTTTACGAACATTTAAACGGGAAGTGTTTGTTTAGATTTGGATAATTATTTCTGAAATAATAAATTCGTACGAACTGACAAAAACCAGAGCCAATATTTCCTAAAACAATTAGATTTTGATAGATTGTCAAGAGTTGTAAAATGAATTTTGATAGAATATGAAGGTAAATAGTATCCCCTTTCTGATAGTTAAACTAATCATGAATTCACTGTTACCTAGTGGCATTTTAAATTAAATCATACCTCTCCTCAACTTTCTGCGTTACCTGGTGACATTTTTATATCACACCCGCCTTCTCTTCACCCCTCCACATTATACCCCTTTTCTTCGCTGAATTCCCTCGATATATTGTGACGTTATATATAATAATCTTCTACACCCCCCCCCCCCCCCCCCCCCCCCCCCCCCCCCCTTCGTTTTATCTGTTTTGACGTGTAGCTTACACTACTTACTTACACAACATTTATCACGTCAAAGTGCAGGGATATTTACCATTCCATAAATGTGCGTGGTTATGTATGCATGTAAACACAGACCTCTCGCATATAGGACTACCGGGTCCTGCTTCCATAGACCACGTGTTTTACATTAACATTGATAATAATCCAATATTACACATAATCCATACATCCAGATCTGATTTTATTTATACTTGTATAATATCGCATAGGTGTATTCGACTTTGAGGTGTTGGAACAGAATCGCATTTGAGTTTTTTTTTAAATCATCCAATCTTCTTAGGGGAGCAGCACTCTTTTTTTAATTGCTAATCAGAAGAAGAATAAATATATGAATGGACAAACGTAAACGCATTTTACCTCAAGATAACTGAACCTCGTATGCATACAAATAATTATATCTGGTATCTTAACGGCAGTAAGCATTACTATCATGTTTAGTTATCAAAATTTCACAAATTGTTCCAAAATACGTATTATAACACCTATATGCTAGAAATATGAACTTCACATTAAAAACTGATTAATTATAACACAGCTGCGCCTCCCTTGTTTAGTAATTAGCTTTGAGTTTCCGGTCTAGAAGTCTGTAAATAGTCCCTGCCAACATGTCCTGCCTTTGTAAGGGCAGTGTCTGATCATTAGCACCATTCCAGAAATCAAAGAGAAATTAACCATGAGCTAAACGGCGTATTTCATATTCAGAAATATGTTTAAACATATATTACTGTAATTAGCTTATTATAGGTTTGGTCATAAACACCTGTCCAAAGGTCAGTGATGTTTAGGAGTAGACGGACGGGAACGATTTTACACATCCGTTTTCACGTTTTACATCAAATATTATACATTAAGAACGACGAAATCAACACCATGACATTGTTTGTCAATATGTATGCCAATAGGGGATTGCAAATCCAACATGAAGCATGCTTCTAGTCATTATTTGTACAAATACATATCAGTATTGCGTACCATGGCCATGGATGTTAGCATTTTATGCAATGTTTTGTTTCATCGTATCCTCAGGTCGTGAAAACTTAAAAGCAGTGAGGAGCATTATGTCTAGTTAATAAGGTGACTGGCAACAATAACAAAACTAATAACAAAAAATTATACTTCAAAACGTTGCCATTGCTATTCAGTGGTAACAGCTTCATCCTATCAAGTTTCCCTCAGAACGCAATGCATCAGATAATTCTTCAAATTCAATAACAAATGAGTTCTCATGTTTGGTAAGAAACACGTTAAGCTGGAGGGGGTCATGATGACCTTGGTATTTCCTGATATAGTTCCGTTGTGAAGGGTACCCACTTCCTTTATAATTGCTTATTAGAGCACTGTTCGAGAGGGTCACGGCTGTTCACATGCACTTAGACTGACAGCTTCAGACGTACTTTACGTAATAGATGGGCGTACACTTCACGTGTTATAGTGCAATGTGCATACGCATGTATCAATCCATCAAAAACAGTGACGAGAAAACATTGTAAAGGATGCATTGAACCTGGAGGATTTACTCATAATACTCCTTAATGACGTTTTTATTGCATACATATGCTAGAGCCATGAGGAAGTTATATAACGTCATGTTACATTGTACCTTGTAAATCGTTAATTAAGGCTATTACTTTCACTTCGACCAATTAGTTTGAAACGACTTTAGAACTAATTTCACCTGCGGTATTCAAAATCCCATTTCGTTCGGTTTTCATTGTATACTTCACAATATTTACATGTTGAAATTTTCCTTGGCCTCTCGTTATGGGCAAAATTACACTTGACTATATGTTGGCTATTCCACAATGATAATATAATATTACTGGGCAGGTCATAAACAGAACATCAAGACATTTTGTTGTATAGTGTCTCACAAAACAACACAAACTTTGTCGTTACTAACAATACAATGTTGTAATCGTTTCCATGGAAACAAATTTCTCCAAGCACAGTTACGACATTTAATATAAGTGAATACTTGATGTGCTCGTTACCGTTTGGCTACAATATCAGTCAAGTTTCTATACCTGTACATAAGGTGCTACCAGACACAAGTGCTCGATAACTACCGGTTGCAAGCCTGTCTAATGTTTGCTGTGCAATATATGTATGTAGCAATGATAATCACTTTGGCATCTCTTTGTCCGCAAATCGTGATCAAAGACGCCGTAACGAATGTAAAGAAGATAAGGTCATTGCTAATTTGTATGATAAGCGTCTCTGTAACGCCAAATCTACGGGGAAGGTGATCTGTTTCTATAGAAAATATATCGGCAGGTTTTCCTCGTGCAAAATGCAATAGGGCACAGCTATATCAGTTACGTCTGTAGACGGTAATTTGTACGAAGTTTGTACTTTGTAATATTCGGTATCTCCTGTTTGTTATGTTTCGTCAGGGAAGGATACACGTTAATGCGGTGATGTGCGGTGCTCCACCCAATAACCCGGTATTTAATTACTACGCCAACTGTTCCGTACACGAAGCTTTTTCATTGGTGGCCACGATGAAGCTTTTTGTAGAATTAACACTGTTTTGGTTAGGATAAATGTGTCGGCGATAATACATGTTAAGGAATAAAGCAGACAGAGTAAATGATAGAAACATTGGGGTCAGAGATAGCTGATGTTTGGATAAAACTCACTACGTAAACACACAGGAGGGGCAATATATGAAAGCGCATGCGTACTTTGCATGTCACTTGTGTAGCATTAGATACACAACTACACTTTTCTATCTATTAATTTATAATGTTCATTTGATACATATCCGGGAATATATTGCCTTACCTGATAGAATTTAACCTTGAGTTGGGGTTGGAATTTCATATAGTAGTGCGGTCTACACCAACCTCTGAAGTGCTGACATATCATGTGATGATGCACAAATATCTAAGTTATATTGATATGCATTCATATAAAATACAATCATATTAAAATAGACCATTCATAATTTATAGACCTTTTCCGTTTAGACACAATAAATCTAATTTCTTGATTTTGTTCGAACGAGGTAATCATTCGAGGATGAAGTAAAGAAATAATGTAACTTACTGTTGGCAGATAAAACGAAATATATATAATCATAAAAAATTCTAATTGTGTCGATTTTTTCTCTCTTTTTTTTTGTGTTCGTTTATTTGTTTGTTTTTGTTGTGCTTTTACTTTTTATCTATGTCATCTATTAATGTTGTTTTTTTGTGAATTCAGGGTAATATTTGGATAAATCATGCAAAATCAGCAGAGCATCAGTTTATAAGAAATGTGTCGGGATTGTCGAAACATTTTCTCGTAAACTTACGAAATTCGCAACTGAGATGAATCTAACAGAATAAGAAGGAGTGGCACCCTATATTAAAGCATTACAGAATTCCTAGTTATTGTAGGCAATCTACGATAAATCATAAATAACTAGAGAGTCTTCATTATTAGCTATGAGTATGTATAATGAAAGTTTACTTTATTTACAATTTCTTCGGCGAACAACAGATGTATGGTACCAAGACATAGAGAATGTTGGCATCCCGAACAGGATTCCTGTGCCGAGTTGCTGAGGCTATAAAATGTCTACTCTGACTAAACAGGAAATCAGAGCACGGCGTGTTCGATGTCTCGTAGAGTAAACAAATTACACTAGTGAAATCTAATAAGAGTGGCTAATGAGGATCTCTAGTATTTTTTCCTGTAAAAGTTTACATAATGTTCATTAAAGAGTGATCCGTGGCACTTTCAAGTATTTAGTTAGCAACTTGAAGCGTAAACTTGCGCGATCATAATCTCCCGCTTTATGAGACGATATAATTCGCTCAGGTATACACGCACACGACTATATTTAATCGGAAAGGTATATCAGCAGGCTAAGTTTACTGTGCCAGAGACAGGATTTAGAGGTCGGACATGTGATGTATCTTCTCTTCCCTGTAAATGAGAGCATCGTAAATCAGCTGTCTTTCATATGATCGTCTTCTCTCCGATTGTCAGTCGTGGCAGAGATTCGTAAAGCCACCCTGGACATCTGTAGTACTTGTTCCAGATGTACAGACACATGGACGTGTCGTCATACATTACTTCAAAATACAACAAAGTAAGGATATGCTAAGACCACGCGATACGGTGCAAGACATTCATATATGTCAACGTCCATGATTAAGGCCAGATATCAGTAATGGGAGAATACTATCCATCAACTTTCCTTTTTAGTTTGTGGTTATCACCATCTCTTTATCATTACTATCAACACATTCAGTTAAAACATATCATTACATGGTAATTTAAGAAGTATTTCGATATATGCCGTTTTCATGTTGATAATGCAAATTAAATGGCAACACTACCGTCATCACTTCCGCTTACCGTCCCTGATTGAGTAAGTCACCGACCTGATACCTCGGTTCCCTGTAGTTACGTATGTGTAAAATATAAGTACATAGTCTTGTTTATTTTAAGGACATCCACGTCACATATGTCCTCCTTCTCGCTGTATCTTAATACGTTTATCACTCGCAAAACTATTTTTTGCGCGGAGTGATATTTATCGCGCATTTGACACGACTATGTGTAAGTAATCGACTTAGATTATCTGTGATATCCTGAATAAATTACACGAATACAACTTGGCAGTAATGACAGCAGTAATCCGTATCCTGACGGCAAAGCACGTGCTCTATACTGGCATAAAAACGTGCATGCGATAGTACGACCTCGTGCGTCCACACGCCGAGGCGTTAACGAAACTTGACCGGACGTGAAAGCTACTTGAATACACGATACTACTCATAAACAATGGACATGGCTCGGTTGATTCAAGATAAAGTTACTGCAGTTTGCATGATCTTATCAATTATTCAATTTATAATTTTGGGCATAACGGTGAAGACATATGTCCTCTATGTAGTATGAATAAAAAGAGGAAAAGAAGTGTGGATCAGTTTGGAGTTTATTTGTGTACGAATCCCTTTCATGTAGATAATGATTTTGTAACTTATAATAAATAATTTTGCAACATAAAAAATGAAACCCTTGTGATATGTACATGTGATACTGGCACTTTAAGGAAACGACGTATTAGTTATACGTCAGAAAATTAATCCATTAGGAGGTGTCTTTGGAAAATATCACGTATATAAGTGAGATATAGACAACCTCCCGATGTTGTAGAAGCTATCGATATCCCCGTGTTAAAAATAAATCCGACATATACAAACGGTAGATAAAGAACGTACAAAAATCTTAACATTACGGAAATTAACGGTAAAGCTTAGCAGCGTTCTATGCCGTTATAACTGTCAATTTTAGACCCGAAAGTGTTCAAGAAGGTTCAAAGAGCACATAACTCAATTGGTCTACACAAGTATTTGTATAAAAAAAGAATATTTAAACAATGCAACAAATATCAAACCAACGGGGAAAATATTCAAACAATAATCTTTATGAATACAAGAAAAGTAAGGCCAAGGGTTTTGGAGGTATACACGTTACTCTCGGGCATCCGATACGTCCAACTACACATGGTAAACGCGTCTACCTTCATATCACACAACGAATTAGAAATGAGATAATGCTATTGATCATAAAACATATATATCTGTAGTTTCTTTTTAACCTGCATCCCTCTATATATGTGTGTTATTTTCCTGTCAAAATCTACCTCTATCCCAGAAATCATGACATTGGAACAAATCCTAGAATGTCAAATCGACATCGCAGCAGCATTCAAATCAAAGCCGGACGACTTCATTGTCATGATACAGATAAAAATAAAGCGCTTCCGTTGACCATCACATGTACTTTTCGTGTTTAGATCCTTTTCATTTTTCTAGGAGCGATATAGCAAATGACAAGATTAACTAATCTTATAGATGGTATCATATATATATATGTCGATATCGTGAAGTATTAGCGACACTTAGCAGCAGGATATAGTGATACCATGGCTTATAGTCTTATGTACTTTTGTGACGAATGTGTTGACTGTTTAACATGCAAATACATGTAAACCATACCCCTTAAAACGCTAGTAGAAGTGTTAATCGGCCGCGTATCATTCAATTCCGATGGCTACTTGAATTACCCTTAAACTAAGTTTTATTTCCAAACGAATTACTTTCCACAATTTGTGGTGACATAGCGAAAGTAAAAGAAACCTGGTGTTTTGAAGTAAATGTGTGATGGATACCAATTTAATGCCTGCGGACAGCCAGTATTTATGTTATCAGGATCGCATGTTGAAAGGTTCGGGATGTAATACTAGAGTCTATGTTTCCTGTATATTACATGCCTCGTGAGCTGCTGCCAAAGCTCTCTTACATGCATAGTGCTGCTGGTATAGATATTTTGTATCTTAACATTACACTCGCCTTCTAGTGGGATCTGTATAAAAATCGAGATGCATCATCTGCTACTTCTTGTGTCCAATACCAAGGCTACTTTACCGTCCTACTCGTTAAATACTTATATAAAGCTAACTTTGTTAGTCTAAACAGAGTACATAGAAGTCAATGATTTATACATGTATTTGAGACAGAACGGCCGCCTATCACCAAAGGTTACGTAAGACACTGTAACATTATATTGATATTTTATACGATAACAAATAAAAGAGCTAATAGGGAAACACCTGCAATATGTAAACTTCAATCACGCGCCATCGATAAGACGCCCTAGCCGCTATTACCTTGGACTGTAGGTGGCCGCCGGGTGCTGCAATATTCCGGTATTTTTTGCTGAAACATGCAGACTTTTTTTTCTAGATTATCAGTTGTAAATGTGTAAGGGGAGATTTCCAGTACCTATGTTTCTCACAACTATCTGTTTTATTACCGGAGTTTTGACTACTGTTGAGAAGAACACGCGAGCCAGTGAATCTTTTTAGCTAGCGTTAAACTTCAGTGTGATACTACAGGCGTGCTTCCTTGGTTTATGGAACAGCATCATCTACAGTATATAGCTACGAATCTGTTCATGATAATTTTGCATGTCGGATTAAGCGATATCGTAGCTGCTATTCTTTGTATAGAGAAGTTCAGCTCAAACACACCCGCTTCACTGATCCATCATAACTACGTTCAAACTCACAATAAATGTGGTTGCATTTAATAAATTTTCAGAGATAAGAATAGCCAGCAATGTTGTCAATGAGTGATCTAAGACAACACAAATGGTTGCTATGGGAGGGGAGGATATATGGGCGATAAAAAGCAAACCCAACACATGCGCGAGGGTCGTTAGACTTGATAAAAACGAGCGTGGTAATTCTCATTGGACGATATTATCATATGTGATTGTGTCTATTGGAGGAGATTATCACGTGTGACTGTGTCTGTTGGAGGAGATTATCACGTGTGACTGTGTCTATTGGAGGACATATCACGTGTGATTGTGTCTATTGGAGGACATTATCACGTGTGATTGTGTCTATTGGAGGACATTATCACGTGTGCTTGTGTCTATTGGAGGGCATTATCACGTGTGATTGTGTCTATTGGAGGACATATCACGTGTGACTGTGTCTATTGGAGGACATTATCACGTGTGATTGTGTCTATTGGAGGACATTATCACGTGTGCTTGTGTCTATTGGAGGACATATCACGTGTGCTTGTGTCTATTGGAGGGCATTATCACATGTGATTGTGTCTATTGGAGGACATTATCACGTGTGATTGTGTCTATTGGAGGACATTATCACGTGTGCTTGTGTCTATTGGAGGACATATCACGTGTGCTTGTGTCTATTGGAGGGCATTATCACATGTGATTGTGTCTATTGGAGGACATTATCACGTGTGATTGTGTCTATTGGAGGACATTATCACGTGTGATTGTGTCTATTGGTGGACATATCACGTCTGACTGTGTCTATTGGAGGACATTATCACGTGTGATTGTGTATATTGGAGGACATATCACGTGTGATTGTGTCTATTGGAGGACATTATCACGTGTGATTGTGTCTATTGGAGGACATTATCACGTGTGATTGTGTCTATTGGAGGACATATCACGTGTGATTGTGTCTATTGGAGGGCATTATCACGTGTGATTGTGTCTATTGGAGGACATATCACGTGTGATTGTGTCTATTGGAGGACATTATCACGTGTGATTGTGTCTATTGGAGGACATATCACGTGTGATTGTGTCTATTGGAGGGCATTATCACGTGTGATTGTGTCTATTGGAGGACATTATCATGCGTGATTGTGTCTATTGGAGGACATTATCACGTGTGATTGTGTCTATTGGAGGACATTATCACGTGTGACTGTGTCTGTTGGAGGACATTATCACGTGTGATTGTGTCTATTGGAGGACATTATCACGTGTGATTGTGTCTATTGGAGGACATATCACGTGTGATTGTGTCTATTGGAGGGCATTATCACGTGTGATTGTGTCTATTGGAGGACATTATCACGTGTGATTGTGTCTATTGGAGGACATTATCACATGTGATTGTGTCTATTGGAGGACATATCACGTGTGATTGTGTCTATTGGAGGACATATCACGTGTGATTGTGTCTGTTGGAGGAGATTATCACATGTGATTGTGTCTATTGGAGGACATTATCACGTGTGATTGTGTCTATTGGAGGACATATCACGTGTGATTGTGTCTATTGGAGGACATATCACGTGTGATTGTGTCTATTGGAGGACATATCACGTGTGACTGTGTCTATGGCAGGACATTATCACATGTGATTGTGTCTATTGGAGGACATATCACGTGTGATTGTGTCTATTGGAGGACATATCACGTGTGACTGTGTCTATGGCAGGACATTATCACATGTGATTGTGTCTATTGGAGGACATATCACGTGTGATTGTGTCTATTGGAGGACATTACCACGTGTGATTGTGTCTATGGCAGGACATTATCACGTGTGATTGTGTCTATTGGAGGACATTATCATGCGTGATTGTGTCTATTGGAGGACATTATCACCTGTGACTGTGTCTATTGGAAGACATTATCACGTGTGACTGTGTCTATTGGAGGACATTATCACGTGTGATTGTGTCTATTGGAGGACATTATCACGTGTGATTGTGTTTGTTGAAAACAATTATCACGTGTGATTGTGTCTATTGGAGGAAATTATCACGTGTGATTGTGTCTGTTGGAGGACATTATCACGTGTGATTGTGTCTATTGGAGGACATTATCACGTGTGATTGTGTCTAATGGAGGACATTATCACGTGTGATTGTGTCTATGGCAGGACATTATCACATGTGATTGTGTCTATTGGAGGACATATCACGTGTGATTGTGTCTAATGGAGGACATTATCACGTGTGACTGTGTCTATTGGAGGGCATTATCACGTGTGATTGTGTCTATTGGAGGACATTATCATGCGTGATTGTGTCTATTGGAGGACATTATCACGTGTGATTGTGTCTATTGGAGGACATTATCATGCGTGACTGTGTCTATTGGAGGACATTATCACTTGTGATTGTGTCTTTTGAAAAACAATATCACGTGTGATTGTGTCTATTGGAGGACATTATCACGTGTGACTGTGTCTATTGGAGTACATTATTACGTGTGACTGTGTCTATTGAAAGACATTATCACGTGTGACTGTGTCTATTGAAAGACATTACCACGTGTCATTGTGTCTATAGGAGGACAGTGTGATTTTTTCAATGTGCAAAACCGCTTATTGTTTTCGACTTATGTTATAATGAATGTATTACCATCTTCGCAAAACGTCATCTTAGATCACTAAATGGGTGTTGAAATGGTATCCAATCCGCAAGTCTATATAAGACTCCAAATATATAGAATATACATAGTGATGTAACACACAAGTTCGTACTCCGTACATATCCCCTGTATCAGACAGACACACCAATCCAATCATACAGAATACAAGTGTCCAATAAGTACATACATATCTTAGCGACCCATTCCTATATATAATTACACTTAAGTAATGCACGTGCAACTACAATGTACTTCAGTACACATAGAAAGATATACAATGTACATGATAAGATGTAACAAATATACGCAATGCACATTATCATTAGATTTAAAAAGGATATGCAATGTACATTATCGTAAAGTGTAACAAATATATATAATGTAAATTGATATAAAGTTTACAATGTACATTATTATAAAGTTGAACAGAGATATACAATGTACATTATTATAAAGTTGAACAGAGATATACAATGTACATTATTATAAAGTTGAACAGAGATATACAATGTACATTATTATAAAGTTGAACAGAGATATACAATGTACATTATTATAAAGTTGAACAGAGATATACAATGTACATTATTATAAAGTTGAACAGAGATATACAATGTACATTATTATAAAGTTGAACAGAGATATACAATGTACATTATTATAAAGTTGAACAGAGATATACAATGTACATTATTATAAGGTGTAGAAGACCTTCAGAATTGCGTATTATTTGAGGCTCAATAAGTAGCAGTCACTAATCAGTTTACATGGACATCAATGTTGCTAACAAAGTTCTTTTTGTCCGCACAATGAAATACTGACTTTTTTGGTAAGGAAGTTCGAAATATATTTTAGTTTTATCTACTACAAAACAATGTTAAATGTTACGTTTTATTAGTTTTGTGTCACAAAAATTCGCTTTATAACATCTAGTGGTTTCACTGGAGACTACTTTGACAAGTATGTGTCTGGTTGCGACATTCTATTGTTTCCGAAAATAATACGGGGTCATTGGCTTAATGGCATTAGGTACATGTACAGTGACAACATATTACATGTGTAACACGGTATGTGCTAATTGAATCAATTCAGCATGTATGTCTATACAGTACACGTGCTTTTCACGCGCTATGTCTGTCGCTAGGGATAGACATGTACGGATGACACAGCCAACTATACAGCTGGCGGCCAACTGTTTACTGAGCCTCACTGACTTACCGTAGTAACAAGGGTATTTCATATCATCGTTTTCTTTCAAAATTTCAAAAATCGTTATTTAATCTATCTCGAGGTATCATAAGCATTGTTAGGTCAGGAGAGCATTTACATACCGCAGTACCCCTTCCGTGATGCTTTTATATAACACATCTAGCAATCAAAAAGTTGAAACTAATCTCCAAAGCGAATCTTGTTCTTGTTCTTTTCAGCTTTTAACATACTTGGATATGCAATAAAATAAAAGCCGTATTGATTTCGTTTTATACATATATATATATGTTTTTTCATGCATCTTCGAAATCCATTGCATGAACAGAATATAATAAATCGTAATTATATACCGTTTTGTTAACCCTCGTTTTATAGTCTTATGTGTTTTACAAAGGAACTTTATATATACTGTTGGACAATTTTATTTGGACTCGTTGGACTAACAAGTATAGAACACTTACAAGGAGGGAGACAACTTCAGGATTTAACGATATGAATTGTCAGTAATAGAATCTTAGTAGTGAGTTCGATGTAAGTTTGGTGTACACACGTATAGGTATGTAGGTACTAAACATCCGAAACCCAATTGTTGCTGTTCTGCGTGATAGCATAATAACACCTGAGGAATATGTTTTACCGACTGCAGTTACGTTCTTATCTGGGTCATCATATGAATTTACATATTAATATTCGGGATAGTTTTGTTGTATATCGTACCTGAACGACACTGAGATTGGTTATCATGGTGTGGGATTCTCCACTTACACAAACGCTGGCCTCCGACAGCACTCACTACCACACCAAGGTCGACCCATAATCTCAAAATCAATGCCCAGAGGAAACCACAAAAATCATAGGTTCGCCTAGTAAATACTCGTAAAATATGAGAAATAACAAGCAAAACTGTTTCAAATTTCGTGCTGATCGTGAAATGTTTCCAATTTACTATCAATTTCGCACATTGGATTAATTATTGTAATTGAAGTGCTGGCAGTATGTCAGAGTGAAAGGCGTCAGAACACAGCCGCAGGTTAAGAGATTCAGAAACATTACCCAACTATTATAAAACAAACATTACATGTGGATATAATATCTGGGTCAACCGTTACTGATCCATGGCGATTAACACAATATAGGTCATTAGGTTTATAGCCGAGACTAATAAACCACAGAACCGTTTACCTCTACACGTATAGTACATCGCCATTTAACCTTTGAACTGCATACTTTATTGCACGAATGCACTAAACACTCTAGATGTACATTAAAACATGAACTATGAAACAAACTGAATAATACGTACACATAAAAACTCATCATAAAAAGGTCATAACGAAAAAAAGACATTTTATATAAAATTGTATAAACCTACAGACTTTTGAGTCGGTGATAAGAACGTTTGAAAGGAAAGGAGCGCGTTTGATGGGCTGACTTTGACGAGACCTAATGCTGTCACGAAAGAGCTTTGTGCTACTTAAGAAGTAGCTGTTTCCTGAGAACAAAGAGGGATGGGAGTTCGACAACCTCTAACCTTCATGGTACGGCTTACCCATGACCACCGGCACAACTACGTGTATTCACTTCATCTCCACTTCTTTTGATGTATTACATAAAATACGGAAATGAGATATATATGATATTATCCCCAAAATCTGGTCAAAGGTCAATAGATGTTTGACATTGATAAAAAGGAGATGAAATGCCGCTCTGTACCGACTATCTGTGGTATCGGTAGTCCCGGTAAAATTACGTCGGTAATTGTGTAGTCTTCATTTGGTGTATTTTCACGCTTGGGAATGCATGCATGATTAAGTACAATCTTCCAATTGTGTGTGTTACAATATATTCGTAGCGATGTATATGGGAATGCTTCTTTACTGAGAATACTACAGAAAATGTAATTTTGCCAATGCAGTGAAATGAAATAAGTTAAAACAAATATGAAACATAAAATTATATAAAACATAATAAGATATAGGTAATTGTGGCAGGCGAATCGTAGAATCGGGGCTTGATTTCCGTAAAGTAATTAATCGGATTCGAAGTGAATAGAAGCTTTTTAATGCAAACTGAGTTCAGTTTTGTTTTCCTTATGCTTCTTAAGCCCTTTTATTGTTTATATGCTGTCGATACGGAGTTTTCCTCAGTCGGGAAAGATTAGTTCATTATAATCATCCTTACTATTTTTAGTCATTGAAACCGTCCAAATATAGCGGAAACAGATGCGCTGTTTAGTCGACCAAGGCCGTGTCAACATTTGACACATATTCGAATGAACAAAAAATGACAAGTATTTTTTTCCATCTGAGCTATGACAGCTATGTATGACGTTAAGTGGACTAAACTGTCTATAAGAGATCATTTGACCAACAGCCGGATCAGATGTCCACTTCATGGCATCCTCCCTCATTTATTCAATTGTACATTGCAGAAAAGGGGTAAGTATCTAGTAGTCATGGAGGAACAACATGGAGAAAAGATTGTTCCCTAATTTCTGTGTGGGGATCTCGGGAGAGGAAATCAGACAGACATAGTCTCTATAGCTGGTACTCTATCGTTCTGAAAATTGGCGGATTCGATGGAACAACCTTAAGGTAACCAATAAAAAGGTCACTAAGTAAACAGATTTTCCGTTTATATTATGTATCCTTTGTCATACCCGATGTTCCTACTTAGCTCTGACCGAAATACTCCCCGTGTCAATGAGCTGTATAATTTTTATATAACGCAATATCGTATGGTATCATTGCTTCGTATCTATACAGTTTATAACTTCAAAATCTATCCTTTATTTTGCGAAATGTGAATATTCAAGACTTGATTTCTAATTTCTTTATGAATATTCATGATGCTTATTGTGAGTAGGAGTTTTATGGAGATGTATATACATTACATAAAATGACAATAGTGGTTCTCACGCTAAAATTCAATCAATTTATCTTTGAAAACGTTTCTGGTGCCGAACGACTTTTTCTGAATTTAATCGAGACAATTTAAACGGCGCCTTCAAACGGAAGGGTAACTAAATCGTACTTAATTCTGGCTATCTCATGCGTGCCAAATTATACTCAATTTGTATGGTCAGTCTACCATACAGCGATCGCTTGTACTTCCTTCCGAACGTCTGTAGTGGCGAGGTGACGCTACTCGGAAGCCTCTCTACTTAGCCTTTCTGATGTAAATATGCCTGCCTATCGCGGGAATTAACGCGATAGAGAAGGAAAGTCGTGATATTTCGTGTATACAACATCGACTCTGTCCAATTAAGCAATGCTATCTAAAATTGTTACGGGGGTTTGACTGTATTTGTAAGTCTAATTGCTTGAAGCGGGCTAGTATGTTGCTTTAGTCACACCTTATGAATCACACAGTTAAGGAAAAGAGGTAACGGGTGAGATTGAAGGTCGCACACAGTAGAATGTCCCTAAATGTCAATCTATATCGAAATCAGCCATGCGTGCTCTCGCTATGAAGGGGATACTGGGGAGCTTCTATAAAGCGTATCAGTATGTACATTGTAGAGAGGAACTGCAGTATTATCAATTAGAACGAGTCGTCATCCCGTTAACAAACCGAACTCTATCCGAGAAGGACATCATATAAGGGTTATATTAAATGAAGTATTCCAATAATATTAGCAGTGTTACACTGACGATGTGAATCAATAAAAAATGTAATGCTTCATAGCTGCGGATAACAATCACTGAGTAGCTAATGAAACTTGTTCATGTTTTTATTGTCAGGTCAGAAACTGGTAAAAGGTTGTTGTGATGGTATCAACCTCCAGATGTATTTATTAAAATAACTGTGAATGTGTGACGTTAATCCATTAAGTTTTTAGTTGTATTTACTTTGGGCTCGATGATTCACGCAGTAAAATTAACGATAAACCATGTAAATAACTGTTAAACACAATTGTCTTGCTAGGTCGGGCACATTGGTGATTTGATTCTACATTATGTGTTAAATACTACATACCCCCACTCAGGCAATTGAAGGTCGGCGGAAATCAAAATGAACATAAACATTATTCATCCATGAAATATTTTATAAATAAAATTATTTTTATCATCTTATGAAAAATATTAAATTGTAATGTTACAAGAGTGAAATTAGAACTCACGAGGGGTTACAACAACATGGTGACATACCACCCCACACTGATCTACAATAGACAGGTATACATGTACAATGCATTGACTTAATTAATGTCAAATCATACGCAATGGTAGACCGTTTGACCCTCACGTGGGTGGTCAGTAATACGCAATGTCACGTAGAAAATGTCCCCCTGGTCTTGTTTCTGCTGTTATAATCACGTTCAATTCCCTGTTCGGAATGCAATTCTCAGTTATATACGTGTCCTATGTAAACTCCCCCGGGGACTTTTATTGTATTGTGCATTGGTAAGGGATTAAAACAAATCTAATTTCATATATGACTATTTCTATTGTCAAAAGATGTCAAAATTTCTTCATTAGTATAAGTACACGGGATGTTCCAATGAACGAATTGCGGTCTGGTCGGAGGACCCATTGTTAGTCTTGTGTAGATTTAAGTATGAAACATATAATTGGATTAGAGTTCAAAAATACACTATTAAGTAGTGGATTGTATATTGTAGGCTGTCAAAACTTCAATCAAGATGCATGTCAAAAGGTCACCTTTGTCATAAAAGAGCAAAAGCTGTAGCCCACAGCAGACCCATTGAATGATTAATTCCCCAAGGGCCCGTGAATAGCCCTTTCACCGTAAGCAAGGGAATAACTGTTGTGTATTGTACTTGAAAGGGAACACATGTGATTCTACTCGGCATGGGCTGGTTCCGTCAGAATGACACTCTATTGACGCCAAATTGATCTTCTCTTCTCACTGATAATAAGCAGTCTGTCATATACTAATTGCCGGTACGGACTTCGTACTAATAACCATCCGGATCTTTTCTATACGATAGTTTATTTATTGTTCATGCAATAGTGAATTAAATCCAATCAATGTCGAGTACCTGCTGGGCTTTCAATCTCAGGGATAGTCTAGTTAAAAACAAAACGACTTGTTAGATTTCTTACCTACTTTTTGTTTTGTTTTTTATTCAATACTGATTTGTTTTTTGTTTTTGTTTTTTCAAAATAACAACACTGTGATATTTGACTAGCTACATTACCGTGATATAGCGGGATTAATACTATAATAAACAGTAAGAGAGATTGTTAACTAACTAGGATGTCCGCTTTAGATGTGTCGTTGAGCTGACATACCCGGCACACACTCGTCATCCGAAGTACCGGATACAGGTAAGAGGTTTACAAGTCGTCGGTACAAATGACCTCTACTAATGTCACACATCACTGACAAGTGTAGCACGCTACATGTTTATGTTTCAATTCCATCAGAAGTGGACATCGTTTCAACATGTCCGATAGTCTGATGTGAGACGTTTTGTAGCTTGTCGAGTGAGACAACAAGTACCCGACCTATTGTCAACAAGTCTGATAGAATCGATATAGTCGAGCACAAGCATTTGATTGTCCTGTGTGAGGCAATTAACCCCATTTCGCACACAGAGGTCAGGAAATAATGTCTCTGGTTTAAGCTCTGATCCCCTTTCATTTGAGCAATTACCGTTTTATACCAGTTAGGTATGGTTATGCCTGAATAGTAACTGACATCTATACCCAGGTGGGATAGTAGGCACATGCTGCGTCAATACCATATGCTGCAACTTCCAAATATTTCTGGTCAGCGAGATGAGGAATGTACAGTATATAAAACAAGGGTACCACAGTATGAAGAGCCACTCCGGCAACTTGTGCAATGTCTGTCAAATATTTCAAATTAAGGATAGGACTCGACACTTCAAAGAGCAGGAACGCCTCAAAACGCAGAGCATTGCGCGACAATTCAAAGAGCAGGAACCTTCGAAATTTCGAGAAGGTATTTATCATTTCAAACAAGAAAGTCTCAAAACAGCGGTGAGGTTCTCTTCTGATTTGAAATTAACTAAAGCGAGAATGACAACGGTCTAAATTTTGCAACAACGGAAATGACACAGTTTCCGTATTTCAAATTGTAATTGACATTAATTGTGCAAACATTTCCTTTTGTTTTGAAACAGCGGTATCCCGCCTCCTGCTTTATTCTTTTTTCTACAGATTTTATTCATTTCAGTAAGCCTGTTGCTTTTAAAATGTTTTATATGTGACATGAAATACCAAAAGCTTGCGTCACCAGCAGAAACTTAAAGCATGTGTATGGTGGCACTCCTTGTTCTCAATACCACCAAATTGTACTGGCAAACAAAAACGCCTCACCTGATTCAATCTAATTAAACATACTATACTGTAAATAAAATCTTGTAACAAAATAATGTAAAACAATTACTAAAACACAAATTTGGCACATACGATATCAACATCAGGGCTGGGATCAAATGTATCCTCCCAGGCGGAATGTATCCGGTCCTAATGAGCCTGGCGTGTGTTACCGAACCAGCCAGGGGCGGGGATCGGACACGAGACAGATATTTAAAGTTTTGGATAATGAATAAAGGAAAACAATGCCCTGTTGATGCGTTTTTGATGAACATCCCACTTTGTTAAATAAACCAGTGAAATTTGAGCTATAAGACAGAACTCTATTCCGGTCAATTTGCTGCTAACGCGTCCCAGCCTTGGTTAAACTTGTTGTGTTGCAAACACGCCCTTTAAAACATCTTAATTTGAGTGAATAATACACGTCGATTCCTCGGCGATGAGAAGAAGCTGTTTTGACGTGTAAACCACTGTTTTAAATTGTCGACGTTCTCGAGGGGAAAAAACACTTCCTACGAGGGTGTTTAAAGGGGCAATAAAGGGGCGTATAAAAACGAAACACGAGACATTACAGAACCTGGCGTGTTTTTTACGATCATTATATCCCTTAATAATATGTATATTGATGTTAACTGCTCTATTTATCAGACTCTACATCTCACAACAAAAAACTGCATGTCCATTACAATATAAAAATACATTTCGCCCTATCTGTCATTAAATGTTTTTCATTGTATAGTTCATTGTTATACTTCAATGATAATACATGGTCGTTAACATACAGTAATATAGGTTTTAATGGGTTTTTTGTTGACGTACAATGTACCACTATCCTACAACTCAAACAGCGTCCCATATTGACGTAGGTACATGTACAATGTATCGGTACATGTATCTTACGACCGAGGCGGTGTCCCTTGTTGACATACAATGTATCGGTATCTTACGACCGAGGCGGTGTCCCTTGTTGACATACAATGTATCGGTAACTTACGACCAACCGGTGTCCCTTGTTGACATATAATGTATCGGTAGTTTACGACCGAGGCGGTGTCCCTTGTTGACATACAATGTATCGGTAGTTTACGACCGAGGCGGTGTCCCTTGTTGACATACAATGTATCGGTATCTTACGACCGAGGTTGTGGTCCTTGTTGACATACAATGTATCAGTATCTTACGACCGAGGCGGTGGCCCTTGTTGACATACAATGTATCGGTAGTTTACGACCGAGGCGGTGTCCCTTGTTGACATACAATGTATCGGTAGTTTACGACCGAGGCGGTGTCCCTTGTTGACATACAATGTATCGGTAGTTTACGACCGAGGCGGTGTCCCTTGTTGACATACAATGTATCGGTATCTTACGACCGAGGCGGTGTCCCTTGTTGACATACAATGTATCGGTATCTTACGACCGAGGCGGTGTCCCTTGTTGACATACAATGTATCGGTATCTTACGACCGAGGCGGTGCCCCTTGTTGACATACAATGTATCGGTATCTTACGACCGAGGCGGTGTCCCTTGTTGACATACAATGTATCGGTATCTTACGACCGAGGCGGTGTCCCTTGTTGACATACAATGTATCGGTATCTTACGACCGAGGCGGTGTCCCTTGTTGACATACAATGTATCGGTATCTTACGGCCGAGGCGGTGTCCCTTGTTGACATACAATGCATCCCTTGATATGTATCTTTCTGAATCTGCTATATTTACGGCTGGGGACACAGTGTAAACAACAGATATGTTGCAGGTAAGTAAGGAAAAACACCATTCTTTTCGAAGGTAACTTCTTAGATGCTCACAATGTGATTAAAATGGAAAACTTCATTAGAGCGGCACAAATAACGGCAAATGAAATAAAATAGTATTTTTTATTAATTTTATGTTGAGATTCCGGGGAATGACATACGTGTTAAGATCAGACATTCCATAGACGGATTGTCGATATATATTTAATACATTCTTCCTCTCCTGAATCAAATTTAACATTAATTACTAAGGGAATCGTGCAAAACTTCATTTGTCTGGAAAACAGCACACTGACAACAAACCTTTTAAACTCAGTCCAGCAGAAAGAAAACTTATCAGGGACAAAATATACGGCGCATGCGATATCGACCAGTACCCGGGATATCGATAAATGAGTGTTGTAATGGCAGGGTGACCACACGACAGAAACACTTCATTATACACACGCGAGACAAGAGACTAACATCCGTCAACTGTCACACGGTCCGTCTGCATCGTCAGTAGCTTTTGTCAATTATCGCGCGAAGGAAACACTACAATGTTCACGACACCCACAAAATAGTGTCTGTTTATTTGCTATTCAGTCATAAACGTACCCAATTGACCTAGGTTTCAGACCAAACAGGTAAATCTATACACCTGTGTACCTTAATTAAATGGATTTAAAATAGTTATAAAATGTTGATTACAGACCTATATTTTATGACTAGTTTTACTGCCACTACAATTCTGGCGTTCTGGTTAATTTAAGTTTTGTGGGATACATTAGCAGGGATCGATCAAGCCTACCCGCAGATATATCGGTGACCTCTATGATCTAAATATTCCTATTTTAGATAGTTTGACCTCTTTCGTGTAGGAAACGATACTGAAGTCTCTGTAACAATCCCGTATAAGAGTATCCAAAGCGTATCGCCTATATGATACATTCTTAATGCACGATGTCGAATGAGATCACTTCCTTTATCATTCAATCATAGTACAATGTATCATTATTTTCGAAATAATGAAAATTAATGTTCGTCGTGCAGCGTGCAACCTCTTCCGCATTCGACCGCAACTTCACAAAACCATCAATTTGAAAGTATAAAACCTGCCTTAATGAGACCGCTAGAACATTGGATAACCAAATACACTGTGCTGCTTACTATATATAATACTCTGGGGTGAAAAAGTGCCATAATGTCCCTGAAATGTTTATCATTATATAAAATGTCATTGTCAAAATGACCCCTCGTGGGCGATCTAGTCCAGATGTAACACAACCCGGTTAATATTGTCCACCAGCACGCATATTTATTGAGGTGGCGCCACAGGTACTGCTACAGTGTGACGTACTTGGAACAATTGTTTCTGTTCGTAAATATAAACCGGATTATCGCCAAGACAATGGACTGAATGTTATATTGTTGTAAGCTTATTGTGACAGCCATTAGGCATATCACCGATTGACTCCGATAATACGGATGTGGTTTAGTCATGCAATTACTAATTAATTAGGTATTGCTTTAATCAGTATTAATACTTAGTACTATAGGAAGTAATCTGTTTAAGTACAGAAGATGATAATTTGCTCATCCTAATGAGCTTGCCTTTGAACCAATTGTTTCAAATCCATTGTATTAAATCAACGTGTGTAGATTCGTTTCTGAAACGTTGCACTTGGATCCAAGATGGCAGAATTGTAATGCGCCATTGGTCATGCAAATGTAACTATTGTTAACACCCAGACGGGAAATCTTAATTTCATCAGGAAATTAAGTAAATTGTATTTTCAAAGTATATGATGTATCCGTTACACTGTTAAAAGAAACATCACTAAAGCTTATGTTTGAAGCGTACATTTTGTAGGGACAGCCACCATGGTAGCAACTCCATTGAGATCCACTTCCATTTCATTACCATACTATGCCTATTAGGTACAACTGGTACGAGCACGATAAGGAACACACGGATAGATTTGTTCATTAAGATTTCATATTTGTTCACTTCTTTGTTAGATGGTGGCACAAAGGAATATGTATTGGGTGAAACTGATGTTTCTATCCTTTGGTCCCCGACTTATGGTTTCTATCGGTTATAAGCATATTCAGTTCGTATTTTATGTTTGTTTCGTCGGTGGTTGCAAACCTGTAACTTGTAACTATGGACAATTCTATCAAACCAAAATCCTGATGCAGAATTTTAATCACCGGAGTGGTAAACAAGTTTCATGATAATCCTTTATTATATTCCCATACTCCCTGTTCTTCCTGAACGATCAAGTTCTGTGCACCAAAAATCTTTCGAGTTCACTTTTTTCTCAGAGCACATTCACAGTGTTTTCTGCCACTTCGAGCATCGACCCAAACAAATTGCTGTGAAGTATCAAACAAGATATTTGGCAAAGAGGTGTTATTGTAAAGTAGAGTAAAGCGTTGAGGATATCTTAAATCACTATTAAGCTTGTAAGTACTCCATCCGTTCAGAGCTATGTCTGTTAACATTGGATTTCCATCGATCATCGTGAAGCTGTGTTAATGTATAAGACACAAGTCTAATGTTTGAGGTTCCCAAAGTCCCAGGATTTCCTTCAAACATTACTCGGCCGTTACACTACCATTGAAATATGATGAAAACGAAGTGTACTCATAGACTTAGCTGATTACATAAACATACACACCCGATGAAGGATTGCTGTTGTTGAAAAGAGCAAATGACACACACAACGAAGGCTTATCTTTTAATTGTTGGCCTTGAGAAACCAAGGACCGCGTTAACAGGCCGCGTTTGTTTTTTTGTCTTACAGCAGACAATTTACCAACGGATCGATGAAACGTTTGTCGTAAATGATCCTAATTGAAGAAGAATGGCAGCCAACAAAGCATCCATTCGTTAAGATTTTTCCATCCCAGTACGATATGTATATATGCTATTAACATTGTAATATATAGCGGGGTATTATATATAACATGAATACGTTGCAGAACATCAACGTATAAAATGTAAAACCCCAATAAGGACTGGGCCGACCATACAGTACTCAAAATATCCTAACTGGATATATTGAGGTCCTTTAGTTCCGTTCTGTGTTGTGACGTGTCGTGTATAAGGGATATTGTGTTGTGACGTGTCCTCTATAAGGGGTATTGTGTTGTGACGTGTCCTCTATAAGGGGTATTGTGTTCCTTTAGATCTGTTCTGTGTTGTGACGTGTTTTGTATAAGAGGTACTGTGTTCCTTTAGTTCTGTTCTGTGTTGTGACGTGTCCTGTTTAAGGGGTACTGTGTTCCTTTAGTTCTGTTCTGTGTTGTGACGTGTCTTGTATAAGGGGTATTGTGTTCCTTTAGTTCTGTTCTGTGTTGTGACGTGTCCTCTATAAGGGGTATTGTGTTCCTTTAGTTCTGTTCTGTGTTGTGACGTGTCCTCTATAAGGGGTATTGTGTTCCTTTAGTTCTGTTCTGTGTTGTGACGTGTCCTGTATATGAGGTATTGTGTTCCTTTAGTTCTGTTCTGTGTTATGACGTGTTCTGTATATGAGGTTTTGTGTTCCTTTAGTTCTGTTCTGTGTTGTGACGTGTTCTGTATAAGGGGTATTGTGTTCCTTTAGTTTCGTTTTGTGTTGTGACGTGTTTTGTATAAGGGGTACTGTGTTCCTTTAGTTCTGTTCTGTGTTGTGACGTGTCCTGTATAAGAGATTTTGTTTCTGTTTCGTTGTAACAAAGATTTCTTGTGTGATGAGAGGTAGTGTTCTCCCCCAATCAAACAACTGTTAATTAATACATGCCGGTATGTGAGAAAGCCGGCTTGGTGCATTAATCATCAACACGCTCGGGTAACGGTGATGCAACATCTAGCCTAATTAGACGACATATTTTCTCTTGTGTCCAAATATTTGTGTGTATTTGTAGACAGCTCTATATTTTACTGTAATGCACAACGCCCTGAAAGTAGCGAAAACAAACTAAAGACAGCATCAATCAGACATTGAAAACAAGGGGAGGGGGAGTTGAAGTCAGATAATTGAAATCCTACCTCACAAAACGTTAAGAGAGCTATAAAATATACAAACGCTGACAGGGATGTAAAATTCTAACAGACACTTGGTTTAATGTGCCGAATGTGTTTCATATGAAGATAAACTGTTACAAGCAATAGCTTTGTAAATTGATAAAATATGCTAATTTCTGTTTTTCGAATTAATGTAAAGATCAGTATCGAGGAAATATATAGAACGCGTGTTATCAAGTCGATCAGACGCTTGATTGTGATGCAGTCAGCTATAATACTTACATGTATGATTGCAAATTGAAAAACGTGTACTTTAAATTGACATAATGTTAGAAAATTGTCATAAAAATCCGGGTATAGGACAAATAACATCTGGAATTTCGTAAAGTTAAACACATAACCATAAACTATTACCTGAAAGAGAAGGTTGTGTTCCCCTGACTCAGGGAATCTCACTGACTAGATCCTAACCAACCCTACCGCAATCCTATATAAATCACTAACTAGATCCTAACCAACCCTACCGCAATCCTATATAAATCACTAACTAGATCCTAACCAATCCTACCGCAATCATATATAAATCACTAACTAGATCCTAACCAATCCTACCGTACTCCTATACAAATCACTAACTAGATCCTAACCAATCCTACCGTACTCCTAAAATCACTAACGAGAGCGACCAATTACGGACCCTTACCGCCAATTTACCGAATCTTAACACACACCAAATCCTATGAACGCGAAATCTAAAACACACCCTTGGGTGACTCTCTCTCTCGTACATCCCGAAATACGTCATGGTGTGTTCCCACCCATGGACTCTAAATGACTATGTACACCCTGCAGCGCATGCCTCTCTCAATCATATGTTGACTCTAAATTAATGATGATACATTACTAATTATCCTCATGACAGAATGAGAAAACCCAACAATCAGCAGTTATGAATTTATCACCCAATACTACTTTTTAACTTTTTATACTGGTAGGATTGGTTTGGATCAATGACGTAAGAGCTATGAGATTGATGTCTCGTCAGACTCCCGACTACGAACTGGACTTGGGTAGCTACAGTGTAACATTGTCAGACTCCGACAGCGTACTGGACTTGGGTAGCTACAGTGTAACATAGTCACACTCCGACAGCGTACTGGACTTGGGAAACATCGTCAGACTCCGACAGCGTACTGGACTTGGGTAACATCGTCAGACTCCGACAGTGTACTGGACTTGGGTAGCTACAGTGTAACATCGTCACACTCCGACAGCGTACTGGACTTGGGTAGCTACAGTGTAACATCGTCACACTCCGACAGCGTACTGGACTTGGGTAGCTACACTAGTGTAACATCGTCACACTCCGACAGCGTACTGGACTTGGGTAGCTACAGTGTAACATCGTCACACTCCGACAGCGTACTGGACTTGGGTAGCTACAGTGTAACATCGTCACACTCCGACAGCGTACTGGACTTGGGTAGCTACAGTGTAACATAGTCAGACTCCGACAGCGTACTGGACTTGGGTAGCTACAGTGTAACATCGTCACACTCCGACAGCGTACTGGACTTGGGTAACATCGTCAGACTCCGACAGCGTACTGGACTTGGGTAACATCGTCAGACTCCGACAGCGTACTGGACTTGGGTAGCTACAGTGTAACACCATAACGACATGGACATGCCAATATGTTGACAATACCATTCATCGCCTACCGCGAAGGTGTAAAAACAATTGTAAAGTATATATTGATTTAATTTTAAGTGTATTTGAACTGCCTTGATACGTACTATGTGGTATGGATTAGAGCTTTGCAGTCAAACATCACATTGCGCGCTAGCTAAGATACCACTTCGTCGTTTTGGATGATATGTTCATTTCACGTTTGGTGTTTGTAGCGATAGAATATAGCCATGTTTGCGTCACAAATTTCGTATTTCGTAAAGGTCAAGCGACAGTCAGTGTCCTTCATAGTTTGATATCGACGCCACGTCTTCACTGGTCCATGACAACCAAAAATACCAGAACAGTTTCAGGATGGAAGGATTCCCGTTTAATAGTTCTTTCTTTCAGTAGTTTAATGTATACCAGCCTAAGCATGTGATAAGGTTTAAAAAATACAATGCTATTTTATGAATTTTTCTTATGTTAATTCATTATAAAAGAAACATGAAAAAGGGACAACGTTCGAAAATTATTTGTTAATTTGTAATAAATTGTCTCGTGAACTCCGCAATATCTACCTACATTTTTGCACACCGCTAGATTTTACCAGTTGCATGCTGTATCCGATCGAGTCAGATCGCGATGACGTAAAACAATAGTGCATTATTCACTGTCTAGTCACCGACATCGGGCACATACGTCAGATCATAAGTTTGATATATTAGCTCGTAGTTTCTAAAAAAAGTTCTAAAAGAATGTTGAGATGATCAAATTAATGATTTTGACAATAAATCTGTTCCTTTGACGAACGCAAGATAGAAACAACATTCCGCTATGTGCCCGGAACGCCCACATTATCAAACCGCATGCTTTGATTTCCTTTTAAACGTACATTAAACTTAAAAGAAAGTTCTGCTTTGGATGTTACACAGAAAACCGTGTATAAAAGCATGTAATTGATCGACATGATGTCGGCTTTACTGTCAGATTTAGCGTGAAAATCTCCCTGATTTATCTAATCAATACATAACCTGCTAGTTTCGTCACTTCAAATGAAGTAGGTTTAATACCAATCGTGTAATATCTAAATAATGCACGACTTCCCCACAAAAAAACACCATTAAACAATTTCCGAAGGGTACCTGATTACATGCTGAACTGAAGATCAAACACTTGATTAGGTATGGTGCAGTCGATCGATTGTAACGCACCGATACTAATCTGTAACATACATTTCATTGATTATCTACTTATTTTAAGAACTAATTAATTACTGATACATACGCCTAAATGTTTTATAAACTCGTTGTATAGCGTCTTTATTGTTTAATATTTACATTTCCGGTGTGTGTTCATTATATAACCTTATTGACGAAAACAATGTTTACAAGTGTGTAAACATCAAATTTGACGCGTAGGAATACCATGTATTCAAGCAGGAACCATGCACACATGCGCGATTAGTATGAATGCGCTATGACTATTTTCGTTTCTATTTTGACATATTCCCAAGAACATATGAATGGAACATTGTATAATAAACTAAAATAAAACGATTAAAAAAAAAAGAAAAAAAGAAACTGTTTGAAATATCTTACAAGAAATCGAATAAAAACGATGTTTCTGTGGAACTATGTTTTGTTTAGTCCTTTAGTTGACAACCTTTCCCACCAGATTGGAATGTCCGGCTGTTACTGTCTACGCCGCCACCGATAGAAGAATGCCGATTTAATTTCTTAATAACATTAATACATAAAAAAAACAGGTTGAAATATATTGATAAGGAAGGATTCTTTTTTTTATCGTTTACTGGTGTGTAAACTGCATGTTTTCTCGTCCAGATGTACCGGTAATACAAGTAGTGTTTGGTGAGTATACATATACGAAAGAGTTGAATAAAAACAATCAATTGGGCAATAATTAAGTTAACCTCCTTCATACATAAGTTATAATCCAGAAACGTCAAACGGAATTAAATCTTCAAAACCTATACCAAATTACAATAGTCCTTGCCTTTTTTGTAGATAAAGCCGATTGATTAGATTTGGGTTGGAAGTGGAGTTAAAAGGAACGCCTAACTAGAGTTTGGGTTTGATGGGCGTGTATGTAACGTGCTCCACGTGAACTAGATTGAAACAATGCTGAGTACAATAATCGCAAACCAACATGGCCCTATGAAAACTCTGTGAAGGCCTTATTAGTATAGACTTTTCTTTTATGAACTATACTAATTCATCCGGCGCACCTGTTTGCATGGGAGCGGCTGATTTTCTCAGAGCATTCCGCCATGTGGGAAATAGATGGCCTCGTTTTCGGTTCTAACTTATCTTAAATGAAGCGGACACACATTTACCTCCAATGTAGGTTTTTAAAGTGGAAGTCGTTTTATTATCTAAATTGTAAGCGAAACCTACATAATACATAATACACACTTAAAACCGAAACCTAGATATCACACACGTGAAAGCAAAACCTTTACCTACATAATACATATTTAAAAGCGAAAGCTACATATTGCACACGTGAAAGCTAAACCTACATATTACACACGTGAAAGCGAAGCTTGTACTTACATATTACATACGTGAAAGCGAAACCTACACCTACATAATACACACTTAAAAGTGAAATCTACATATTATACACGTGAAAGCGAAATCTACATATTATACACGTGAAAGCGAAATCTACATATTACGCACGTGAAAGCGAAATCTACATATTACACACGTGAAAGCAAAACCTACATATTACACACGTGAAAGCAAAACCTACATATTACACAGTATATACACGTGAAAGTAAAACCTTCATAGTATACACGTGAAAGCAAAACCAACAAATTACACACGTGAAAATATTACACACGTGAAAGTGAAACCTACAAATTACACAAACAAATTTTACATCATTCATTCATTTCTTAAATGATAATAATATTTTCACAAAGATGTTTGTTATTCAAGCTAATTTGTGTGCACGTGATGCACGTAATACTCAAGCGATAACGCCCACCATTAGATTATCGAGGATTGGGCATGTGCAGACAGTCGAGTAGAATACCCAACTGTTCCTGGAATCTCACTTTGTGACATTTATTGATGCATATAAACCCACAATCTATCCGACACAGTGGGCGCATCTTACGGGATGATTCCTAAGGAACTGAACAGCTATATATTGGTGTACTGTAATCCCCCTCAGCCCGTGTTCTGCTATTTTTATGTCAGCGTAATACGTCAATAATAAAGAGTATCAGGACAGAACGAGTTAGATAGCTTGACATTTTAATCCTAATAAATAGGTAAATGTGTTCTAGTTCCTGAGCGATTTGTTGGATAATATTTCGATCAAGGATGAATATTTTATACAACAGTGCCTACAATGTAACATGATTTAGTTCTGTAATACAATGTATGTATTACAAACAAAAGAGAGAACTAATAAGATACAAATTTACTTTCGGAATTCTCGTATTCTTTCCTCTTTATCTATGACTATAGGTACTTGATATATGCTTTTTTAATATTTTAACATTTAAGACCCACTTTGATTATATTTATTTTCTTAATAGATTTTAAAACGTTTTCCTCCAATATCACTTAGGAGTCGTAAAACGGCGAAACAACTGTATGATGTCACAACGAAACAACTGTATGATGTCACAACGAAACAGCTGTATGATGTTGTATGATGTCACAACGAAACTGACGAGTCCTGAAAGAACGAAACAGCTGTATGATGTCCCTAACATTACTGACGAGTCCTAGAAGGACGGAACAGCTGAATGATGTATCTTACATCACTGACGAGTCCTAAAAGGACGAAACAGCTGTATGATGTCCCTTATATCGCTTACGAGTCCTAGAAGGACGGAACAGCTGAATGATGTATCTTACATTACTGACAAGTCCTAAAAGGACGAAACAGCTGTATGATGTCCCTAACATCACTGGCGAGTCCTACAAGGACGAACAGCTCTATGATGTCCACAACATTACTGACGAGTCCTAGAGGGACGAAACAGCTGTATGATGTCCCTAACATCACTGGCGAGTCCTACAAGGACGAACAGCTCTATGATGTCCATAACATCACTGACGAGTCCTAAAAGGACGAAACAACACAGAATGCGAGAAATTGACACGTTCCAGGACGAACAATCTGTATGCTACTGTTTTATATTCGTTGTTTAGCATATGCTGGTTTTTTTTTAATTTGTATGAAACAGCTCTATACACTATACAATCTTTACCTAATGTTAAAACAGTTCTATCATTAAATTGACATCAGAATAATGTTACTCATATGGCGAAAGGTTTTGATAATATGAATTATAATGATTAAATTAAATTCAAACCAGTACCCATTAAACAGCGGGGCTATCATATTCCCTATTATACTGCCAGCACGTGCTGTTTACGATGTACGTATATAATAGCGAAGGTGGGTACTGAACATGCATTGTGTGTGTTGGCATTCTCACATATCCGTCGGGAAAAGGCCAATGAGCAGCGGAAACGTCATACAAATATGTCCATGGAAAGTTAGCGTATATAGGTTACATTGATATGATTCTATTAGTGGTGACGTCTAAATCAGCCGTATTAAAGTCTGACTTTTATATAGTGTGGTACGTCTGGCTGGTGGCCGATCTTTCCATTTCTATGTCTTCTCGCCTACACACTCGTACATTAGGTATAATGTTAGCTTGACTCAAAGCCAAACTGAATATACATTTGTTCCTTAAATATTTCAATTCTGATAAAAACTGTTCTACAAAATAAATAAACAATTACCAGACTGGTGTTTTAAGGAATAAATATAGATAATAATGACCAGTTTGCTTGTGGAAAATTTCGATTAACTAACCATGCTTCATGTATCAGATAGATATTTTGGCAGTGAAATAGTTATCGCGAGAAGGTTAATATTTGCCCCATAATGTAGCCATTCTAAAAGCTCAAAATCCTCTTGTGTCCGTGAGTGCAGACGTGTTATAGATTTAGGACCTGTCAGAAAGTAGATTTAACATATTTACATTCCTAATCGAACGTTTTCTTAATCCAATATTTAACATATTAATTCAAAACCAAATAACAGCACCACAAACCGATTAATCATCAACCCTTTAAGTCTGTACATTTGGTATTGTCGTGTTCAGATACCTACGGTTATAAGTATAAAACTAATCTCTACTGGTTTATAGTACAACAGGTATTGTTGGTACAGACCCAATGTCGGTAGGCGACTGTCGCCCCGGTCCTGTCCGTCACACTGTAGTATGTCTAACAAAAACTTCGAAAGTTAGACTCCGGAAACAGCAAAAGCGACCTGGTGTTCCGGAAGAGTAAACCCACATCTAAATAGTGATTAATAATTAAAGAATAGTATAATTTTGCTTTTTATGTCCTATATACACGCCTAGACAATATCGTACATACGTCGTCCTTATGCACTATTTGCGGATACCATCGAGAAATGTTTGTAATGCAAATTGTTTAAAATAATAAACTCTCTCCGCCAGGTTTGGAAGCGGGTGATAATGGCCAGGAGGTCTGTCATTAGCATGCCACGTTGTTTTAACCACCTACAAAGACAGGATGTTAGCTGGCACAGAATCGTCGAGGAGGCAAACATATACTACTGCTATAGGTTATTCATAATGATTTTTAAATCGTCTTTCGAACAATGAATATTATAACTACATGCCTTTTATCTAAGAATACAAGTTGATCTCAGCCAGACCTGATTCTGTTCCAGATTTGTCTTCGATAAATTGGAAGAGTCAAACAGGTGTGTATAATATAATTCCAGCATAATGACTGCCATAGTTTGTTTGGTTTTTGTTTTTTGTTTTTTGTCTTTTTTATTAAACGATCGCATGCCATCACCGGGACAAATGATTACTTGTTTGTTATCTATTTGATAATTAGTATAAAAAAATTACCATTATCTTTTACTAGGGCAAATGTCGAATAAAACTGTATTTGCTAAATATCGGACTAGTATAATCTGCCGTTCACTATTTGAACCCTCGAACTACAGCCCACCAACAGATGGTTACATAAAAGACGCTAACATCACAAAAATATTCACCTGCATCTTGGTGTAGGTAAAGTATGATATACATTTAATGGCATAACGACACCCCGCAAATACTACCAATCCTCAGTCAAAGGTTGAGGCAATAAGGCCGACTGGGAGAGGTTCTAGATAATACGGAACATACTAAGCTCAAATGTTCATTCATGTTTAAGTAAAAAATGCCAAAACGCTGTGAAGCCCTACTTATCAGAAATCGGTACCTACCATCATTACATCAAAAGTGCAGCCTCCAGAGATATCTAAACACGATACCGACACTGCTGCGGGGGCCCCATTGATTTAGGTACATTTGGTAGTAGTGACCTGGTGCTAAATAAAGTCTCGAAATAAATAAATAGATAAATAAATAAATAGATAAATAAATCTTGCCTTAATACGTTTGTTGTGCATGTTTTATATATAAAGATATATTTAATAAAATAATCTCTGAAACAAATTGTCCCATCTCTTTGTCGAATCCAGTTACTGATCCAGCCATCGTACTTTGTTGCCGTAACCTGTGTCTGGTCCAGTGTAAGTTGCCTATCAAACAAACATCTGCTATCTTAATGAAGTGTCCGATTGATATTCATATCGTTACAACTGATATCGCGCCAGATTCAGTTTCTTTATGAGAAATGCACACAGATCCAGGCCTCTCCGTATCACAGAGTGCCGAGGGCGGAGATAACACTCATAGTCCCCCGAGAGCTACATGTACCTCGAACGTAAAAAAAAAATGCATTCGCAGCTCATGTATCCAGCCAAAAAAATCCTTCTAAATTATCTAACTAAACGCTGATTACACGTATCTCTTTCTAAAAAACAAATAAAATCTGAAAACCATTTGTCGAAAACGACATTAATTGACGGATTTGTCCACAGTAAACCGGAAGTCGTTCTGTACGAATCACGGAAAGTTCAGAGGTCAGTTATAAATGTGGTGTTTGACACGAGATTACAGGTAGTGTCCTAGGCTCGGTTATAACCGGAACAAGGACGTTAAGCCTCATCAATCAATCAATCAATAGATTACAGGTTACATGTATCGTTGGTTTGTCAAATCACTATACTAATTTTGTGACATTACCTCTCTACATGACGAATGTCTGTTGCCCAGTGTCGTTTCTGAGTCAACTAATGCATGGTTTTAACTGAAGCCACCCTGTTATAGAGGACAGGTTTACAGCGAACGAGGTCAACACACGTCTATAAATGGATATATCTATATAGTGATATTTACCTATAAGTGAGGAGCAGAGATGCGAGTGATTATCGATATCAAATATCTACGACCTTGGCCGAAATGTATTATATAATGGCCAGGATATTTACCTTCGGGTTCTTTTCAATCAAATTGACATTTAAATCGTGTTTCACAACTCTAGGGTTATACTTGAATCTGAAAACCTCGACCGTTTAAATGGCGCTCACGAAGAAGTGCTGTGTTAGCAAAAAAGAGGAGTAGAGTAAGTCGGCCGTGTACAAACATCGATAGGTTTTCATTGATAGTTTCTCTACAAACATATGTCGGGGACACTTATTGATTGATAGATGTCGACTTCCGCCCAGGTTTACTCTACAGACAGCCTATATAGGTCACAGGTAAAATCGACGTCTGTTATTGACGAAGTACGCACCATGGGAGAATTGAACTCTCCGAATATTATATGTACGATAAGTTAATGACTTCTTATTTTCATCTGATATAACGCAATTTTAGTCATGCTTTTTGTTTTAAACATTTAGATATATTTCAGACATCGTTGAAAGCTAAACTATGGAATGAGTCCAGTATTAGACCTGACATATACTGTTAAAATTCCTCTGATGTGAAACAGCTGTACCAACCATCAGTGCGTAATTTGTGGCGTTGATTGGTGTTTTTGTGGAAAGTGTGTTTTTATAGATAAGTATATTGATAAGTAATGTATGTACGGCCATAAGGGAGATCGGTAGGGTTTACCTGTGTGGCTGTCGACCTTCACCTTGTACAACGTTTGTCTGAAGTGTCAACGTTATACTCTTGCGCATGACATGTACATGTATAAATAGATTCAGACAATGGCTTTGTTATTGGAACACTCTTTTATACAGAAATAATAATGTTTTTCTTATTTAACATAATCAAATATTGAGCCATAACATTCGATTGAAAATATTTACATTTGAATTTTCAATAGTTGGTACGTATAATAATGCTGACCGACTTTTGAGGAAAGGCGATAGAAATCTATTTTATCAGGCATTGTTACCCCATACACTGTCAGATAACCGTGGGGACACAGACGGGAGGAGCGAGAACCATTGGTCCTTCCTCCACTCTAAGATCATTAAGTGACCTCAAGTTCACCCGATGACATAATTCTGACTAATTTACGACACTAGACAATCTGATTAGCAAAAACAATGGTACAAACAATAGTTTCGTTTAACTCAAAACAATGGTAGAACAATAGTTTAGTTTACCTCCAGTCCCGCTAATTCCCACTCCCGAACATTGACGCCATTCAACGAAAAACTCAAATGTCACTTATCTGATTGAAATAAATAATTATAAAAGCTGCGTATGGTTTTGTGTGTAGTGGTACCAGCCGATCGCCATATGATTGGGTACATACAGAAACTGACCCTGGCATTTAGGATTGTATTGCGTTACAAGTGTTTAGCCGACCACTGATGATTATCTAGTTAAATATGTCAATCACGAGCAAGTGGCAGGGTAACAATACAATTGCACTCCAAATTAACAAATGAAAATAAATCTTAAACATTTTATTATCTAAATCGGCAAGCACGAGGTTATACAGTTTATTTTATTGTAATTTGTATGGCGAGGTGTGTGTTTTCCTGTAGTTTGTGTGATTATTATTTTGTTATTATAAAGACATGTACCGAAACACGTGTTAAATACGTGGGTAAGATTACATAAGGTATCGTATATTTCTGATATTGCTATTTTTGATATCATGTCGGTATGTGAACTTGGGCAGGCCACAAAGAAAATATTTCAATCTTCAAACTGAAATCGACAGTTTATGAAACAAATGTATTTTCTTTTCAGCACATCAACACCTGAGTGAAGTTGTGTTTCATTTACTAAGTCTGTCCATCACAAGAATCACGCAGACCTAAGTTATATTATACATAAACAACGGGCTAAGATTGCATGAGATGAAACGTTAGCGTGATCCAGATTCGTCTGATTGAATAACGACGGTTTTGTTTTGGAAATTGATACATAGAATTATGGATCATGTTCTGTTGTCCTTCACTAGGCCACTTACAATCTTAATGATCGCCTCCAATCTCGACCCTCATGCCATCCCAGTTTCGCACAAACACACAAAGAATTCCCCAAACCAGTATTTCATAACCAGATTCTCAAAATAGGGAAGGTGGAAGCGGAACAATTTCGCCAATCAGCATTCTCATATAAATTACAGTTTTGAATACAAAGTACTCATATGAATATGAAGTATGAGAGACGGGTCCTGACATCGTCACTATGGATCTTTAACACAGTATTTTTCCGATTTCCGAAAAACATTTATGTACACCGCCATTGTGTAAGTGGTCCAATCTTGGAACCGGATCGTACACTAAGCCGCTCATTCAAGCATTCATTCATTCATCAGTAAATTCTCTATAAAAGATAACCTTACCCATTTTAAGTGATTGCATAATGTTTCCATTAATTAGATTTATTTTATCTTGGAAGTACATGTCTTCTTTCCACTTCTCGCGAGATAAATACCGGGTTAAAATATCTCGGCATTACTTTAGTGTGTTTACGACTTTTCATTCAGACTGTTTACTTAGTCTCTACCAGGCGTTTCCGCTTCGTACCACACAATCATCAACTGGTCTTTGATTGAATGATTTAATTAAGATTCAAGTTTACATACTTACATACAGCCCGTATCTGTCACTGAGGAGGAGATCTGACTTCAGTGACGCGTACCAGTTACACCTGAGCTACCTCCGTAAACGTTTACCACATAAATATCAATTTACAAGATGGAAACAGCTATTTCGCTAATTCTGTAAAGTTCCGCATGAAAGATGTACCGGAACTTTAATGTAGGGCCTACAGGTATAGATTGCATCTTAATAGCTGCATATTAACCAATTAACATTTTACATATAACCGCTGACTTTATAATCGTAAAATATCTTTCAATAAACTAGCACCTCGGTCACCGTCATAACACAATACACTTTAGTTATTGAATGCGAAGAACATGAGTTCATTTCGGCTCAAAGATATCTAACCCTCTACTGTATCTTACTCCCCACTGTATCTAACTCTCTACTGTATCTAACTCTCTAATGTATCTTTCTCTCTACTGTATCTAACTCTACTGTATCTAACTCTATTGTATCTAACTCTCTATTGTATCTAACTCTCTATTGTATCTAACTCTCTATTGTATCTAACTCTTCTGTATCTAACTCTCTGCTGTATCTAACTCTCTACTGTATCTAACTCTCTACTGTATCTAATTCTCCACTGTATCTAACTCTCTACTGTATCTAACTCTCTAATGTATCTTTCTCTCTACTGTATCTAACTCACTATTGTATCTAACTCTCTATTGTATCTAACTCTCTACTGTATCTTTCCCTCTACTGTATCTAACTCTCTAATGTATCTTTCTCTCTACTGTATCTTACTCTCTATTGTATCTTACTCTCCATTGTATCTAACTCTCTACTGTATCTTACTCTCTACTGTATCTTACTCTCTACTGTATTTAACTCTCTACTGTATTTAACTCTCTACTGTATCTAACTCTACTGTATCTAACTCTCTACTGTATCTAACTCTCTACTGTATCTAACTCTACTGTATCTAACTCTACTGTATCTAACTCTCTACTGTATCTAACTCTCTAATGTATCTAACTCTCTACTGTATCTTACTCTCTTCTGTATCTAACTCTCTCTACTGTATCTAACTCTCTAGTCTCTACTGTATCTAACTCTACTGTATCTAACTCTCTACTGTATCTAACTCTCTAATGTATCTAACTCTCTACTGTATTTAACTCTCTACTGTATCTAACTCTCTACTGTATCTAACTCTTCTGTATCTAACTCTCTATTGTATCTAACTATCCACTGTATCTAACTCTCAACTGTATCTAACTCTCTACTGTATCTAACTCTCTCTACTGTATCTAACTCTCTACTGTATCTAACTTTCTCTACTGTATCTAACTCTCTACTGCATCTAACTCTCTACTGTATCTTACTCTCTACTGTATCTAACTCTCTACTGTATCTAACTCTTTACTGTATCTAACTCTTTACTGTATCTAACTCTCTACTGTATCTAACTCTCTACTGTATCTAACTCTCTACTGTATCTAACCCTCTACTGTATCTAATCTAACTCTCTACTGTATCTAACTCTCTACTGTATCTAACTCTCTACTGTATCTAACTCTCTACTGTATCTAACTCTCTAATGTATCTTTCTCTCTACTGTATCTAACTCTCTATTGTATCTAACTCTCTACTGTATCTTTCTCTCTACTGTATCTAACTCTCTAATGTATCATTCTCTCTACTGTATCTTACTCTCTACTGTATCTTACTCTCTACTGTATTTAACTCTCTACTGTATCTAACTCTACTGTATCTAACTCTCTACTGTATCTAACTCTCTACAGTATCTAACTCTACTGTATCTAACTCTCTATTGTATCTAACTCTACTGTATCTAACTCTCTGCTGTATCTAACTCTCTACTTATCTAACTCTTCTGTATCTAACTCTCTATTGTATCTAACTATCCACTGTATCTAACTCTCTACTGTATCTAACTCTCTACTGTATCTAATCTAACTCTCTACTGTATCTAACTCTCTACTGTATCTAACTCTCTACTGTATCTTACTCTCTATTGTATCTAACTCTCTACTGTATCTTACTCTCTACTGTATCTAACTCTCTACTGTATCTAATCTAACTCTCTATTGTATCTAACTCTCTACTGTATCTAACTCTCTACTGTATCTAATCTAACTCTCTACTGTATCTAACTCTCTACTGTATCTAACTCTCTACTGTATCTAATCTAACTCTCTATTGTATCTAACTCTCTGCTGTATCTAACTCTCTGCTGTATCTAACTCTCTGCTGTATCTAACTCTCCACTGTATCTATAACTATCCACTGTATCTATAACTCTCCACTGTATCTATAACTCTCCACTGTATCTATAACTCTCTTTTGTATTTAACTCTCTGATGTATCTAACTCTCTGCTCTATCGGCAAGTTAATATATCTTGTTTCACAATTGTGGTTAAATAAATAAAGTTTACATTAATAGCTGTGGTATAAGACTCGCGGTTCCCGACACCATGACACAACAACAGTATGTAAATGTGCGGTTGCGATGTCATCATAACCTCTCTCCGTCTTAACTCTATACAGTATAACTGGGATTGTGTCTGAGTGCCTCTGACTTACCCCAACTTAACATGTAAATTTTACAAAGGATCGTGTGGTTATCGCCCCGACTCTCCTCTGACACCATCAGAATCTCGATGTTTAATGCGGTTACGACCCCCAGTGCATCTGCTTTACCACCATCTTAATTTATAAAGAATAATATTTTCTGCTGTGACGACCCCTTCTCCACTGTCATGAATAGTATAACCCCCAGGCTCCTCTCCTCCATCGCCATCTTAACCTGAATAGTGTTTTTGTGCGGTTACGACCCCTTGCGTCTCTCCTCCGTCGCCATCTTAACCTGAATAGTGTTTTTGTGCGGTTACGACCCCTCGCACCTCCCCCATCGCCATCTTAACCTGATTGTTTTGTGGTTACGACCCCCGAACCTCATCCCACCAACACCTGAATAGCGTGTTTTATATGTATGCGCGGTTACGACCCCCTTTGCACCATTTCAACCTGAATAATGTGGGGGTTCATTGTACGACGCCAAGCCTCTGTTCCGACGACATCTTAACCTGAACATGATGGACAATATTTTCTGTGGTTACGACACCAGGTCTTCTCCACAACTATCTAAAATGATTAGTGACGACTTTTAACTATCGATGGACAGTAACACACAAAAAAAACACCCTCTATTTCTGAATATATTATATATATACTATATGTCTATTACCATAGTTACTTCTATCACCACTCTAATTTTACACCCGCCACATAAAGGGCGGAGTTTTCTTTGTCCAAATACATAATACGTGGACAGATTTTGAAGGACATCCTTGACCCAATCATAACCCTAACTCCGCACTCCCTTTGATGGTCAGCGAGAGTGTGCCCTGGTGTGACCCCAGCGACCTCGTCCTGGGTGAGCTGAGGGAGGTTTTAACCTTTCTATATGGACAACTCTAGTTATTTTATATATCAAAGAAAAAATATAAAATATACAGCCAAAGACAAATCGTCACCTTAATTTATGTCTGAACCTCAAGACCCATGTTTTCTAAACGTGACCCACTCCATCCGGCTTTACGTGTATAGTTAGAGACACAACACTCATTACCAAAGGTTACTCACTGTTACATACAAGTACTAATATCCCATATACTATAATACTATTAGTTTGTGTCTACAGGCCAAAGGTTAACTGCAAAGTCCCCTGACTCAACCGACAAAATACTGAGAATAGTACACGTGATACCTCAGGTCACCAATATACAGTACTTTCTTCGTGTGACCTGGTCGCCTGGTCTCAGACAAGCAATGCCATACAATGCTACTACTCCCCCAGTATCCGTCACACAAACAGTGGTGTCCCTGATCAGTCATTACCCTCAGTACATCTCCGTACGACGCTATCACTCCGATCCTCGCCCTCACCCCCGACCTCCGTCCACCAATAACATGTACCGACAATTGTCTTCAATTGAAATCACAAACGAACTAGTTTGTTTTTTGACATATATGATCTAGTCCCACGAAAATACCGGTGAGATCCTGGGAGAGTCTGCTGTACTGTGAGACACGTACAATACATGGGGATCTGTCGAAGGGAGAACACGGGATAGGGGTGGGAACTTCCTTTGCAGAGACACCACGGAACACGGATTTGGATTATGTGAGAGATTTGTCGAACAGACACCACGGAACACGGATTTGGGTAATGTGAGAGATTTGTCGTACAAACACCACGGGACACGGATTGGGACCCTAGGAGAAACGTTTGTACACAGACCGCTGGATAGAGACCGCGGGGTACGGATTGGGACCCTGAGAGAGACTGTTGTATACAGACCGCGGGGTACGGATAAGACCCTGGGAGAGACTGTTGTACACAGACCGCGGGGAAGAGACCGCGGGGTACGGATTGGGACCCTGGGAGAGACGGTACGGAATGGGACCCTGGGAGAGACTGTTGTATTCAGACCGCGGGGTACGGATTAGGTCCCTGGGAGAGACTGTTGTACACAGACCGCGGGGTAGAGACCGCGGGGTACGGATTGGGACCCTGTGAGAGACTGCTGTAAACAGACCGCGGGGTACGGATTACGACCCCGGGAGAGACTGTTGTATACATACAGACCGCGGGGTACGGATTAGGACCCTGGAAGAGACTGTTGTACACAGACCGCGGGGTACGGATTGGGACCCTGGGAGAGACTGTTGTATACAGACCGCGGGGTACGGATTAGGACCCTGGGAGAGACTGTTGTATACATACAGACCGCGGGGTACGGATTAGGACCCTGGAAGAGACTGTTGTACACAGACCGCGGGGTACGGATTGGGACCCTGGGAGAGACTGTTGTATACAGACCGCGGGGTACGGATTAGGACCCTGGGAGAGACTGTTGTATACAGACCGCGGGGTACGGATTAGGACCCTTGGAGAGACTGTTGTATACAGACCGCGGGGTACGGATTACGACCCCGGGAGAGACTGTTGTACACAGACCGCGGGGTACGGATTACGACCCCGGGAGAGACTGTTGTATACATACAGACCGCGGGGTACGGATTAGGACCCTGGGAGAGACTGTTGTACACAGACCGCGGGGTACGGATTAGGACCCTTGGAGAGACTGTTGTATACAGACCGCGGTGTACGGATTGGGACCCTGGGAGAGACTGATGTACACAGACCGCGGGATAGAGACCGCGGGGTACGGATTGGGACCCTGGGAGAGACTGTTGTACACAGACCACGGGATAGAGACCGCGGGGTACGGATTGGGACCCTGGGAGAGACTGTTGTACACAGACCGCGGGGTACGGATTGGGACCCTGGGAGAGACTGATGTACACAGACCGCGGGATAGAGACCGCGGGGTACGGATTGGGACCCTGGGAGAGACTGTTGTACACAGACCACGGGATAGAGACCGCGGGGTACGGATTGGGACCCTGGGAGAGACTGTTGTACACAGACCGCGGGGTACGGATTGGGACCCTGGGAGAGACTGTTGTACACAGACCGCGGGGTACGGATTAGGACCCTTGGAGAGACTGTTGTATACAGACCGCGGTGTACGGATTGGGACCCTGGGAGAGACTGATGTACACAGACCGCGGGATAGAGACCGCGGGGTACAGATTAGGACCCTGGGAGAGACTGTTGTATACAGACCGCGGGATAGAGACCGCGGGGTACGGATAAGGACCCTGGGGGAGACTGTTGTATACAGACCGCGGGATAGAGACCGCGGGGTACGGATTGGGACCCTGGGGGAGACTGTTGTACATATACCGAGTGCATGTGGTCTTTGTGGGAGACGTAAACAACAAAACAGCAGAAAATGAAAATCGGCATCATTTCTCTCCCACGTCGTAATTTGAATTTCACAACTCCGCGTGCATACACAACATCAAATTACGTGTTACCGCGACTGGTAACGTCCGCTTTTTTTACCTTTTTACCAGCAATGATTCATACCTTCCTACCTCTAAATCATGTAATTAGCGGATATCAGAGTGATTTTAAATGATAAATGACGTTAAAGGCATTGTATTTCGGTCACTTGAACGGTTTATTAACAACTTATTTCAATATTTCGTCATCTCACATTATAAGTAAACAGCTGTATAACTCGTGCGCCTCACATCGATACATGATTTCACTCTGCGCTCTACTATGGCAAACTAATGATGAATTAAAGTTTTGGACAAGACAAGACACCTGCCATCAGCAAAGACACAATTGTGAATTAATGACTTATGTAACAATTATCGAGAGATTGTTTGAACTGTTCACCTGACCAGTTTTATATAAAATTCACACAATATACAATACAATATACAATACAATATACAATACAAAATACAATACAATACAATACAATATACAATATACAATACAATACAATACAATATACAATACAATACAATATACAATACAATATATAATACAATATACAATACAACACAATATACAATACAATATACAATATACAATACAATATACAATACAATATACAATACAATACACAATACAATACAATATACAATACAATATACAATACAATATATAATACAATACAATATACAATACAATACAATATGATACAATATACAATACAATACAATATACAATACAATATACAATACAAAATACAATACAATATACAATAAAAATACAATATACAATACAATATACAATACAATATACAATACAATATACAATACAATAAACAATACAATATACAATACAATACACAATACAATATATACAATACAATGTACAATGCAATATACAATACAATACAATATACAATACAATACAATATACAATACAAAATACCTTGTTCATACATCGAAATAGATTGACAATACATTAATCTTACCGAACACTACAAACTTAAGGGAGAATTCAGTTTCACTTCATTCACAGGGAAAATATCAACACTAATAAGAAGCTACCAATTCAGAAATGATTTCTAAGGCTTTTACATCAGTCTTATTGAACATGTATATTATAATACATTGGGCGCCTTTAGTATAATGATAGAGAACTAAGAATTACACGTGAACCGAAACCGTGATAAATGCATGACGTTTGGGGCTAATGTTGTGTGACTACACGATGCACATTAAAAGTTCAGTACTTACTGAGAGTAATAAATACTAGTCTAGAATATATAAGTTAAAGTGTAAACATGAAACATAGTAAATATAAGAACTTGTCGAGAACTCGGTTGTCGTTAATTCACTGTCATTGTTATATATTACATTGATTTTATGGGTGATGTTTAATACTGAGATATATGGAAAACACATGCTAATTTATACGTTAGGTACATGTATGAATCATTTGAACTAATATCGCCAATCGGCACAAAGTATTCTAGTTTGGAAAGAGTCCGTGGCGAAAAATTAGAAGTCTAACACGAACATTAACATATTACATTATTCCTAAAAAGAAACTGTGGAGAGTTGTTTAAATGTTTCCGACAGGTGATTAATCGTTCATCATAACAACGCTGACGACCGACTTACTGATTTAACAGTACCACCTAAGTCTGTGTAGTCTCTACATTAAATTTCTGTTGATCTTTGATTTTTTCTGTTCAGGTTGTTGTACAAGTGGGATTTATCTTGATCGGGTTGTAATACCTTTATCTGTATATCAGTCCCCTACATAAACAGATACTATTCCCAATGCTTTTCAAGGACGCAAGCTCTTGGGGAAATATTTTCAACCAGCCGATAGGAGAGAAGGCATATCTTGATGTTTACTAAATACAGACGTCGGCCACACAAGATTCGTGTCTTCATCTACTTGAGGATATAAGACATTAATATTCGAAGGGAATCCACTGACCAGCGGTCACCTTAAAATGACAAACATACGGACTATTATAAGGGAGCTTAATTAGGCTTGACCATTCGATTATTACGAGTTGTAGACCGGCTGTGGTACATGTACGACCATGGCCCCGTTCTACAACAATGGGGGAGAAATTCGCCGGCAACATGATAAGATCTGACACGACAATTTGGCACTAGACGTGAGTTAGGTACAAATCTTATAACGCCAACGAATGGAGACAGTTAGATGCATATGCTAGAAGAGATGTACCATCCACGGAAATAACAAAGTTAACCGAAGTTAAACGGAAATATCCGAATCTAAATGTGACATCCGGGTCCTCAGGGAAATTAATTATCTAGTCAACATCTCTCAAAGGAAACGTTTGTGCTGCATACGTTTTAAATATGAAACTATTGGTTACAATTACGCGTGTCTCCATAACATTCATTTATTTCGCATAGATTGATCATTTGTTTCTGATAACTTCTGAAGGAGAGGACAGTGGAAGTACAGGGATGAAGGCCATCGTTTACATCTCGTTAGTACTGTGATCTACAGTACTATGATATCACATAGCACCCAAACCCAAAGATACTCGATCTACCATCTGAGCAAATAAAACAGGGCAGCATCAGAAAGCTTCGCTGATATTGAAACCCGATTTATGACTATACGGTAAAACTGGATGCCAGAACTTGTGGGGAAGGTACGGTGGGCCATTACGGTTGTCGGACAAACTCCATAAACTAAACACTATGGGTTGGTAGGGTCGTTTATGACGCCGTAATTGACATAGAAAGTTTAGCGTACATAACGTTCGGTAATTACAGGGGTTCATTGTACAGCTGTCCGAATTCCGGCGGCACGGTACCCTCACTTCCATGGCAAACGTCCACTCTTACAACCATAGACCACCCCATAAACATTGTATAGCTTTCTTCTCATTGTAATTTACGAAATATCACGCAACATTTGACAAAGTGCGACTATTTAGTTCAAAGTCCAGTCAATAGTTGGGAATAGGTTAGGCAGGACAAGCTGTTCTCAATACGTCGTAAAACTGGGATCAAACCGGGAATAACCGTAACGGTTAGTCTGGCTGTAAAAAGTGTTCCGCCGATATACATGATATATAAACACCCAAAGGAAACAAGAATTACCGGGGAAAAAACTGTAAACGATTTGAAGATAAAAAAAAAAGCGTTTATGTTTCATCTTGCGTCACCCCAACAGTAGATTTAGTACCGTCACGACGCTGTAAAATGAGTTGTGGGTTTAGTTTTTGTATAATTGAGATGTTTTTACCTTGACATTTGTACCGACTAGCCAGTGCGGTGTGTACGGGTTGGGGAAACAACCTTCAGATATTCTGTCAAGGTGTTTTTGTATGTCAAGGTTTTTTTCACCTGTAATAACTGCCAGCTGCCGGTTAACTTACATCGTTCGTAGTTTTAAAACATTTATCCGGGCCATGGCAACTAAAAGCTCATTTTAACATACATTGTATTTTACAACGAGCCTATACAATTTCTACACATATCTTTGATCAAGAGTCTTATCAAGTCCATCGGTAGATGTTTTTGAGGTAAAGACCAGTTGACAAAATCTAAGTAGTAACGGAGTCCGAGTAAAACTATCTCGGGACTTTTACACCGAAAGTAAAGCAGTTCTATCCCTTGTCGGTCTGGTATAGATGGCCAACACATACGTGCGATAATAAACTGCTGTCACCAAGAGCTGATAACGATGAACAAACAGTCAGGATGGGTAATTAAATTTGTCGAAATTCATTAAAAGTTAAATCGCCCTTACCTGAAGTATGATGGCATTGCATAACCCCTTTAGGCCTTGTTTAATGATAGTTGGTCGATCATTTGCTATGGTGACGGCGGAATCGCCTACGGTTCTAAACTTTACAAGTCTATGTGAAATTATCTATGCCGATAACCTTCAACTGCTTATCTCTGTCGGCATATTTACTCGTCAATTCAATCCTGTAACACATCCCTGTTTCAACTTTTCATTCAGAGAGTGCAATATTTGCTTTCCTATAAACCGAGGTACCCCGTTCCAAGGATCCTTCCTGTAACGGGGTATAGCTAGATATGATTGAAAGGTTTAATCCACACAAGAGTTCTCCGGGCGTGTCATCGTTCGTAATACCCAAGAGAAATACTTGATCAATCGCTAAATGTTTTAATTAGCTTTGGACCGACGCAAACCTCTTGTACGCCATTTCAGTCGGTGAAGTATTGATGTGTTCCATTAAAGTGGGAATCGATTTCAATTAATCCCCGTTCAGAATCGGAAGTACCATATCGCGCAGAACTATTGTCCGCCTGATGGATGGACAATGCTTATTGTCTTGCGCTTGTGAGGTACAAAAAGAACTGCTTGTTTTAAAGAGACCCTACAAATTAATTGTTAATTGGTAACTTAAATCTGATGTTTTCTGGTCATTTTCACTTTATACTAAAAAGTTAACCTCGGGACTTTGCGAGATAATTTGAATTGAAATATCCACATTATTAGGTATATGTATTGGTAATATGACTAAAACTCTTACCGTGGGGGATAGGTTTAGGTAGCCGCCTTAAACCCTGGCACACCATACTTCGGCCCAGGGGGTTTGGCTCGTCCCCGAGGGTGCGACCATCAAGACGAGCGGAACTCCAGTCTTCAATAACTCCCCGTGTTCCTCTGCTGTTAAGCGCCATACAGCGACATTGGGTGGGACATGTCCCCCAGATACTGGCTAAACCAGTCCTCCGAGGGTAGGTGTTATATCCATCCACGAAAAGCACACACAAAACAGAAGCCAACACGCACGTGGCGACACATTTTTGGATTGTGGACATAGTAACTGTATTTCAATTCTACTCCACAACAATAACACTAAATCCCGCAGGTCAATATACTTTATATTGAAGCGTGTATTATTTTCCCCCTTTTTATAAATTATTAAGTTTAACTTTCAGCATCAGTTTCATGTATAACCAAGGCTCTGTATCATTGTCAAGCACGTGACAGATGTTAATATTCCGAACTCTCGTCCAATCACTACTGATAAGCGGACTATGATGCTAACAATGACACATCCTCGATGCTGATGTTAGCTGGTGGGGTAAAAAAAACGTCTCTCCAGATGTTCTACCATAAAGTATAAAGTGTAGAGCGTATGTATATCAGTGTGTGCTCGTCCCGTGGATAGCTAGGCTATACCAGGCTACATAGTAAGTATACACACTATGTACCGCCTTCCGCTCCACACCGTAGCGAATGCGACTGCCCCTTTTTCACAGTAAAACCATCGGCGCGAGTCCGTGTTATGAACGGCGCTTGTTGTCAATCATAGTCCAGTGTACGCTTGAATGATTTCACAACTGTTATAATGACGGATTTCTCTCACAAGATATACTGTTTTATAATTCACACAGACCTATCCTTATCATACACACACAGGCGGGTATCTCCTTAATCAAAATGTTTATTATAAATGTCCTTTTAGTATCCAATTTCCATTCACATTCAACTTTCATGTACGGCAGATAAAAGTTCCCGTGACAATACACATGGTATAGAATATCATACCTAACGTATATGAGAAAAAGGGATTTGTTGAAGTAAAGATTAGAGACGCGAAACAACGTGTGGCTCGGGTATTTACATTTTACCTGTATTTATGAATGGCTAACACCTCCAATACACCACACATCAATAGCAGCCGTACACATGGGAGCGAGCTTACTCCTCCATTCATTATCAGAGAAAAGGCCCCGACAATACCGCCACGATCTATAGACCAGCAGATTTATATAAAAAAAAGTTGAATGAACATGTCCTGTTGAGCTGGGATGACACTGTCTACAATGGTCTATGTATATAGCGTAGCCGGCCTATTGTGTAACGGAGAAACAGCTGACCTTGTTGGCCTGGACAAATTTGTCAGTCTCTTTACATGCTATCAAACCGTGAGTTTTACACCTGCCTTCTGTAAAAATCGACAGAGTCTTATCGGATGTGTATAAATATAACCCGGCGAGCACCTATTTTGATAGATATAGTTTATTGGGAGCAAGAAATCCTCACAGATGATCCTTGAACATGGGTTAAAGCTGACTGGATGGGTTAGTTTGTAGACAAGGCCTAGGAAGGGATTGAGTAAGCCAACATCTTGTCGAGGCCCCAGAGATCTACTACTTATGATATATATAGAAAGTAATAGATAAATACAAGGTTTCGTTACAAGTTTAAACAAACCCATATATCAGCTCGGGGTTGACAAACCTTATAGATAACACTATAAAGTGTGTGACGTGACAGTGAGATGACACTATAAAGTGAGTGACATGACAGTGGGATAACACTATAAAGTGTGTGACGTGACAGTGAGATAACAGTATAAAGTGTGTGACGTGACAGTGAGATGACACTATAAAGTGTGTGACGTGACAGTGAGATGACACTATAAAGTGTGTGATGTGACAGTGAGATAATGCTTTAAAGTGTTTGAAATGACTGTGAGATAACACTATAAAGTGAGTGACATGACAGTGGGATAACACTATAAAGTGTGTGACGTGACAGTGAGATGACACTATAAAGTGTGTGATGTGACAGTGAGATAATTAATGCTTTAAAGTGTTTGAAATGACAGTGAGATAACACTATAAAGTGAGTGACATGCCAGTGAGATAACACTATACATTGAGTAACGTGACAGTGAGATAACACTATATAGTGTGTGACGTGACAGTGAGATAACACTATATAGTGTGTGACGTGACAGTGAGATAACACTATACAGTGTGTGACGTGACAAGTGAGATAACACTATAAAATGTGTGACGTGACAGTGAGATAACGCTATGAAGTGTGTGACGTGACAATGAGATAACACTATAAAGCGTGTGACGTAAAAGTGAGATATGCTATTAATAGTTACATTTCAGTGATGTTAAACTATAAAGTCTGACAGTTAAGGCAGATAGCACTTTGTCTTTCTCAATTCCTTAGAAAATTATCATATGCATTACCTAGACAATTGATATTTGCTCCATTGGGAAGAATAATAGTATAAACTTGTACCACCCTGAAAGTTAAGATGTCTTGTGCTACAGACATGAAAAATGTAGTCTCTAGAAGTCAAACATTTGCAACATCGAATTTACATAATACATTAGTAGAATCGAACAAACACCAAATCTGTGTTGCATCGAATTTACATCAAATATTACCCGAGCTGATATCGATCTTACACGAGATGTTTGTGGTATTGTATTTACAAAAATTGTATTTTTGTGTTAAACTAGTTGTGAGTTCAATTTTTTGTATTACTTATTGTGAAGGTTCTTTATTCTCCTATCAGCAAAGCCGTCGCTCTCCGTGAAACAGGTCGGAGATATAGTACTCCCTGTGTCGACTATTTTCCTCCATCGCCGATATTGTACTCCCTGTGTCGACTATTTCCCTCCATCGCCAATACTGTACTCCCTGTGTCGACTATTTACCCCCATCGCCGATACTGTACTCCCTGTGTCGACTATTTACCCCCTTCGCCAATACTGTACTCCCTGTGTCTACTATATGCCCCTTCACCAATACTGTACTCCCTGTGTCGACTATTTACCCCCATCACCGATACTGTTCTCCCTGTGTTGACTATTTACCCCCTTCGCCGATATTGTACTGTCTGTGTTGACTATTTACCCCCTTCGCCGATATTGTACTCCCTGTGTCGACTATTTACCCCCTTCGCCGATACTGTTCTCCCTGTGTCGACTATTTACCCCCATCGCCGATACTGTTCTCCCTGTGTCGACTATTTACCCCCTTCGCCGATATTGTACTCCCTGTGTCGACTATTTACCCCCTTCGCCGATATTGTACTCCCTGTGTCTACTATATGCCCCTTCGCCGATACTGTTCTCCCTGTGTCGACTATTTACCCCCTTCGCCGATACTGTTCTCCCTGTGTCGACTATTTACCCCTATCACCGATATTGTACTCCCTGTGTCGACTATTTACCCCCTTCGCCGATATTGTACTCCCTGTGTCTACTATATGCCCCATCGCCGATACTGTACTCCCTGTGTCGACTATTTACCCCCTTCGCCGATATTGTACTCCCTGTGTCGACTATTTACCCCCTTCGCCGATATTGTACTCCCTGTGTCGACTATTTACCCCCTTCGCCGATACTGTACTCCCTGTGTCGACTATTTACCCCCTTCGCCGATATTGTACTGTCTGTGTCGACTATTTACACCCTTCGCCGATATTGTACTCCCTGTGTCGACTATTTACCCCCATCGCCGATATTGTACTGTCTGTGTCGACTATTTACACCCTTCGCCGATATTTTACTCCCTAGGTATTTATTCTCTACTTGACGAAGACCCGGACTTATTTGAGTGATTTCAATTAATTATACAACACCTGACCTATGTTCTACCTAATGAATATTTTATCATTCAATATATGTATGGAATCATCATCTAGTGTAAACATTGGAGAAGGGATCTGATAGAAATATCAGTCCCTCGATATTAAGTAGGATACAGTAAAACTCTCCTTAGAAATAGGTATAAGATTTGTCGTTTTCTTGGAATTCTATATGTTGGATTCGTCGCAGATGACGTCACCACAATGATTTCACAGTTGACAGTATGACGTTATACACGCTTTAAGGTTTAAAGCACGTTGAACCTTGAACTAATATGGCTGCCGACGTCATTAGACACTGCTTGCATGCCACCATTGTTCTAAATGACATATATTGACTCCGGCGGTCAAGTGACAATGTGATTTTATTTAGGTTTTTTTCTAACCGATGGTGATAACAATTAAATAAAAGGTTCTTCCCTCCCGTTATTTGTCTGTTTTAATATTTGTGTTTTGTCGACGTATGTTACCATGTATGGTGCGATCTATTGTTCCAAAGGAAAAAGAAAACTTTGAAGATAAACTATTTATTCGCGAAAAATGCAGTCTCAACCTGGATGCACATTAACGGAAGTCATGTGCTTATATCACTTATATATATTTAATATGGAGAGGACAATCAGTGTTTTATTACATGTATCTGGATATACAGTAGGTAGCTCGATGACAGTAGACCATATTTAGTTATAGACTTCAGTACTGTTTACACGACGTCGCGGAGTGCCATATTCTCATCCCGTATCCGACATGCACTTTAAATTACTTCCGTGTAATACTCAATTTAAGCTGTCTCTGAAAACATTGGAAAATATGTATACATTAAATGGTGGGAGAGACTGATTGATTATCATTTAGAGTGTTGACAGATATTGATCGATATCGCATGTCCCTGTGAGGTGTGACTTTCTCAATGGCGAGTTTACCGCTGTGATGGTGACACCCACTTTGACTTGTTTTATTCAATCCAACTCCCCCAGACGAGCTTTCTGCAATAAAAATCGATAAATACATGATTTATTTTACTTTACATTCATACAAGGAACTAGGAATCCTTTGCCATTCTATAGAATATACATAGTTGGTGAAATTGAAAAATAGAACTGTTAGATTATATTTATCTTTTATACAAAGAAATCGAATAGATTGTTGGTTTCAACAATTGCGATTGATACCGTAAACCGATCACTTTGTGAACAAGAAATCAAATTAATCCGGATCTGGTGGCGAGGTAAATAACCTCTCTGGAAATGAATTTTCTTAAATAAGTAGCAATAAACCCAGCTGTATGAACACTGTCTTTCTCCATCATAGTTGTATAAGATAAACAACCGAGGAATCCCGTGTTGTTGAGCAGGCAGTATAGATATTTTCGATTTGCAACATGTCTTGGTTTTCATTAATGGGCCTTGAAATGAACATAAAATACACACATTTCGCATGAATTTAAACACACGTCAAGATCAAAGATGTCTTATAATGTGTGTGAGGAAATATGATATGTTTGTTATCAGATAAGGTCTGATAAGGTTATATCAATGTGTTATATTTAAATGTCCTTGGGAAGCTAAATTGTTAGTAGGCACTTAATTTTCCTAATTTTATTCTCGTGCATTTCGTTACTATTTATTCGGGCGCTACCTTACTTCTACAATCCATCACACGGTTTATAGTCCCCTGCTTTAGGTAGTTCTTTGTACCGATCTCAAAATTACTTATCTACCTGTTTATGTCAATGCTACACGTATATACGCTACTTTTATGGTTTTCTGACGATGGGGGATGTAACATTTGATAGTCAACATAAACAGCATTCAAACACTATGTCATCTGGGGACAGGGATTACATTGACTTTGTATTGGACAAAATGATATTCACAAAACTTGTTATATTATATAGAATTATATTTCATTATTGTTTATAAAAACCAAGACTGTCTAATAAAATTGTATGGACTACAAGTATCTGACGAAATATTAAAATAATCTGTTAGTGTTAAATTGGATTAGCCTGTGTTAGACAGTTTAATGCCTTATAACAACACGGCGGTATTGACTATTAACATATCCAGCGTTTGCTCCATATGGGATCCATGTAGTGTCTGCTTTATATTAATTCTGAAAGGAAAAAGCATATCGCTTTTGAAATTCAATTACCACTTCAGATTAAAAACACACACGAGTTGATTAAAATATTCTAATATATACCCTTTTCACCCCAAAGCCATTTGGAATTCGAAAGTTCAAATGGTCAGCACTCGAGTTTTGACAAAAGAAACCGATATCGGAGAGCCAATAAGCACATATGGGGATTTCCTGTCCTTAGTAGAAACACGTGTTGTACATGAGTACTGTGTATTTACTGTGTATCTTCACCTATTTATTATCGATTAGCATAAAGCAATTCTTCCATATCAGATCCGAATCTATCTATAACCATAAGCCCGCTTGTGCTCTCCCTGGTGTAACTGACAAGGACCGATAAGGCTATTCTCCCAAATAGTTGGATGGTCAAGATACGATACGACTGCAACGCGTTACAATGATGTATGTGATCAAACACGCGCATGCACGTGTAAAATATCCACACTTTATCAGATGCACATAAGTTTCACCTCTTTGGTGATGAAGCAACAGCTGACAGACAAAGTGATGCCGACTCAACATGCATTGTTTGATAAAGCATTTTCCATGTTATCCTTCCCTCTGACATATCCAGATAAAACATACACCCTGTCGACACATGTATAGTTACATTTGGTATCGCTATCCTCGTTGACCCCGAGGTGCGAGATAGAAAGAGAAATCTCTACAAACACATGTAAACTTTGATTTATAATACTGGATCGCTTTAGGTCTGTCCACTGTTGAAGGAGGTACAAAGGAATCTAATCTGTCAGATTACCATTACACAGTGCAACCGATTAGACCAGCCATGTCATACAGAGGTCATTCAAACGGACACTCGAACTTCCAAGGGTGGATTACGTTACTAGTCAAGATGACCAGCGGTCAGTGTATAATTGGCAGGACTATTGACTTTGTTTATACAAACATAGGAAGCCAAGAAGAATGTAAGTGAAGAGATTCTCGAAGGTATTAGCCTGTCCGGAGCACTATTTGTTATTGGGGGGAAGGTAGGGGTAATGCCAGAGAAAACTCTAAAAAAAGATATCAAAGTCTTGTATCGCTGTGTCTGTGGATAACGCTTGGGTCCTAAATACGCCGGATATGAATTTCACTGTGGAACATGACTGTTTGCAAACTTTTATTCTATCACTTAACAAACTCAAACTTGTCTAATTCGTTAATAATTTACTTAATCCTACATCCTCGGTATGATACATTAACTAGAATCAGGAGATGGGCTTGTTCATGTGTAGTTTCGACGATCCATTTAGCCGTCGTTGTTTCCGGCTATAGTAACAAAAATCATAAATTATCTACAGTATCGAAGGCAAAGATAAAACACTGGAGCAGATAGAAATCAGAATGATCCAACTCAGAATTACAAAACGATCGGATTTTGGTGGTGAGATTTCACCAAGAAAGTCAATGTTTAAGTATCGGTGTACTTAACGGCAGGCCTGACAGTATATCAGATACTACACACTGTATAGCGGGCTAATTAGATTTCCAATACCTTCGTCGTAGGCCGGAGACCGGGACACGATCATCAGCTGATAATACGTGCTCAGGTGTAGATATGGGGACATTAGGATATTAAATTAAATTGAAATTGAGCGAAGTGGGAGAATTATCATTATCTTGGCATATGAAAGAGAATGTCAACATTAAAGATCGGGTAGTACTTTATTATTCAATACAGTGTGAACGTAAGGCAGCGCGAGACGATACAGATTCTGTCAACGTGTTAATATCCAGCTGGTCACTCAAGGTGTGACGAGGGAGATTTAGGTCTTTAGGTTAACAGTCCAATGTGACGCGCCAATTTAATATTTTAATAGACTAATACGCCATTATTATAATCGAAAGGCGTTCAAACATTTGACCTGTCCTTGCGATTAGCAATGTGGTAAAATAATATTGTCGAATAATTTCTAAGAGCAATGCCTTTTGTTTCGATATATTAAGTACTATGATGGAATGGGGTTTATCGAAAGGCCACGGTTCTTGGAGCTTTTAAAATATTGATGGAACGTAAACAACATACCATATCATGTTGTTGTGAAACTAACGATAATGCCACGGACAGAACGAACAAGTATACAAGATACTAATGCGCTGCCATTCCTATTTATGAACACATCTTGTATCGCCTTTAGTATACAGTTAGATCATTCGGATGGTCCAGATACCTTAGGGACAGAGTTTTAACTGTTGATTGGTATGACATATATGAAACAACTGTTTTGTTACCTGAATAACCAAAACCAATCAGATATAGACCATTTAAAAATTCAGATCCCAGATCTGTCCTATCGTAGACGTCGGCAATCCCGATCAGAAACACGCCAATTTGTGTTTGAACTTGATAAACGATAATTTGTCTTTGAATAACGCTAATTTGTCTTTAAATAACGCTAATTTGTCTTTAAATAACGCTAATTTATTTTTGAACGTAGATTAATGTTAATTTGTCGTTGAACTTGGTTAACGCTAATTTTATTCTAACTTTGGTTAACACTGACTTTATTTGAACTATGGTTAACGGTTATTTGTATTTGAACTATGGTTAACGGTTATTTGTACTTGAACTATGGTTAACGGTTATTTGTATTTGAACTATGGTTAACGGTTATTTGTACTTGAACTATGGTTAACGGTTATTTGTATTTGAACTATGGTTAACGGTTATTTGTATTTGGAATTTGGTTAATGGCACTAAGGTATTTAGAGAATAAATGGCCAGTGTCTTATAAGCTTTGTTTTGCTTGGGTTAAAAAAGACAAAAAGGTGATCTATTTTTCCTGCAATAGTCATCGAAAGTAAACATAAACTCTCCCGTTAAAGTCAAAGAAATCAATATTGTTCAAGATATATAAGTCTACACATTGTTTCCTTTTGTGTCGCCTTCGGGCGCATGAAAGTTTGCCTGTCAGCTGTCAAAGCAAAAGTAAGGTTTCGTTCGCCTTGAAGTATTCCGCGGCAACAATTGATTGCATCACGTGTCCAGTTATTTGTATTATATAAGTTGACGTTATGTTTCCACTCTGTAGCTTTATAATCAGCTGTTTCCGTGCGTTGTGATTGGTAAGTTTCTTCTGTGGTTCAAGATTTTCATAAAACGCCATTGTTTACATAAGAGTTCCTAGTTTCTTTTCCCCTATTTTTCTGTTTGACGAACCACTTTTCAGGACGTCCTGTCGTCGATGGAATTGTCCCGGGGCTATATAAAACAGATGGTCCTTTAGGGAGAAGCCTTCTGGATGTTTTTCCTGGATATATTTGTATATATATATGCTCAGACTCATGTTTGTCTTCATTAGATAACTGTTTTACGTCGTTTTCCTCCAGTTACTGTTTTAGTCTGCATTTCATTCAATTCAAAAAAAAAAATTTTCCCGTCGGATGCCTGCCTTAATTTGCCACATTTTCGTCCTAAAGTCAAAATATTGAATTATTCAGCCAGACAGTCTCCAATAGAGCCTCTGGCGACGATTCCCCCGAAGTGGGTTTTTTTTTATGTATTTGTTTTCCGAACAAAATATTGATTGTTTTTTCGTCAGTATTAAGATATGACGTGTTTACTTTGTTCCCTTTCCATTTTTCAGACAGAATCATTTCTGAGTACTGTTCATGATTTTGTGACCGTATTTCTTTTTATTTAGTTTTTCTTTAATTTGTGCCGCAATGATGAAGCTCATTAAGTGAGATATTGTGAAGGTCCCTTATTTTTTTTATTTTTATTTTTTTTATCTTTAAGACCTGTTTAACTTTGACGATATCCTTCAAATTATTTGTCGTTGTACCGGTATTTTCATTTCGTTGCTTGTTTTCATTGTGTGTTTTTTTCATGTCAAACATTCCAAGGTTTAACAGTGCTGTTTCCTTTTGTGTCTTGAGGTATTGAAGCAGGGAGAGTTCAGACGTAGCGGTATAGTTACTTTTCGCTGATTTCATATGCACATCAGTCCTACGTAAGTGTGTTTCGTCAATGTTGCTGTCGAGTTTATATCCAGAGCAGTTATTAAAAGATATCAAATACCTGTATCTCTATCAAGTTCAACCGCTCTGACGGTATGAACACTTGGCCTATCGTATCGCTTCATTGTTCATAGTTTCATTATTAAATACTTCTGCATCTGTTTCTATATTAATAATATCGAAAAGTAATTCAAGCGTTTGCTGGCTCATTTCCATTCGGAAATTATCACCATCTTCAATCAGTTCATAAGACATTTCGGAATGTTTCTTGTTTGTTGCATGTAGGCAAGTTGTGATGCTATTGTAGCTGAGCAGACAACAGCAACGATGTCATAAAGTAAATCGATAGAAAATGACTATTAAATGTTCTGACATGAAAAACAAGCCCTCCAAATAACACAAACAGGATTCATTTCATTTAGTGTACAGTTCAGTGTACATGCTATTGTTCATTTACGACACGAGTCATGATGTGGGTTTGTTTACATCATATGGATACGAAAGGTCAAACTGTGGGTCACTCAGAAAGTAGTGTCGTCGAAGGTCGTGCAGGTGCTTCCAACAATGACAGCGCCAGTTGATCGCAGAATTCATTAGTCCCTTTGCTATTCGGATACGGGATTTACAAGTGAACAGGTTGGTGTAATGTTGACGGCTATAATGCTGAATAATTAAAAAAGATAACCGGAAATGATTGAATTAAAGATTTTCTTGAATTAAACAGTGTTTTCTATTAATTCAACCATAATGCATCTGGAAATGGAAATGTTGCTTTGCTTAGTTACAAAACTATGTTTTGACTAAGTCGAAGAGGCATACGAACATCTAAAACTATAGTATGTAGGATGAAGGATACCGTAAATCCGAGACAACTAGATGACTGTTGGAAAAGACAAAAATGCTTGGCGCCAGAGAACGCTTGCTCCGTTAAATACGTCTTTGAAACATGTACCAAAATTATCCATAAGGCACCGCCTTATACACCAGCGGAATAGACTACAGTAATCGTATCATAGGATAAACCATCCTAAAAGCTTTGTATTGAGAACTAGACCATGTACACTGGAATCTGTTATAATGTATTAAAGAACATACATACATGCCTTAATGACAACCTACGGGCTTAGGATGGAAGTCAACCTTTTAAACTAATTTGTTTGAAGTAATTGAACGTATGATTCAATTATGATATTCAAAATTATTCTTGAAAATATGTATTATGACTTATGGTTGATATAAAGCTTTAACAGTGGAAGCATTTAAGCATTCCTATGTAATGGCTTTTCAACACTTACTGATAACAATGCTAAACTAAAAATATACTTTTAAGATATTTGTTCAATCACAGGTGTGGCATATGACGTATACAGGTGCGAGTTGTGACCTAATTACGTAGCCCGAGGGTAACGATCGGTACCGGGTGTTACGCTGAATCTATTGGATATATATGTATACATAATTGCGGTTACAAGTGTATACAACTGTATACCTATCGAAAGCTATTAAAGTATGGTCTTAAGTACATGGGACTCAATAGATTCTCTCACAATGAGTTCGATAAAATAGCAATGAGCTGGATTTATGACGCCTTACGTCTGCCTTACCCGCTGCTATTGTTACAGTACCACCTTGAAAAAATGTCGGTGGCAGGTTATGGAGAACTACTTACAATGTACCTAGGTCAAAGGCGCGCCCGACATAGACACGTGCGCGTTAGTCGGGCTTAATTGGTACTTTTAGACGTTTTTACCACTTATATACCTTGACGTAAAGGATGGGTGTATTGTTATAAAGTAGGATAGATATTTGATTCATGAAATATATAAAAACGGATTTTGATCGAGGCCTTTCGAAGCAGACTCCTCTCTAACAATAAAGCGGAAGTCAGCCAAGATGAAGCTACTCCCATTCCGGATAATAGTCGTGATGGAAAACAAAGCTGTAACCAAGCTGTACAGCGTTAATCATGTACACGTCACAGAGTTTGGTTTATTGTCCTATTAACATCCAGGGTCATTTAAGGACGTGCCAGGTTTTGGAGGTGGAGGAAAGCCGAAGTCCCCGGAGGAAAAAAAACACCGGCCTACGGTCAGTACCTGGTAACTGCCCCATTGCCATGCAGGTTTCGAACTCGCAACCCAGAGGTGGAGGGCTAGTGATAAAGTGTCGGGACACCCAACCACTCGGCCACCGCGCCCCTCCGTCACTGTATCACAGCCAACACACGAAATAAAAATATGGTAACCGTACACAGTAGGAATATGGGTTATAAGGAAGTCTTGTAAATAGGAAGTGCGCTATACGAGAGTGTGTTTATTAAAGTATTTAAGTACATTAGGAAATACGTTACTACGAAGGATGCTGATAGAATTGTTGTGAAGAAGAAGGTCTAGTTATTAGTATATAATTTATATTTGTTGTGCAATTATCAAGAAGAGGAAAAGAATTAAACTTAAACTAGGTACCTGAATCAGATCTAACAGTCAGAAAATGCTGGTTCATGGTTAAAAAACAGACGTCGTTATGGGTTCAGAAAATATTAGCAAAAGCAACTCCCTTGTTATCATCCAATACATACCCGTACCATGAGAGATGATAATGATTTAAAGTCACATATTATCATCCAATACAAACCCGTACCATGAGAGATGATAATCATTTAAAGTCACATATTATCATCCAATACATACCCGTACCATGAGAGATGATAATCATTTAAAGTCACATATTATCATCCAATACAAACCTGTACCATGAGAGATGATAATCATTTAAAGTCACATATTTATATGAAATATCAATATCACAGAATATTAATAATTTGCAAAGTTATATTTGTGTAAAGGAAATATATATAACTGCTTGTCGCTTCTTAGGACATCAGAATGGATTCAATCGCTAGCAATGGGATCGTGATTGCTCGCTATACTTGCACGAGACCAGATTCATTTAAATAGGGAGTGTATTACTTGTAGATGTTAATTTGTCTGCACATGAAGTAGTCAGTATGTAAATTGTTAACTTAGTGAAGCAGATATACATTATGTATTTAGGATGTGTCATCTGTGATAATGTACTAGACAAATGGGAGTGTCATTGTATTATCACTCCAACCCACGGGAAATCTCGACTGAGCTAAGCTGTATAGCTGATCAACATTTATACGAATTCAGACATTTTTCCGGTGATCGAACGTCACCAACCACGTGACTAGTAATGGTTGAAGTGGTATCAATTAACATCACATCCATATACGTGTGGTTGTAATCACATCCTGGTATTATTTACAAAAGTATACCTTGAATTAAACATCAAATATCGCTGTCACGTCTACATATTTTTATGTATCATTACAAACCCTGACATCCATGATTAATATGGAAGAAGCTAGTCTATTATAGTCAGGTTGTCACATGACACTAAGCAACTGAAGAATTGCCTGTTTATCCGGGTACATCATGACACGTCACTTCCGGAATTCCGGCAATTAATTATGTTTTCCATGCATCAAGTCCAGGCTATCAGACTACCTATCACCGCTGACTAGAGAATGCATGTTCCGGGGCCATTCTGTATTACTCGAAACTGGTAAAAAAAACTTACTGTCATATTCATGACAATACCAAAACGTGAGGTGCTTTTATTTTATTTCACATAAAATAACTATGAGATGCCAACACTTGGATTTTAACAGCCAGCTAAAGAATGACTGTCGAGATAATGACGACGCCCCCACAGCAACTTTAACCCTATCCCCTCCTTTCATTTCACAACGTCAACATCGCCTTTCCTAGTTCTCTCCCATCTTTTCTCAAAGACAACATAAAAAAATAAAAGCACATATGAAATATAAATATTAATTGTAAATACCATCAATAATATAAACTCAATCACACTTAATGCACGTCATCAGCCGTGTATCATAACGGACAAGGAGAGTACCACGACCTATGTGATAGGTATGATAATGTTATTTTCTTATGGTGAGTTTTCCACTTCTAGATAGTAATATCCCTGCTTACAAATCGATGGTGTTTTATGTCAGTTATGTCGAGCTCCAATGACATGCTCCCGTGAAATATGCTGATGACGAAAACGAAAACCCTTTAACACAACAGTTTCATGAGAAATGAAGATTGCGGGAAACTTTATACTTGTCATCATTTTCCCAATCAGGCATATTTTCTTTGTGTGATATGAAGTTTGCCGTGTCCGATAATCGTAAGTATGCCCGATGGTCCCGTGTCATTAGCCCTTTTCCTGTTGTTGTATTATTTTACTGTCGTAATAACTGTAATATCTTACTGCCGTAATAACTGTAATATTTTACTGTCGTAATACCTGTAATATTTTACTGTCGTAATACCTGTAATATTTTACTGTCGTAATACCTGTAATATCTTACTGTCGTAATACCTGTAATATCTTACTGTCGTAATACCTGTAATGTTTTACTGTCGTAATACCTGTAATATTTTACCGTCGTAATACCTGTAATATTTTACTGTCGTAATACCTGTAATATGTTACTGTCGTAATACCTGTAATATCTTACCGTCGTAATATTTGGAATATTTTACTGTCGTAATACCTGTAATATCTTACCGTCGTAATACTTGGAATATTTTATTACCGTAATACCTGTAATATTTTACTGTCGTAATACCTGTAATATCTTACCGTCGTAATACTTGGAATATTTTACTGTCGTAATACCTGTAATATCTTACCGTCGTAATACTTGGAATATTTTATTACCGTAATACCTGTAATGTTTTACTGTCGTAATACCTGTAATTTTTTACCGTCGTAATACCTGTAATATTTTACTGTCGTAATACCTGTAATATTTTACTGCCGTAATACCTGTAATATGTTACTGTCGTAATACCTGTAATATTATACTGCCGTAATACATGGACTTATTGATTTCCTATTAATATGTCTTTCGTTGATGATTTGTCTTCTTTTCAGAATATGACCTAAAACATGGTCGACTTAAACACTTCTCCTTTTCTCCAGGTACTTGTTCAGGGGTCTAGATTTTTTTGTTGCTGCTGATAAGGATGACGATGATGATGATGTGTACGAGATAGATGTGTGTAGTGTATGTTTGTGTTTTAGGAGTCTGTAGTGTGTTTGTTTTGTCTCCTTGTGGTGACAAATCCAGAAGACTTTCTTTCAAAGGCAGACGCTCAAATAAAGGTAAAAAATGAGGCAGTGTCAAGGGAGACATTCGAAAGTATTAAGAATCAATCTAGAAAGAAGAGAAAAGGTAAGATCCCAAATTTAGTCGCCTCTTACGATCATGCAACGGGGACAGTAGGTGAATTTGTTATGCCCTACCCGTAGGTATGTACACTGTAGTTATATATATAAATGCTATCGCACTTACTGGCCGCGTTCAATGGATCGATATCGACAGTACAGCTTCACGATGTTAAATTAATGTCTACCTTACAGCTAACAATAAATGTACCGTTTCACGTTTTATTTATCATCCTTCCTTATGTCCCGAAACTTGCCCTGCATAATCTGTTACACGACTTTAAATCGCCCTGTTATATTAATTCTAACTTTTCTCCTTATATCACATCAGTTAACGGAGTACACAAGTATGGGTCGTACCCATGGGTAATCTCCTTACATAAAACACAATCACGTGGGACAAAATAATGCATTGTGCCGTCGTTAATGTTCTATAGTTTTCGTCTTCTTGTCTGAGTTGATGGCACTTAATCATCAAAAAATCGTCTAAGTTTAAATTCGAACAATTCCGATAGAAAAGTATCTACTTGTGACATCCGGTTTACGATGTTCTCATGTTTTTATTTATAGTTTCGAAAAAACCATATTAATTAAACAGTGATCTAGATAGAAACTACAATAATTCAAAATAAATTATCTGGTATAATGGACATCCGCTTTAGGTGTTGATTCATCAGAGCTGATCCCGGACATAGCACTTACTTAACACCTAGTTATGTAGGTAAATGTCTTAACTGTACGCGTTATACAGCGTACGGACACACACATGCTTTGTGATAACTAACACGGTTTCCAACTGACATGTATCCAGTAACTCAATTATACGTATATAAATCAACTTTATTACATTTTCATCCGCTATTTGCTCATGAGCACATGTATTGGGTGACAAATTGTGGTCATCTTCAATGGAAGCTCTGTTGAAACATCATATCTCGTAAGAGATGAACTGTGAGGTTATCTTTCACGAGAACGTGACCCAGTTGTCGGGTATACATCGTGTTAGATATGATACTCACTAGTCGTAAATCAACATTATGTGCAGAAATAGGAACGGATACGTAAATTAACGAAAAACGGGAATAATTATGTATGCACCGTTTATTTATCTTGAAGTGATGATCCATTATGCTTTATATTTAACTAAAATACCAAAATATAAGAAACAATCGTTTTTAAATATGAAATATAAACTTGTCCGCGTGCAGTTAAGGTTTTTACGTACATACGTAGGTGTTAGGTACGGAAAAGGTGACACTGCTTAATGCATGAATATTCAATGTAAAACGAAACAAAGAATATATTGTAAACGAATATAATTAGTCCTGTTGCTAGAGTTACAGTATGAACAGTTCTGTTCTCAAATTTTTAAAAGTAACATTCTCAATAACTACATGAAGAAATCATAGTTTCTCGTGGGGAGGGGGAGAGGATGGGGACGGGAGGGGGAGAGGACGGGGGACGGGACGGGTAGAGGACGGGGGACGGGAAGGGGAGAGGACGGGGGACGGAAGGGGTAGAGGACGGGGGACGGGAGGGGTAGAGGACGGGGGACGGGAGGGGGAGAGGACGGGGGACGGGAGGGGTAGAGGACGGGGACGGGAGGGGTAGAGGACGGGGGACGGGAGGGGTAGAGGACGGGGGACGGGAGGGGTAGAGGACGGGGACGGGAGGGGGAGAGGACGGGGGACGGGAGGGGTAGAGGACGGGGACGGGAGGGGGACAGGACGGGGGACAGGAGGGGGACAGGACGGGGGACGGGAGGGGTAGAGGACGGGAACGGGAGGGGGACAGGACGGGGGACGGGAGGGGGACAGGACGGGGGACGGGAGGGGGACAGGACGGGGGACGGGAGAGGGACAGGACGGGGGACAGGAGGGGGATGGCAGAAATGTTGAACTAACATCATCCGCGTAAACACCCCGTGTATACAGAATCGTCATTGTCCCGCTGTGATATGACAGAACCACTTATGTTTATGTCGTGGTCCCAGTTTATGACAGAACCACTTATGTTTATGTCGTGGTCCCAGTTTATGACAGAACCACTTATGTTTATGTCGTGGTCCCAGTTTATGACAGAACCACTTATGTTTATGTCATTGTCCCAGTTTATGACAGAACCACTTATGTTTATGTCTTGGTCCCAGTTTATGACAGAACCACTTATGTTTATGTCGTGGTCCCAGTTTATGACAGAACCACTTATGTTTATGTCGTGGTCCCAGTTTATGACAGAACCACTCATGTTTATGTCGTGGTCCCAGTTTATGACAGAACCACTTATGTTTATGTCGTGGTCCCAGTTTATGACAGAACCACTTATGTTTATGTCGTGGTCCCAGTTTATGACAGAACCACTTATGTTTATGTCGTGGTCCCAGTTTATGACCGAACCACTTATGTTTATTTCGTGGTCCCAGTTTATAACAGAATCACTTATGTTTATGTCTTGGTCCCAGTTTATGACAGAACCACTCATGTTTATGTCGTGGTCCCAGTTTATGAAAGAACCACTTATGTTTATGTCTTGGTCCCAGTTTATGACAGAATCACTTATGTTTATGTCTTGGTCCCAGTTTATGACAGAACCACTTATGTTTATGTCGTGGTCCCAGTTTATGACAGAACCACTTATGTTTATGTCGTGGTCCCAGTTTCAGGTAAACTCCTAGATTCAGGATTTTTCTCATATAGATCTATTTAATGAAATGTTCTCTTACTCAGATTATTTCCGTGATTCGAGAAATGCTTCTTACGGAAAAAATAAGGGATTTCTATATATCGAAGACATTTTTTTCCAAATATTGTTACAAAATGCATAAGTTTGCTTGATATCATAGAAGCACAGAGACTATATATATATATAAACACTGGGTATCATGTCAAAGAATCACAGATAATATATATATATACATAAACACTGGGTATCATGTCATAGAATCACAGAGGCTATATATATAAACACTGGGTATCGTGTCGTGTTGTATGTCCTAGTTAACTGTTACATTATCAGTGTCCAACTTCAATGTGACACAAGATAGAACTGAATAAGATTCTGACCCTACTTACCTTTAAGACCTGATTTACCTGTTAATTATCATGGGTTATTAGTGAAGGTATGAAAGCGTCCACAAGCGGTTCTGACACTATCCTTAATTACTATGCTATGTTAACATAAAACAAGGCGAAACCAAACAACCCCAATAGTCTACTCGGTGGATATAACGAGGCCGGAACTTCAAGTTGGTACCTCAATAAGCCTAGCCCCTTACTCTGGTAAGAGGTATACCTGCTACAATAATTCATCACACCATCATATGGACTGATTCTGAGATGGGCGTTTACGGATCAAACGGAACTGACCAATATCGTTTCTTTTGTAAATAGACAACCGTCCTTATCATTAAAACGGCCTATCTTCGAAAACATTTTTTTCTCTCTTTGAAGCTAGAATAAAATTGGGCATAATTTACTTGGCCAGTTTATTTTAGTAGACCATAATTACTGGCCCTATATGCTTTTTGTGCAATTACAAGTTAATATCGCCGCGAGAACCAACCGTAGATCTACCTCAGAATCGATAGAACGAGGACAGAAACAAAGTAAAACAAATATACACGGAGACCACTAGGAAAAGTGCACGAAATGCATTCCACAAATCCCGGAAGGGGAAGCGTCGTAAGTAGGCAATGTACGCTCTGTTGTCATTACATGTTGTCGGCAATTCTGAATGTGTACATCGAGTATATCAGAAAGAGTGTTTATATCTATAGCTCCCAATTTAACCCGTTTGTTATTGTCTGGGCTAAAGTGAGGGTTCGACGTATTGCTGTTATTGTTAGAGTTAGGGGTCGACGTATTGCTGTTATTGTTAGGGTTAGGGGTCGACGTATTGCTGTTATTGTTAGGGTTAGAGTTAGGGGTCGACGTATTGCTGTTATTGTTATTGTTAGAGTTAGGGGTCGACGTATTGCTGTTATTGTTAGGGTTAGGGGTCGACGTATTGCTGTTATTGTTAGGGTTAGGGGTCGACGTTTTGCTGTTATTGTTAGGGTTAGGGGTCGACGTATTGCTGTTATTGTTAGGGTTAGGGGTCGACGTATTGCTGTTATTGTTATTGTTATTGTTAGGGGTCGACGTATTGCTGTAATTGTTAGAGTTAGGGGTCGACGTATTGCTGTTATTGTTAGGGTTAGAGTTAGGGGTCGACGTATTGCTGTTATTGTTAGAGTTATTGTTAGAGTTAGGGATCGACGTATTGCTGTTATTGTTAGAGTAAGGGATCGACGTTTTGCTGTTATTGTTAGTGTTAGGGGTCGACGTATTGCTGTTATTGTTATTGTTAGGGGTCGACGTATTGCTGTAATTGTTAGGGTTATTGTTAGGGGTCGACGTATTGCTGTAATTGTTAGTGTTAGGGGTCGACGTATTGCTGTTATTGTTATTGTTAGAGTTAGGGATCGACGTATTGCTGTTATTGTTAGGGTTAGGGGTCGACGTATTGCTGTTATTGTTAGGGTTATTGTTAGGGGTCGACGTATTGCTGTAATTGTTAGTGTTAGGGGTCGACGTATTGCTGTTATTGTTATTGTTAGAGTTAGGGATCGACGTATTGCTGTTATTGTTAGGGTTATTGTTAGGGGTCGACGTATTGCTGTTATTGTTAGAGTTATTGTTAGGGGTCGACGTTTTGCTGTTATTGTTAGAATTATTGTTAGGGGTCGACGTATTGCTGTAATTGTTAGAGTTAGGGGTCGACGTATTGCTGTAATTGTTATTGTTAGGGGTCGACGTATTGCTGTTATTGTTAGAGTAAGGGGTCGACGTATTGCTGTTATTGTTAGGGGTCGACGTATTGCTGTTATTGTTATTGTTATTGTTAAGGGTCGACGTATTGCTGTTATTGTTATTGTTATTGTTAAGGGTCGACGTATTGTTGTTATTGTTAGAGTTAGGGGTCGACGTATTGCTGTTATTGTTAGAGTTAGGGGTCGACGTATTGCTGTTATTGTTTTTGTTAGAGTTAGGGATCGACGTATTACTGTAATTGTTAGAGAAAGGGGTCGACGTATTGCTGTTATTGTTAGGGTTATTGTTAGGGGTCGACGTATTGCTGTTATTGTTAGGGTTATTGTTAGGGGTCGACGTATTGCTGTTATTGTTATTGTTATTGTTAGGGGTCGACGTATTGCTGTAATTGTTAGAGTTAGGGGTCGACATATTGCTGTTATTGTTATGGTTTTCTATAGTAGTCTTGTAGTCAATATATGTCTATGTACAGTTGTAGACGATATGTTTACTTGCAGTTTAATCCCTTTGTATCGATGGGAATATATCTATCTGAACACAATTATGGAGTTACCTGTATCTTTTTTTCTAGCTAGAAACGACCAGTCTGTAGTTATAAATACAATCATGTATTTTCTCTTTTACCAATCTGTTCTAAATCTGACCTTTGACCTTGTATCGTAGTAACCACTGTGTATGTCGTTGTGTTATTAGTATATTCTATTCTTTATGATAGAAACAGGAGTTTATATAATTCTGACTTTCCACTTGTTGTCTGTGATAAGACGTGGAGATAATACACGGACTACAGTATTAGTTTAAACAAATTCCACAATCATGTTGTACTGTTAGATAAATCCACTGAACGCTAAACTAATAATATTCTGTTTTGTAATTGGTATTTTTCCGGTCAATTGCTTTGAAGATCATCAATTGAATTAAGCTGTATGGGAAAAAAACTAGAATCAAGTTTTCACTTCAGAGTGGAGCTATTGGTAGTGCTTCAAAAGGGATGGAAGAAGTAATACATGTTGGCGGTACATTTCTGGGCGTAAAATGATCCTTTTTGATATGTTTTTCTCTTAGTTCCTTTTAGGCATTAGATACCACAACAAATATAAAAGAATGTTTATATGTGTATGGATACAAAAGAATGCTTAAGTTGGCTGAAATACTAAATGGAAACAATATCCAATTGTATCAATCATTATAGCCTTGAACGATGCTTAGATATGTATAACATCTTCTTTGTTATACATAACCTAGGTTGGTTTGAGAAGTATGGCTAGAGGTCTAAGCATTACCTGATTTGAAGAATCTAGTTTGACCCCGACTGGTTTTTCCATGTCCTTTATTTGATGTGCGATACCTATACTCCCATCCCTTCACCCACATCTTAGTTTGACCTTTTGAGTCGCCTTCCCAAAACAGATTTTTTCCGCGTCAATGGGCAGTAGACCTAAAAGCGGCGGCCTGTACTCTAGTTAGGCCTGCGAGTAATTATGTTTATGGCAAAGGATTTGTATTTTATTTGGCATCATGGGCTAAATTAAGTTCTCGTCAATGTTTGAACTTTCAACTCCTGCCAAATAAAAGCATAGTTTTAATTTGCCGTGATTTTAAGATTATGAGTCATTTTATGTGCAGAACAAAGCCTTCGATAACGATCTAAAGACCGTAAACGTAACAACGAGACATTTGTAGTTGTAACTGTCACTGAGGCGGAAAGTATTGTCTCATTAACAGCATGTTGGTATACAACGTCAGGTATAAAAATAGTTCTCGAATGCCGAGAATAGTGACAGCAGACATGGTAGTGATAATCCAGTTATGTATCACGACGGCTGTAGACATATATGGGGGATATATGGAAATCATACGGCATTGGCAAAGAGAATCAAAGAAGTCTTTAGTTCTATCAATAGAAACACTTCATTAGGGATGTACTTTACACCTTATTGTCAAAGCTTGAAATCGTTTTAATTGTCTAATTATAAATGCTAATTTATGAGCTCGCTTGTACACTAATATCCATATGCATTGTTATTCATGTCACTGTGGCTTCAGTGTCACCCACGCAACCATACGTAAAGGGCCTAGTTACCTTGTGCGTGTGCTTCATATCCTCATTTCCGGTTTATATCTAATTTCGTTACCGGATGTTGTTTCCATACTTGTTTTATACTTGGCCTCTTCCGCTGGGATCGTACACGGCGTTGTGGGGTCAAGTGGCCATTTCTCCTTGCTCTTACAGACCCAGGAACTGGCCTTTTATTTTTTACGACCTATTCATTAGCCGGTCGGTTGTTGTAGTCTGTATGTGTTTGTTGTACCTTGGAAGAAAAGTGAAGTTAAATGCTTTCTGTTGATTTTGTTTCCTTTTGATGAGTTTGTTTGTTATCTGTCCGCTGTACTTCCCGAGCTTCACACGCACGCTGCTCACCGTTTAGGCGTCTTCACAAAACTCTTTATTGAATTTCCTTTATTTAGACAGTTAATGTCAGAAAAAGATTTGATATAAATTGGAAATTAATCACTAGGTGGTAAACATGGGGTACGAAGTGAAACCACCTGACGCCTATAAGGAAAACCTGATCCCCGATGGATGGCAATCGGATCACTGAGTGTCGAGTACGGAAGAGTCGTAAAAAGTGTCAACGGTTCATTTCCCTAAACCGAGGAATTAACCGATTATCGGACACACACGCAGAACAAGCTACACTGCAGACTATTCACCGTGGAAACCGTCTCCCTGGGATATTGCCGACTAGGATTAAGGGCATAAAACTGCACTAAATATCAAATGTCCATGTCCAAAAGCATTAGTATGTAGTCCTACATCAGATACGTCATAGTTTAGATAGGCCTTGATCCTCTAGCGAATTGTATGGAATCTTACACCAAACATAGTAGCAAAAGCTCTGGCTCAAAACGTTGTTTTTTTTTCGCTTTCATTCCCAAACATAGTTACATCCGTCCATAACTATCAAAATATTTAACAAATATCAGAATATTTATTCCAATAATGTACCAAATTGATAATTAAGCAATCTAATTTCTAATGTAATAAAATGTAAAAAAAAAAAGTTCTAAACTTTGTTTATATTTTGAATAGAAGACCGCTTTTCAGTTTTCACACGAATTTCATGAGTTACTTTGTGGTAAGATGTAGAATGGAATAAGAATAACCAAACCTGAACAATAGCCAAACTGTTATGGTCACAAGTGTCTACTGCACACGATAGGAGTATTTATTTGACCGGATTTGACATTACAAAGGTATAAACACATATTTTGTTTTGTTCTTGCACAAATATGGTATAAAGGGAGACATTTAAATCAATGAAGATGCTCCTATGTCATATTTTAAGACTTCTGATCATAGTAAGAAGGACTTTTAAATTGTTAAACTGTGAGTTTTGGGCTTTTTTCAGAAACATGCTTTACGCCAAACTCTGCGGTTGGATATTTTTTTTCCCAATAAAGAGTCTTCTTGTCATGTCTAGATTTCTTAATAGTGTCTTATAAGAGCATTTGTAATGGCTATTTTGTGCAATATATATAATACAAATGAGCTAATTGTATCCTCATGAATCATGCATTATTCGCATTATTGTTAGAATTTACAAACAGTTTAACAAACTACATGTGAACAGCAAGGCATATGGTTTAATACATACTAAATGTTGATTAAGTTATTTCTGTAAATTGCACTATAGTAGGAATGCATAGGCTTGTAAAATATCAATATTTTTACTGGATTTGCTGTTTGTATGCCCCTTAATAGTAGACCGAGTATAGACAAATTAAATTATATCTTTAGGTCTTTTTATACTCAATGGTAAGTCTATATATACCTGGAGACATAATTTGATGTTAATCGGTTCTGAAACATGATTCTATGTTCTGACAGACATATATCAACTTGAATTAAACCTTAATGAATACGTTTTTGTCCGACAAAAATGCCGATACTTTTTTACCAATGGCAATGTAGACTTTTTACTGATCCACTTGATTTGCATGATTTTGCGAGATTTCGTGAAATGAATATGTCGTTTCTTTGCATGTGTGTATTTTGTCGTTTCTTTGCATGTGTATATTTTGTTGTTTCTTTGCATGTGTATATTTTGTCGTTTATTTGCATGTGTATATTTGTTCGTTTCTTTGCCTGTGTATATTTGTTCGTTTCTTTGCCTGTGTATATTTTGTCGTTTCTTTGCCTGTGTATATTTTGTCGTTTCTTTGCCTTTGTATATTTTGTCGTTTCTTTGCCTTTGTATATTTTGTTGTTTCTTTGCATGTGTATATTTTGTCGTTTATTTGCATGTGTATATTTTGTTGTTTCTTTGCATGTGTATATTTGTTCGTTTCTTTGCCTGTGTATATTTGTTCGTTTCTTTGCCTGTGTATATTTGTTCGTTTCTTTGCTTATGTATATTTTGTTGTTTCTTTGCTTATGTATATTTTGTCGTTTCTTTTCGTGAGTGTACTTTTATCGTATGTTTTCGTGAAACCCTTTGGACATAATATTATGCCAATTAAATATTATTTACAAATATGATACACAGACCATTGTTGACCATTGGTATTTGGAATTAAGACTGAAATCGGTTTTCTTAACAAATGGTACACGACGTTAAAATTTGTGAATGCTTCATTTAACAATTTAATGCATTTTTGATACAAGTGTATCGTTACAGTATATGATTATGTACCTATGTTTACAGTACATTTATATTTTATTAATACCAGTAGCCAAGCTGTAAACTGTAGTCTTAGTGTTATTAACTGAGACTGTATATGGACCACATTTGTACGTTACATATTGAGATTTTGCAGATGTGTGCTGTGAAAGATTTTCTGAAGTCGTTAAACTCACAATACTGAAAAACAACTAGAACTATGTTTAACACGTTAGAAGCTACCTGGTGTAAAAGCAATCTTGTTATCCTCTGATTAGCCTTGTAGTCTGTCAGTCAACGACAAGGCATTCGATCTGTTTGCGTGTTTTACATGAATAAATGAAATGGCAAATTATATATATTATTTATAAAGAAAAAAACTCAGTCATCTGTAGATTGTTTACTGGGGTTTTATATTTTCGCACTCAACACTCTCTCGTTAATATCTATAATAAGTATCAATTAAAGAATAATATCAGAAATATTTATTTATTCATGCTTAACCCATTCGTTTGATTTGGTATATATACTGTACTTATATATCATTTATTGTGTGTAGTCGACCTTTACACCCTCCGGAAACCTCGGGCTGCTTTATTCTAATATGTTCGTAACTCGAATTATGTTAAATGCTGCATTGCAGCTTCCGGTCTGTACATGTATGTTTTTGGTTCTCCTTTAAAGGTATAAGGTTTGAATGTAACCATGATAATAATGTTCTCTATCCTTGATTTGAGATCTTCTGCTATGTATAAGGCAAACAAACAATACAGAAGCGAAGGAAAACACATTATAGATTGACACAGAAACCATGAAAAATGTATACAGAAAGTCATACCAGGGTCCAGTTATTAAAAAAGTGATTAGGCTTATCGCACTTAAACAACAATTGTGAAATCTTGATAAAATCATTTATGGCAAAACTAACTTGACAAACTTTTTTAATGAAACTACCGCATTCATCAATCTCTTTCTACCTGCCCATTATACGATTTGCGAAAATCAGTATTACTGGAGTGGTAATATTTATAGATGTCCTGAACATCAGTATTACTGGAGTGGTAATATTTATAGAAGTCCTGAACATCAGTATTACTGGAGTGGTAATATTTATAGAAGTCCTGAACATCAGTATTACTGGAGTGGTAATATTTATAGAAGTCCTGAACATCAGTATTACTGAAGTGGTAATATTTATAGAAGTCCTGAACATCAGTATTACTTGAGTGGTAATATTTATAGAAGTCCTGAACATCAGAATTACTGGAGTGGTAATATTTATAGATGTCCCGAACATCAGTATTGCTGGAGTGGTAATATTTATAGAAGTCCTGAACATCAGTATTACTGAAGTGGTAATATTTATAGAAGTCCTGAACATCAGTGTTACTGGAGTGGTAATATTTATAGAAGTCCTGAACATCAGTATTACTGGAGTGGTAATATTTATAGAAGTCCTGAACATCAGTGTTACTGGAGTGGTAATATTTATAGAAGTCCTGAACATCAGTATTACTGGAGTGGTAATATTTATAGAAGTCCTGAACATCAGTATTACTGAGTGGTAATATTTATAGATGTCCTGAACATCAGTATTACTTGAGTGGTAATATTTATAGAAGTCCTGAACATCAGTATTACTGAGTGGTAATATTTATAGAAGTCCTGAACCTCAGTATTACTGGAGTGGTAATATTTATAGAAGTCCTGAACATCAGTATTACTGGAGTGGTAATATTTATAGAAGTCCTGAACATCAGTGTTACTGGAGTGGTAATATTATAGAAGTCCTGAACATCAGTATTACTGGAGTGGTAATATTTATAGAAGTCCTGAACATCAGTATTACTGGAGTGGTAATATTTATAGAAGTCCTGAACATCAGTGTTACTGGAGTGGTAATATTTATAGAAGTCCTGAACATCAGTATTACTGAGTGGTAATATTTATAGAAGTCCTGAACCTCAGTATTACTGGAGTGGTAATATTTATAGAAGTCCTGAACATCAGTATTACTGGAGTGGTAATATTTATAGAAGTCCTGAACATCAGTGTTACTGGAGTGGTAATATTTATAGAAGTCCTGAACATCAGTATTACTGGAGTGGTAATATTTATAGAAGTCCTGAACATCAGTATTACTGGAGTGGTAATATTTATAGAAGTCCTGAACATCAGTATTACTGGAGTGGTAATATTTATAGAAGTCCTGAACATCAGTATTACTGGAGTGGTAATATTTATAGAAGTCCTGAACATCAGTATTACTGGAGTGGTAATATTTATAGAAGTCCTGAACATCAGTATTACTGAGTGGTAATATTTATAGAAGTCCTGAACATCAGTATTACTGGAGTGGTAATATTTATAGAAGTCCTGAACATCAGTATTACTGAGTGGAGATATATATAGAAGTCCTGAACATCAGTATTACTGGAGTGGTAATATTTATAGAAGTCCTGAACATCAGTATTACTGGAGTGGTAATATTTATAGAAGTCCTGAACATCAGTATTACTGGAGTGGTAATATTTATAGAAGTCCTGAACATCAGTATTACTGGAGTGGTAATATTTATAGAAGTCCTGAACATCAGTGTTACTGGAGTGGTAATATTTATAGAAGTCCTGAACATCAGTATTACTGAGTGGTAATATTTATAGAAGTCCTGAACCTCAGTATTACTGGAGTGGTAATATTTATAGAAGTCCTGAACATCAGTATTACTGGAGTGGTAATATTTATAGAAGTCCTGAACATCAATGTTACTGGAGTGGTAATATTTATAGAAGTCCTGAACATCAGTATTCCTGGAGTGGTAATATTTATAGAAGTCCTGAACATCAGTATTACTGGAGTGGTAATATTTATAGAAGTCCTGAACATCAGTATTACTGAGTGGTAATATTTATAGAAGTCCTGAACATCAGTATTACTGGAGTGGTAATATTTATAGAAGTCCTGAACATCAGTATTACTGAAGTGGTAATATTTATAGAAGTCCTGAACATCAGTATTACTGAGTGGAGATATCTATAGAAGTCCTGAACATCAGTATTACTGGAGTGGTAATATTTATAGAAGTCCTGAACATCAGTGTTACTGGAGTGGTAATATTTATAGAAGTCCTGAACATCAGTATTACTGGAGTGGTAATATTTATAGAAGTCCTGAACATCAGTATTACTGGAGTGGTAATATTTATAGAAGTCCTGAACATCAGTGTTACTGGAGTGGTAATATTTATAGAAGTCCTGAACATCAGTATTACTGGAGTGGTAATATTTATAGAAGTCCTGAACATCAGTATTACTGGAGTGGTAATATTTATAGAAGTCCTGAACATCAGTATTACTGGAGTGGTAATATTTATAGAAGTCCTGAACATCAGTGTTACTGGAGTGGTAATATTTATAGAAGTCCTGAACATCAGTATTACTGGAGTGGTAATATTTATAGAAGTCCTGAACATCAGTATTACTGGAGTGGTAATATTTATAGAAGTCCTGAACATCAGTATTACTGGAGTGGTAATATTTATAGAAGTCCTGAACATCAGTATTACTGAGTGGTAATATTTATAGAAGTCCTGAACATCAGTATTACTGGAGTGGTAATATTTATAGAAGTCCTGAACATCAGTATTACTGGAGTGGTAATATTTATAGAAGTCCTGAACATCAGTGTTACTGGAGTGGTAATATTTATAGAAGTCCTGAACATCAGTATTACTGGAGTGGTAATATTTATAGAAGTCCTGAACATCAGTATTACTGAGTGGTAATATTTATAGATGTCCTGAACATCAGTATTACTGGAGTGGTAATATTTATAGAAGTCCTGAACATCAGTATTACTGGAGTAGTAATATTTATAGAAGTCCTGAACATCAGTGTTACTGGAGTGGTAATATTTATAGAAGTCCTGAACATCAGTATTACTGGAGTGGTAATATTTATAGAAGTCCTGAACATCAGTATTACTGGAGTGGTAATATTTATAGAAGTCCTGAACATCAGTATTACTGGAGTGGTACTATTTATAGAAGTCCTGAACATCAGTATTACTGAGTGGTAATATTTATAGAAGTCCTGAACATCAGTATTACTGGAGTGGTAATATTTATAGAAGTCCTGAACATCAGTATTACTGGAGTGGTAATATTTATAGAAGTCCTGAACATCAGTATTACTGGAGTGGTACTATTTATAGAAGTCCTGAACATCAGTATTACTGGAGTGGTACTATTTATAGAAGTCCTGAACATCAGTATTACTGAGTGGTAATATTTATAGAAGTCCTGAACATCAGTGTTCTGAGTTGCTATTTACACGATATACACCCAGAAAGCCGTTATATAATGATGATTTGTGTTAATTAAGTTTTGCACAAAACATCAATGGGCGACGATTTTACTTTGAAACATTACTGTATTCATCACTTCAAGCTGTTACAATGTAGTATGTGTGGATTAACCCTGGATTAATACATAGTAGTAGGATAAAACTGCCTGGTTATTGTAACATTACCACGGTTTATGTGATAATACATAATTTAACTTTTGTGATAGATGTGCCTGAGGGCTGAACACGAAAGAGTAGCTTACATTAATATCTTGTGATCTGATATTTATGATCAATGTATATAAAAAAATCTAATAATGCTATAATTGGAATGTTTGTTTTATAAGCTCGGAAATCACAAAAATATGCCATTAATAAATGAGCTATTTATTGACATATCAATCAGTAGGACTTTAATAGCTAGGTGTGTCTAAGAATTATCAATGCTATTGTTGCTAATGACTTGGCCTCATTACAACCATCTTAATATATTCCTCTTCCTAATCACCAGACAACAAACCGCTATCTGTCGATCAGTGTTCCGCCGACTGGAATCTAATGCTAGTAAGGAAATGTGTGTATTGAATTTATGTCTCCGAAATAAACCCCTTTTTGGTTTAGTAGTGATTAGCAAGATTAACCGCGATTAAAAGATGTGTATTTAAAATGGCTTTACTACTATATATACGTGTATATTAAGTACATCTTAACATTGTATACAGGTGTATAGACGGTAAACAATACCGGTGAGGTTTCTTTGTGTTGTCGTTATAAAGTTCACTGGAGGTTGTTTAGGCTAAATAACAATATAAATAGGGACGCTAAAGAACGTTATTATGGCTTGTGTCCATTGTTTTCATCCGATCTACCTTGTCCCAAGTAATTATCCCTTTATGAGTAATTGTTGGATTCGTGTAAAATCATACATTATTGCAAAATCCACATGGCGGAGTCTAATATGAACTGATGAGTAAGCGTTTTACAGCAGTAACTACCAGTCTGTAGACGTGTTGGGCCAAATGTGCACGCATATCTGTAAATCCTGCTAGTACGAGGGACAAAACAGTGCAATTCAGAAGGTGGTTATAATATGAGAAACGAAATGTTTTGAGCAGCATATCTGTAAATCCTGCTAGTATGAGGGACAAAACAGTGCAATTCTACGAAAGCCGGTTGGGACCATTTTCGTAGAAGAAAATAAAAAAATGTTCGCGTTATTACGCGAAACTTACGCGTTATATCGCGAAACTTTCGCGTAATTACGCGAAACTAACGCGTTATTACGCGAAACTAACGCGTTATATCGCGAAAGTTTCGCGTAATTACGCGAAAGTTTCGCGATATAACGCGTTAGTTTCGCGATATAACGCGTTAGTTTCGCGTAATTACGCGAAAGTTTCGCGATATAACGCGTAAGTTTCGCGTAATAACGCGAAATTTTTTTTATTTTCTTCTACGAAAATGGTCCCAACCGGCTTTCGTACAATTCAGAAGCGTGGTTATGATATGAGAAAGGAAATGTTTTGAGCAGCATATCTCTGGTGTGTTTGTTACGTCACAAACATCTACTAGAATCCCTTTGCCTCTACAGATATATATATATATCAGAGTTATATCATAATATACTTAATGTTGATTCCAGTATCATTGATTATTTCAATGAAAGAAATGCAATAAAATTATTAAAATAAATGTTCTTCATTTTGTTAAATAAAACGATATTTACTGTGTAAATAATAGTGCAATGTGGAGGTGGAAATGCACGTGCATTCCATACGATCCTTATGTAATGCAATATCGTGCGTTGTGTGGGGCATTCAGATGTCGTCTGCTCAGCATGAAATATAAACAAAAACATGACGACTTTGATGTGACATTTAATAAGCGATTTGTTAATTAGTCATCTCTGATGTTGTCTTATTTACGACACAATGTAATCATGGTAAACTAGAACAATGGCTTTATTGATGACGAAGCGGCATTAGTTACTTAATATACATTAATTCATGCAGCTCTTTTAATAACAGACAGAAAAAATGTTGAGTGCAAACAATGAGTGATTACGTAATGATACAGGAATGTATAACCGTCAGCTATGAATAGAAACACATTGTGTTTCTGTCTCTGAATGTCTGTCAGAACAATTAAGAGAACATTTAAGCATTGGTGTCAATATTTTGTAGTTTCATTGGAGTTGAAAAATGTTTGCAAACAGTATGAATCCGCGTAGTGGATTCTTACAAAAGTTTGCAAAACTATTTTTTTATACCTCTAAGAAACTAAAAAAATATTGACGTCAATGCTTATAATTAATTTCTGAAACTGTGTTTCAAATCAAAAACACGATTTATGTACAATTTTACTTCGATGATAAGGGATTCTTTTAACAAATCAATATGCAACGTCAATGGTCGTATTGTGTTGTGACGTCACGTTTTTCGCGCCATTTCCGTTGGTTTTTGTTTTTTTCAATTAAGCATTGATGTCGATTTTTTTTGTAGTTTCATCGGGGTATGACACAAAATGTGTTTGCAAACTATATGAATCCGCGGATTCCCACAAAAGTCTACAAAAACAAAATAAAAAACAAATACAAAAAAGCCTTAAATTCATTTTTGAAATTGATTTCCAAATAAAAACATGTTTTATGTTCAATTTAACTGATGTTATAAGGGATTCTTTTTTTACAAATCATAGAGGTATGAAGAAAATCTTAACCAATCAGAAAGCCGCATTCTGCGTACAAACGATGATGGTATAGAGACCGTATTTGGCGAATTCAGAGGCGGAGCCGAAAACAATAGTCTAAAAATATAGGTGTGACAAGGGGATAGTTACCCCCGTAATTTTACCAATGTATAGCAATTGAAGGACAAATGCACTTCAAATGTATTTAAGTCGACCTGTTGATTCAAACTTACATTTTGTTGTCACTTTCTTGTTTGATTTACTGGTCATTAGTCATAATACATATATATATAGTTGGTACATTGGATTTTAAATTACAAAGGTCAAGGTCATTATAAATTCTTTCAACTGTATTTTAGTTGCAATCAATCTCCTGTATTTATTTTGACTAATAGACGGTATCTATTTGACTAAAAGACGGTATCCGATTGACTAATAGACGGTATCTGATTGACTAATAGACGGTATCTGATTGACTAATAGACGGTACCTCGAACCAAATTTCGATTACGTGTATCGCAGTTTATCATTCTGAAGTAGACATTTGTGCAACACCAAGGGCCAGGCCGATGACGTATACTCACATGGGTGAAGCAGATAGCGCCATAAGGTGCATGACCAGCATGCGGACGTACTGTACAACATACCTGTAATGAACAAGTTGCGCGTGACCGTTTAGTGGTAGGCGTAACCGCTCGCGGACCCTCCGCAGTCTGACGTGTGAATGAGGATACACGGCCGATCTTATCAACTGTACTTACTGCTTAATTGACGTTTAAAGTCGTATCACGTTACAAATAAAGGAGGAAAAACTGTCAAAGAAATGAAAAAAACCCAATTACAAATGGTGGGTTTAGTTACATGTAAAGGTTGCTGAAATGCCATTAATTTGTTTTAATTTCTGTTTCTCACAACAGTCATTAGTAATGCATGAGCTTTTTGCGTAATCACTGTATTTTATTTGAACCAAGGACCATGTGAACACAGCAGTACTAGTGGTACCATTGAAAAGAGTGTATGTCTTTAAATAGAATTATCTGCATAATCATGCAGTTTTCCTCAACTGCTCAAATATGAACAAGTTTTAAATAAAATGGCGTAGATGTATCACGATTTACATTTTGAGTCAGCGAAGCATTTATATTTATATATATGTCTATAGTGTCCGATTAGATATTTAATGCCAGTATATAAAATTATCTTTTCATTTTACACCTTTTAGTCGTTGCTCTGATAACAAATTTACATAAATAAGCTGTAATAAAATAAAATAATAGTTTATACATGAAGTGTAAAAAGGAACACTCAAATAGATTATTTAAAAATGGGTATGTTTTGTTCCATTCAAACATCAAGGTCGCATAACCGACTTATGAAATGACGTCGTGGTACCTTGTTTGTCCTGGGAACACCTCGTCATACTAGGACCGAGGGGTATAAGGACATTCAGACCAGACGGAAGTTAACGCAAAGGAACATGACAGACTCACCTTGTATTCAAATTTATCAGTTCCTAATTATGCTGTTTTTAAGAAACATGAATATCTTTTATAGGTATATGTATGATATCTACATTGTTAAAGCAATATTTTCGACAAAAAAGATAGCTGACACCTTTTGCAAGTTTGCCATTATCAGATCATTTATTACATCGAACTAAGTCACCGCTTTGAAAGGTCCAGCAGGTGTTTAATTAGCATGTAGTTATCTAGAAATCGAGGAATTTCTACCATAAACCATCTTGATTTTCGTCACCCCATGCACACAGAGCCCCGAGTTTCCTTTTGCACACCCAATGACACGCCTGTCGTACATATAATCTAACTGTCTGTTTCTGACATTACGACACTATCACCTTTCACACTCCGCTGTTAAAATTACAAACTAACATGAACTTTTGATACACGTGTACCTGCAGGTAATGTGGATATTAATTTCTAGCTTTACCAGGTAATAATACTTCTGTCGTCAGACCGACATCGCCATTAATTACCCAGCACAGCAGAGATTAACGTTTCGATACACAATAATTCACTGATTGTTTAATGATAAGCTCTCAAGTTTTCGTGATTATAGCGGTTCCTCAATAAACTGTGACATTAACAAACTGTGTCTGTGTTTTGTCAGTCTGTACACGTGCGTATGATAGATTATCTCAGGTAAATATCGCTGCCGCACTGTAGTTGTATAGAGACATGTAATGATGGTGTTTAGGAAAACAATACCTGTCTGTTTCACTGAATGAAGATAACACTTGATTAATGATCACCAATAGTATGTAGAGAAGGAAAGCAGACGAAGGCACGGAAGCCTCGACTAGCCAACCAACTCTTGATCTACGTCAGTCTCAATGGGTTAAGCTCAGCACATGTCTGGTGATTCCGGGCGTCACCAACGCTGTTTCAATGATGACCAGAAGACGCGTATCCTTCCAAAACATCTGGTACTTTTCTCCCTACCATGGTTTCCTTGTTAATCTGTATTTCTTTCATAAGGTTTGCCTCGTGGCATTCACAGTTAAGATGAATACATGTATGCCTAAGGTGATTACTTATTGTCACAGAGAACGTCAATCGCAATTTCGCTTTGTCGCAAGAAAAACGCCCTACTTAAAGATAATAGCATTTTTACCAAGACAAACCGGGAAAACCGAGAAGAAGAAAAAATACCAAAAAAGCCCCTTTGCAACCAATATGCAAACGACATACAGAAGAAAGTCTACGGTGGCCGAGCTCATCAGAAAACACTGGAACTTCAGTACAAAGAGCAGCTAGATATATCAGTCTATGACGGCTCGCAAATCAATACTTTGCTGAAACTAAAGCAGGATAAAAAAAAAAAAATCTTAGCACAGTTCCTTAAGCAGCACGAGTTTGCCCGAAACCTACCCTTTAATGTGTAATTAAGATGGGTTAATCCACGCGAATAGACGTCTTTGGAGTGTTTAAAACGAACCCGAACGTTTCCAAATAATGCATTTATAATTAGATATTTTACGTTTTTGATGCTGTTATGATACTTGTATAACAAGCGATATCCTACCGTACTATAGGTGTTTACCCCCCCCCCCCCCCCCCCCCCAAAAAAAAAATAAATAAAAATAAATAAAAATAAAAAAGCCTGAAAATGAAAATAGACTGTAACAAATTCTCAAGTCCCTGTGAATGAACACCGACGTTGATCTCTGTTGCATATGGTGGCATGGATCTGCCATCACATAACCAGATAATTTTGTCAACATAGCGAGATAAATATACCATATAGCGAGATAATAAAACGACATAGCGAAAATAAATATACCATATAGCGAGATAATAAAACGACATAGCGAGATAAAACAACCGACATAGCGAGATAATTTTGTCAACATAGCGAGATAAATATACCATATAGCGAGATAATAAAACGACATAGCGAGATAAATATACCATATAGCGAGATAATAAAACGACATAGCGAGATAAAACAACCGACATAGCGAGATAATTTTGTCAACATAGCGAGATAAATATACCATATAGCGAGATAATAAAACGACATAGCGAGATAAATATACCATATAGCGAGATAATAAAACGACATAGCGAGATAAAACAACCGACATAGCGAGATAATGTAATGCGTTTATGAAGTCGCTATCTCGACATGTCGCCGCATTAGATACTACTACTGACATGGATTTTTTTCTTGTCAACGTCACGTGACCTCCATTCGGAAGTATCGTAACATTTGCCATGGGTATCTAACATGCTTAGTTTACCTGTTTGGTGTAGGTGTTGGGCCGTTCAGCTTCCCCGTCCAAGCCTCGTGTGCACTGGCGCGCTGAACTTCCGAATGGAGGTCACGTGACGTTGACAAGAAAAAAATCCATGTCAGTAGTAGTATCCAATGCGGCGAGATGTCGAGATAGCGACTTCGTAAACGCATTAAATTATCTCGCTATGTCGGTTGTTTTATCTCGCTATGACGTTTTATTCTCTCGCTATATGGTATATTTATCTCGCTATGTTGACAAAAGTATCTCTTTATGTGATGGCAGATCCATGCCACCATAGTTGCAGACACTGGATCATCCGTAGTAAATGATCCGTTTGTCGTACAACGCCGTAATGGAAGGGGTGTGTATTAACCTCCAAACAAACTCACAGTATTAACAAGCTACTTACATCTGTAGTAAATTCAATCAGACTGAAGCCAAAGACGCGAGTTGATGTTCGTACTGTGCACAAGTAATGGGCTTTTTGATAAAATAACCTACATAAAACAAGTGTAATATGCAGAAACCGCTCGACTTACGTGTGTCTTGGGTAAGTAAGGCGTACATATGCATTTCGAAATAAAAGGTTATTATAGAAATATTTCATCAACTTGGTAAATGGGGCCTTGTGGAATAGTACATCTAATTTATAATGAAACTTAATCATTAACGAAATTGCAACAAATGCATCCCATGGAAGTTATGGCCATTTCTACATTCACATTTACGTATAGCATATTAACACAATGGAAAGGACGGACGAGTTATGGGATTTTTATCTGGAATGAGAACTTTGCGTTAAACTAATGTAAGTCTACAGACAACAGACTTTGAAGTATTTAAGTATTACGTTCTGGCAGGACAACATATCTAACCAATACCTCATTCAGTAAAAACAATGTACATAAAACATGTTCTAGACAAGGGAAGGCCGTTGTCTTTCTCGAGGAGGAATTTTTAAAAAAAAGTCCCCGAAATTTAACCATACATTTCGGATCATATTTGAGGAATGAAATTATTGGTTAAGAAAACATGTGAGTATTACTTGTTCTTAAGACTCATTAATGTCCAAAGTTACGTCATTAATTGAGTTAATGGGTTAAAAATCGTCATTCTCTATACGTGAATGTTAGTGAGTCAACAGCTGTATGGTGCCCATAGCATATCTGACAAGTCTTAACAGAATGAAACAGATGTATTGTGGCCCCAGAATCTCTGACAAGTCTTAACAGAATGAAACAGATGTATTGTGGCCCCAGAATCTCTGGTAAGTCGTAGAAGAATGAAACAGCTGTATGGTGACCATAACATCTCTGACAAGTCTTAGAATAACGGATCAACGATTTAATGCCCTTCACACCTTTGACAAGTCTTGAAACCAAAGAATGAAATAACGGTATGATGCAGTTTTATATATATTTTTGCATGTAAAGCATAGTTACCTAATTAATTCCTTTGAAATCCTTCCAGCAGTCGAGCCATGATTCAGCGAGCTACTGGGGGGTACGCGCCATGATCGTTACGTTCACAGGTACTTGTGGACATGATTATAATATTTTTAATCAAAATGTTACATTGTAGACGAGTAAATTATTGTATTACAATCCCATGCTTAATTTGTAAAAAAAAAAACCCATATCGTACCTTGGCCTTATATTTATCTTATTCAATGAACAATGTCGAAGTGTTTGTCCATGATTCAATAAAAAAAGACATACATGCCCATCGCTTGTTCCAATGAGCAATGAGAGGTTACCTAAGTATATATAATGCGATAAAGGCGTTATGCATTATCTTTCATTCAGTTAGTAATGAGAGGCTTTCAAAGTGTATATTATGGAGTAATGTTATAAACGTTCCCCTCTGGTCCAGTGAGTAAGCAATGCGATGTATGCTGAAGGGTTACGCTCAAGGTTTTTATTACAATTTTCCCATAGGTTACTGCCGAATACTTTTCCAAAGAATCGACAAAGAGTATACCCTGAACTTATTGTAATACGTTTTCAAGGTTTAGTACTTATCTTATTACATTAATTACGTTATTGTCCGAAATTAAACTGAAATTGTATACAGGTGGGCCACCGTAACAGATGTCTTAGTGACTCACTCTCCAGTGCTTGACACCGGAGGTCAATGATGACGTAATATAACAGTAAAAATGTCAGTGACATCACGGCTCGAGATTAACCGACATTGTCCTACATTTCCTAGGTGTGAATTAACATGATTCACGTTTTGCTCAGCAGGAGATTTGTTGTCTATTTCAAAACTACGACGTTTTTGCATGTTTCACTTTTTACGAAGGGCTTAGATAATTATAAAACTTAACTCAAATGTTTTAGAAAGGCTTTACATGTACTAGTAATTTTCCTTTGTATAATTTATCTTGTTTTGGCTTAAATTTTTTATTTTATAAATAATTGTTTTGAAATATAATATTGGAATATTCAAAGAAAACAACTGATCTAAAATTGAAGAATATAATGTACAACTAATAGAGTAGATTCCTCTCTTCTTAGTAAACACAATTTAGATACAATTATTAACTTAGAGTTACTTCTTCCTTGGAATGAACATTTGCCCTTAGAAACAAACATACAATGTAATTGTGTTCGGAAATGTGCTCATGTTTTAAAAAAACCAAAAAAAAAAACCAAAAAAAAACAAAAACAGCAATAGTCTTTCTTCCTGTCATTCTTCTTTGCTTTTTTATAATCATTATAAGTATACTGTGTCGCTATCACAATCTTTGTAATATATATTTGTGGAGAGGACTTTTATAAGTTGTTAAAAACTTGTGCCCTATCAAATTGTGTCTAAACAATAAGATAAGTTCAAATCAAATCAATAGATTTAATAATAAAGTTATAGAATTATAATCCTCTGTACTACCTTTGCTTTTGAATCTTCGGAGAACAATTTTACAAACGAACAATGTTACTAACATATTTGTTTAATTACCTTCACTTTTTTGCCAAACGATGAACTTTTGTAATTATTTGGGAAAGGGCGTTAACACTGTTGTTATAACTTGTGCCCAATCCTATTTGCTGTGATTTATGACAATAAAAATATGTTTAAATCAAAATCTCATTGATGGTTAGCATAAACACGCATTTATTTATAACATTTATTGACTTGTCGATAAAATAAATCCTACTGTTCATGAATATCCCGTCGAAAATACTTCATCAAATTTAAATTCATTTTATTTCCCTTCTAACATGATATTACATAGAGCCAACATAATTACAGTATAATACATTATTATAACTATCGTAGTGTTCGTCAAATTCCTATATAACAACTATAAACCTCCGGATCCATGTCAAGGATATTTTGCTTCCGTTCTAACCAGCTCCGGCATCTGTCCACCTCGCGCGTGTTCTGGCTCTCGTGCGCGTGATACGCACGTGTGACGTTTTAAGGGTGTGTGAAGATTTTTAACGAATTAATCCAATCAACAACTACCGGCATTTCTATAAAACACAGTCTGTACAGGAAACAATCTGATAGGCAGGGTATGTTTTGTAGAGAGCCAGAAACGTGAATTATTTGTTGAATTATAAAGCTTTAAGACAGGCTTCAATATTTGATTTACGGGGTTAATCGTGGCCCTGTAGAACCTTGATGGCGCCGTACAGAAAGGCTACTACCTCAACTCCGTGGTCACTAGTCTGTTCCTATACTTCTGTTTGTTTGACTAAATCATTTATCTAACAACGCAGAATTTACAGTTCAATGATCTTATGTCAAATACACAGGCGATATGGTTATTATAATAGGCAATTTCGGTAAATCAATAACATGTTCCCAACTTTTAATTTTGCACCAGAACGCACTTTCAGGTTAGGGAAATTTCAGCTTGATCGATGATTGCACAAGAACACTTTCAGGTTAAAGAGATTTCAGCTTGATCAATGATTGCACTACAACACACGATCGGTGATTGCACGAGAAATTCACTTTCAGGTTAGGAAGATTTCAGCTTGATCGATGATTTTACGAGAACACATGATCGATGATTGCACGAGAACCCGACTTCAGGTTAGGGAGATTTCAGATTGATCAATAATTGCACTAGAACACACGATCGATGAATGCACGAGAACACACGATCGATGAATGCACGAGAACACATGATCGATGATTGCACGAAAACACACGATCGATGATTGCACGAAAACACACGATCGATGATTGCACGAGAACACACGATCAATGATTGTACGAGAACACACGATCAATGTTTGCACGAGAACATACGATCGATGATTGCACGAAAACACACGATCGATGATTGTACGAGAACACACGATCGATGATTGCACGAGAACACATGATCGATGATTGTACGAGAACACCTGATCGATGATTGCACGAGAACACACGATCGATGATTGTACGAGAACACATGGTCGATGATTGTACGAGAACACCTGATCGATGATTGCACGAGAACACACGATCGATGATTGTACGAGAACACACGATCAATGATTGTACGAGAACACCAGATCGATGATTGCACGAGAACACACGATCGATGATTGCAAGAGAACACACTTTCAGGTTAGAAAAAAATCAGTACGATCGGCGATTATAGGAGAACACATTCAGATAAGAATTATTTCTATCTGATCGATTATTGCAAGTGAACACGATTTCAGGTAATGAATATTTCATTATGATAGATGATTGCACGAAAACCCATTTTTTAGGTTAGAGAGATTTCAGCTTGATCGATGAATGCACGAGAACACACGATCGATGATTGCACGAGAACACACGATCAATGATTGCACGAGAACACACGATCGATGATTGCACGAGAACACACGATCAATGATTGCACGAGAACACACGATCGATGATTGCACGAGAACACACGATCGATGATTGCACGAGAACACATGATCGATGATTGCACGAGAACACACGATCGATGATTGCACGAGAACACAAGATCAATGATTGCTTGAGAACATACGATCAATGATTGCACGAGAACATACGATCAATGATTGCACGAGAACACACGATTGATGATTGCACGATAACACAAGATCGATGATTGCACGAGAACACACGATCGATGATTGCACGAGAACACATGATCGATGATTGCACGAGAACACATGATCGATGATTGCACGAGAACACACGATCGATGATTGCACGAGAACACACGATCGATGATTGCACGAGAACACATGATCGATGATTGCACGAGAACACACGATCGATGATTGCACGAGAACACAAGATCGATGAGTACAGGTGAATACGATTTCTGGTAATGTAGATGTCAATATGATCGACGATTGCACGAAAACACACTCTCAGGTTATTGAGATTTTAATACGATCGATTATTGCACGAGATCACACTTTATTGAGCGAATAGCATTAAAAATATTCCGGTTAAATAGATGTACGTGATTTAGGAGTGATGTTACGCCACAAGATTTTTTTTCCATTTTTATTTGATGGCTTAAAAGCGAAGTATGTTCCATAGTTTTAAATATCTACATAACAGTTTACAAGTATGCAATCTTCTTATACATCTTTCACTAATACGAGTTCCAGTTATTTGCAAACGAACAGCGACAGAAAGGCACATGCAAATATTCGTCCTATGTCCTATTGAAAAAAATCACACATTGCATTATCTTAGGATTTAGATTTCAAGCATCGCCAGTAAAAGATTATGTTTGTTTCGTGCTCATCTCGATTCTACGTTTCAATGCCCAAGACATCTCATGTTTTGGGAATAATTTCGCAATGAGCTGAGCTCCCTGTCTGTAAGACCTTTCAATATAAGTAAGCTCCCTGTCGGTAAGACCTTTCAATATAGGTAAGCTACCTGTCTGTAAGAACTTTCAATAAAGGTAAACTCCCTGTCAGATAAACCCTTTCAATATAAGTAAGCTCTATGTCAGATAAAACCTTTCAATATAGATAAGCTTCTTGTCAGATAAAACCTTTCAATATAAGTAAGCTCTATGTCAGATAAAACCATTCAATATAGGTAAGCTTCTTGTCAGATAAAACCTTTCAATATAAGTAAGCTCCCTGTCAGATAAAACCTTTCAATATAGGTAAGCTCCCTGTCAGACAAAACCCTTCAATATAGGTAAGCTCCCTGTCAGATAAAACCTTTCAATATAGGTAAGCTCCCTGTCAGATAAAACCTTTCAATATAGGTAAGCTCTATGTCAGATAAAACCTTTCAATGTAGGTAAGCTCCCTGTCAGATAAAACCTTTCAATATAGGTAAGCTCTATGTCAGATGAAACTATAGGTAAGCTTCTTGTCAGATAAAACCTTTCAATATAGATAAGCTCCTTGTCAGATAAAACCTTTAAATATAGGTAAGCTTCTTGTCAGATAAAACCTTTCAATATAGGTAAGTTTCTTGTCAATTAAAACCTTTTAATATAAGTAAGCTCTCTGTCAGATAAAACCTTTCAATATAGGTAAGCTCCCTGTCAGATAAAACCTTTCAATATAAGTAAGCTCTATGTCAGATAAAACCTTTCAATATAGGTAAGCTCCCTGTCAGATAAAACCTTTCAATATAGGTAAGCTTCCTGTCAGATAAAACCTTTCAATATAGGTAAGCTTCTTGTCAGATAAAACCTTTCAATATAGGTAAGCTTCTTGTCAGATAAAACCTTTCAATATAGGTAAGTTTCTTGTCAATTAAAACCTTTCAATATAAGAAAGCTCCCTGTCAGATAAAACCTTTCAATATAGGTAAGCTTCTTGTCAGATAAAACCTTTCAATATACATGTAGGTAAGCTCCCTGTCAGATAAAACCTTTCAATTAAGGTAAGCTCCCTCTCAGATAAAATGTTTCAATAAAGGTAAGCTCCCTGTCAGAAAAAAAACTTTCAATAAAGGTAAACTCCCTGTCAAATATAACCTTTCAATATAGGTAAGCTCCCTGTCAGATAAAACCTTTCAATAAAGGTAAGCTCCCTGTCAGATAAACCTTTCAATATTGGTAAGCTCCCTGTCAGATAAAACCTTTCAATATAGGTAAGCTCCCTGTCAAATAAAACCTTTCAATATAGGTAAGCTCCCTGTCCGATAAAATCATTCAATAAAGGTAAGCTCCCTGTCAGATAAAACCTTTCAATATAGGTAAGCTCCCTGTCAGATAAAACCTTTCAATATAGGTAAGCTCCCTCTCAGATAAAATCATTCAATAAAGGTAAGCTCCCTGTCAGATAAAACCTTTCAATATAAGTAAGCTCCCTGTCAGATAAAACCGTTCAATAAAGGTAAGCTCCCTGTCAGATAAACCTTTCAATATTGGTAAGCTCCCTGTCAGATAAAACCTTTCAATATAGGTAAGCTCCCTGTCAGATAAAACCTTTCAATAAAGGTACGCTTCTTGTCAGATAAAATCATTCAATATAAATAAGCTCCCTGTCAGGTAAAATGTTTCAATATAAGGAAGCTTCTTGTCAGATAAAACCTTTCAAATAGGTAAGCTTATTGTCAGATAAAACCTTTAATAAAGGTAAGCTTCCTGTCAGATAAAATCATTCAATATAAATAAGCTCCCTGTCAGATAAAATGTTTCAATATAAGAAAGCTTCTTGTCAGATAAAACCTCTCAATATAGGTAAGCTTATTGTCAGATAAAACCTTTCAATAAAGGTAAGCTCCCTGTCAGATAAAATGTTTCAATATAAGGAAGCTTCTTGTCAGATAAAACCTTTCAATATAGGTAAGCTTATTGTCAGATAAAACCTTTCAATATAAGTAAGCTCCCTGTCAGATAAAACCCTTCAATATAGGTAAGCTCCCTGTCAGATAAAACCTTTCAATATAAGTAAGCTTCTTGTCAGATAAACCTTTCAATATAAGTAAGCTCCCTGTCAGATAAACCTTTCAATATAGGTAAGCTCCCTGTCAGATAAAACCCTTCAATATAGGTAAGCTCCCTGTCAGATAAAACCTCTCAAAATAGGTAAGCTCCCTGTTATAAAAACCCTTTTAATATAGGTAAGCTCCCTGTTATAAAAACCCTTTCAATATAGGTAAGCTCCCTGTCAGATAAAACCTCTCAAAATAGGTAAGCTCCCTGTTATAAAAACCCTTTTAATATAGGTAAGGTCCCTGTTATAAAAACCCTTTCAATATAGGTAAGCTTCCTGTCAGATATAAACTGTCAATATACATGTAGGTAAGCTCCCTGTTTCACTTGTTCTCCTTGACTGTATTTTACCGTCCCGGGCACCTTTCCTGGTGTCCTTGGTTTCCACTGAGCCATGAATACGACTGTTATAAGATGAGTGTGAGTAGTTAGGATAATTGTTAAAAGATTATGGCAGTAGTGTGCATGTGATATATTAAAATTATTGACTGTTAATGATATATGTGTTTTTGGAAAATAAAAAAAATTATAAAAAAAAAAAATACGACTGTTATAACCATATTACAAGCATCTGATAACTGTTCTAAGGAAATAAGTAGACTTCATTTTTAAATATTACCTTATACATTTTTAACTTTTAACAATTTTGTCATCCTTCTTTATAAGACGTATTACATGGAAGGGGAACCATGTTGTAAATTATGTCATCGGTATTTCAAATGAAGCCAAATGTTCATTTCCCATTCTTTATACAATGAATGTACATGTATATGATTCATATCTTAGACTTTAAATGAATCACAGCATTGACAAAACACTACAGTCTCTAAACACTTCACTCTCTAAACACTTCACTCTCTAAACACTTCACTCTCTAAACACTTCACTCTCTAAACACTTAAAATTCTTGTCTCATTTTTCATTAAATAATCTGATTTCATTTTTTATTTTTTTTTATTATTACTTCGAGTCGTTTTTGACGGTTTGTTGAAATGTGGGGAAAAAGGAAAACATCATATCATCCTATAAAATGATAACATGAAATGAGGCACTGACGAGCTTTAGTGTGGGGTCTATTGAGCCTCAGTCTTGACGACGGTCTCTATGGGAGGCGATCTATATGGAGTTAATAATGACGACAGATTCATCATGATATAAGCTCTATGGAGCCGTCTTTACGACAGTTTTTGATAACAATTTTTTACTACGGTATTGAGATGATCCATATATAATCTTGACTCCATGCGATAAAAGCTCTATAGCGCAAGCATTAACGACAGTTTATGTGTGTTACATTATGTATGTTTTTTATCAAATCTTGACGACGGTATACAGGCGACACATGCCAAATGAAGCCAGTCTTGACGACGGTATACAGGCGACACATGCCAAATGAAGCCAGTCTTGACGACGGTATACAGGCGACACATGCCAAATGAAGCCAGTCTTGACGACGGTATACAGGCGACACATGCCAAATGAAGCCAGTCTTGACGACGGTATACAGGCGACACATGCCAAATGAAGCCAGTCTTGACGACGGTATACAGGCGACACATGCCAAATGAAGCCAGTCTTGACGACGGTATACAGGCGACACATGCCAAATGAAGCCAGTCTTGACGACGGTATACAGGCGACACATGCCAAATGAAGCCAGTCTTGACGACGGTATACAGGCGACACATGCCAAATGAAGCCAGTCTTGACGACGGTATACAGGCGACACATGCCAAATGAAGCCAGTCTTGACGACGGTATACAGGCGACACATGCCAAATGAAGCCAGTCTTGACGACGGTATACAGGCGACACATGCCAAATGAAGCCAGTCTTGACGACGGTATACAGGCGACACATGCCAAATGAAGCCAGTCTTGACGACGGTATACAGGCGACACATGCCAAATGAAGCCAGTCTTGACGACGGTATACAGGCGACACATGCCAAATGAAGCCAGTCTTGACGACGGTATACAGGCGACACATGCCAAATGAAGCCAGTCTTGACGACGGTATACAGGCGACACATGCCAAATGAAGCCAGTCTTGACGACGGTATACAGGCGACACATGCCAAATGAAGCCAGTATTGACGACGGTATACAGGCGACACATGCCAAATGAAGCCAGTCTTGACGACGGTATACAGGCGACACATGCCAAATGAAGCCAGTCTTGACGACGGTATACAGGCGACACATGCCAAATGAAGCCAGTCTTGACGACGGTATACAGGCGACACATGCCAAATGAAGCCAGTCTTGACGACGGTTCTTATGCGAAACCAGCCTCATGGAGCAAGCCTTGACGACGGTTTCTAGGAAATACAAGTTCGATGGAGCAAAACTTGACACCGTTTCCAGGCAATATAACCTTTATGGAGCAAGTCTTGAACACGGTTCCTGGTCAATACCAGCTTCATGGAGCAAGCCTTGAACATGGTTTCCATGAAAGCAAGATCTATGGAGCAAGCCTTCACGCCAGTCAGTGTTCAGGCGAAACAAGCTGTATGGGAAGTTTTGACGACAGTTTTAGGACATTTGTGTTCTTTAAGTCCATCATTAATTTTCCGATAATCAATGACGATATATAAATATTTGTCTTCACGTTGACAATGCAACATTGGTTTATCCGCCACGCAACAGGGGGATTCCAAACACCACCGGATGGATCCTGATTCCTAAAGATGGGGAGTCGATTTTAATCTCTGAAGTCGTATTTTGAATCATGGTTCCATCTAAATGTTTCCTCCCGAATACGATCAGTATACCTGATCATCTTTACAATGTATACATGTACCTACATTAAATATATCACCAGTATCTATTACTGCAGTGGCTTACCTCACATGCAACTAAAATGAAACCGGAAGCCTGGATGTCGATGTTGCATCAATCTTTGATTTGTGCCTGCCCTCCAGGTAATCATTCCACGGATCGACCTACCACTGACTGGCTCCACTAATCACACGTGGGATCTTAAATCAGCACTTCCGGTATCAGCTTTGTTAGCTGGCGTACCGCGCACAGACGATATGTGTCTTAATGGCGGGAAATCTAGGTGATTTCGGTGTGATTCTAGTATACCCAAGATGCACAGTTCTGAGCACATTATGTCTTATCTGAAGCTGCCCCACCCAATCTGGCTACAAATTAAGATAAGGCCGTGGAGTCGTACTACACACCGTCGTAACATTATATTATAAACGTGGGGATATAGACACTGGATATGTGTTTTTATTAAAAAATCTCGAGAAATTTAAGGTTCTTTTTTATTTTTAGTGTAATGTATCACATTTCTATTTGTGTACACATATCATGAAACATTAATCGCTTTATATAAACATATAAATAAAGTAACATCTAATTTATAAATAGTTATTTATTCATGTAATCAACATACATGTACTGATTACTTTAATGGCTCAGTTTTATGGTATCAGAATCACGAGAAATTAATTTCAGAATTACTTTGCACCAAAACGTAACGTTCTAATATGCCCTAATACAACATGGTGTTGCAGGCAGACTCCGACGATGGGGGACAAAAAAGCCACAATTCTCGGGCATATTAATATACAGCGATCTGTATATCATAACCACTACACATAGACAGGTTATATAGCGATCTGTATATTATAACCACTACACATAGACAGGTTATACAGCGATCTGTATATTATAACCACTACACATTGGTCAGGTTATACAGCGATATGTATATTATAACCACTACACATAGACAGGTTATACAGCGATCTGTATATTATAACCACTACACATTGTACAGGTTATACAGCGATCTGTATATTATAACCACTACACATAGACAGGTTATACAGAGATCTGTATATTATAACCACTACACATTGTTCAGGTTATACAGCGATCTGTATACTATAACCACTACACATAGACAGGTTATACAGCGATCTGTATCTTATAACCACTACACATTGTACAGGTTATACAGCGATCTGTATATTATAACCACTACACTGGTCAGGTTATACAGAGATCTGTATATTATAACCACTACACATTGGACAGGTTATACAGCCATCTGTATATTATAACCACTACACATTGGACAGGTTATACAGCGATCTGTATATTATAACCACTACACATTGACAGGTTAAACAGAGATCTGTATATTATAACCACTACAAATAGACAGGTTATACAGCGATCTGTATATTATAACCACTACACATTCGACAGGTTATACAGCGATCTGTATATTATAACCACTACACATAGACAGGTTATACAGAGATCTGTATATTATAACCACAACACATTGAACAGGTTATACAGTAATCTATATATTATAACCACAACACATTGGACAGGTTATACAGAGATCTGTATATTATAACCACTACACATAGACAGGTTATACAGAGATCTGTATATTATAACACTACACATTGGACATGTTATACAGAGATCTGTATATTATAACCACTACACATAGACAGGTTATACAGCGATCTGTATATTATAACCATTACACATTGACAGGTTATACAGCGATCTGTATATTATAACCACTACACATTAGACAGGTTATACAGCGATCTGTATATTATAACCACTACACATTGACAGGTTATACATAGATCTGTATATTATAACCACTACACATTGGACAGGTTATACAGAGATCTGTATATTATAACCACTACACATAGACAGGTTATACAGAGATCTGTACATTATAACCACTACACATTGGACAAGTTATACAGAGATCTGTATATTATAACCATTACACATAGACAGGTTATACAGCGATCTGTATATTATAACCACTACACATAGACAGGTTATACAGCGATCTGTATATTATAACCACTACACATAGACAGGTTATACAGCGATCTGTATATTATAACCATTACACATAGACAGGTTATACAACGATCTGTATATTATAACCACTACACATAGACAGGTTATACAGCGATCTGTATATTATAACCACTACACATAGACAGGTTATACAGATATCTGTATATTATAACCACTACACATAGACAGGTTATACAGCTATCTGTATATTATAAACACTACACATTGTACAGGTTATACAGCGATCTGTATATTATAACCACTACACATAGACAGGTTATACAGATATCTGTATATTATAACCACCACACATAGACAGGTTATACAGCGATCTGTATATTATAACCATTACACATAGACAGGTTATACAGCGATCTGTATATTATAACCACTACACATAGACAGGTTATACAGCGATCTGTATATTATAACCACTACACATAGACAGGTTATACAGATATCTGTATATTATAACCACTACACATAGACAGGTTATACAGCGATCTGTATATTATAACCACCACACATAGACAGGTTATACAGCGATCTGTATATTATAACCACTACACATTGACAGGTTATACAGCGATCTATATATTATAACCATTACACATAGACAGGTTATACAGCGATCTGTATATTATAACCACTACACATTGGACAGGTTATAAAGCTATCTGTATATTATAACCATTACACATAGACAGGTTATACAGCGATCTGTATATTATAACCATTACACATAGACAGGTTATACAGCGATCTGTATATTATAACCACTACACATAGACAGGTTATACAGAGATCTGTATATTATAACCTCTACACATAGACAGGTCATACAACGATCTGTATATTATAACCACTACACATTGGACAGGTTATACAGCTATCGGTATATTATAACCACTATACATTGGACAGGTTATACAGAGATCTGTATATTATAACCACTACACATAGCAGGTTATACATAGATCTGTATATTATAACCACTACACATTGGACAGGTTATACAGCGATCTGTATATTATAACCACTACACATAGACAGGTTATACAGCTATCTGTATATTATAACCACAACACATTGAACAGGTTATACAGTAATCTATATATTATAACCACAACACATTGGACAGGTTATACAGAGATCTGTATATTATAACCACTACACATAGACAGGTTATACAGCGATCTGTATATTATAACCACAACACATTGAACAGGTTATACAGTAATCTATATATTATAACCACAACACATTGGACAGGTTATACAGAGATCTGTATATTATAACCATTACACATTAGACAGGTTATACAGCGATCTGTATATTATAACCACAACACATTGAACAGGTTATACAGTAATCTATATATTATAACCACAACACATTGGACAGGTTAAACAGAGATCTGTATATTATAACCACTACACATAGACAGGTTATACAGAGATCTGTATATTATAACACTACACATTGGACATGTTATACAGAGATCTGTATATTATAACCACTACACATAGACAGGTTATACATAGATCTATATATTATAACCACTACACATATACAGGTTATACAGAGATCTGTATATTATAACCACTACACATAGAAAGGTTATACAGCGATCTGTATATTATAACCACTACACATTGGACAGGTTATAGAGCGATCTGTATATTATAACCATTACACATTGGACAAGTTATACAGAGATCTGTATATTATAACCACTACACATAGACAGGTTATACAGAGATCTGTATATTATAACCATGACACATAGACAGGTTATACAGCGATCTGTATATTATAACCACTACACATTGGACAGGTTATACAGGGATCTGTATATTATAACAACTACACATAGACAGGTTATACAGCGATCTGTATATTATAACCACTACACATTGGACAGGTTATACAGGGATCTGTATATTATAACAACTACACATAGACAGGTTATACAGCGATCTGTTATATTATAACCACTACAAATAGACAGGTTATACAGCGATCTGTATATTATAACCACTACACATTGGACATGTTATACAGAGATCTGTATATTATAACCACTACACATTGGACAGGTTATACAGCGATCTGTATATTATAACCACTACAAATAGACAGGTGATACAGAGATCTGTATATTATAACCACTACACATTGGACAGGTTATACAGCGATCTGTATATTATAACCACTACAAATAGACAGGTGATACAGAGATCTGTATATTATAACCACTACACATTGTACAGGTTATACAGAGATCTGTATATTATAACCATTACACATTGGACAGGTTATACAGCGATCTGTATATTATAACCATTACACATAGACAAATTATACAGCGATATGTATATTATAACCACTACACATAGACAAGTTATACAGCGATATGTATATTATAACCACTACACATAGACAAGTTATACAGCGATCTGTATATTATAACCACTACACATAGACAAGTTATACAGCGATCTGTATATTATAACCACTACACATAGACAGGTTATACAGATATCTGTATATTATAACCACTACACATTGGACAGGTTATACAGCGATCTGTATATTATAACCACTACACATTGTACAGGTTATACAGAGATCTGTATATTATAACCACTACACATAGACAGGTTATACAGATATCTGTATATTATAACCACTACACATTGTACAGGTTATACAGAGATCTGTATATTATAACCACTACACATAGACAGGTTATACAGAGATCTGTATATTATAACCACTACACATAGACAGGTTATACAGCGATCTGTATATTATAACCACTACACATTGTACAGGTTATACAGAGATCTGTATATTATAACCACTACACATTGGACAGGTTATACAGCGATCTGTATATTATAACACTACACATTGGACAGGTTATACAGCGATCTGTATATTATAACCACTACACATAGACAGGTTATACAGCTATCTGTATATTATAACCACTACACATAGACAGGTTATACAGAGATCTGTATATTATAACAACTACACATAGACAGGTGATACAGAGGTCTGTATATTATAACCACTACACATTGGACAGGTTATACAGCGATCTGTATATTATAACCACTTCACACTGGACAGGTTATACAGAGATCTGTATATTATAACCACTACACATTGGGCAGGTTATAAAGAGATCTGTATATTATAACCACTACACATCGGACAGGTTATACAGAGATCTGTATATTATAACCACTACACATAGACAGGTTATACAGAGATCTATATATTAAAACCATTACACATAGACAGGTTATACAGCGATCTGTATATTATAACCACTTCACACATTGACAGGTTATACAGAGATCTTTATATTATAACCAGTACACATTGGTCAGGTTATACAGAGATCTGTATATTATAACCACTACACATTGGACAGGTTATACAGAGATCTGTATATTATAACCACTACACATAGACAGGTTATACAACGGTCTGTATATTATAACCACTACACATTGGACAGGTTATACAGGGATCTGTATATTATAACAACTACACATAGAGAGGTTATACAGCGATCTGTATATTATAACCACTACACATTGGACAGGTTATACAGGGATCTGTATATTATAACAACTACACATAGACAGGTTATACAGCGATCTGTTATATTATAACCACTACACATTGGACAGGTTATACAGCGATCTGTATATTATAACCACTACACATTGGACATGTTATACAGCGATATGTATATTATAACCACTACACATAGACAAGTTATACAGCGATCTGTATATTATAACCACTACACATAGACAGGTTATACAGAGATCTGTATATTATAACCACTACACATAGACAGGTTATACAGCAATCTGTATATTATAACCATTACACATAGACAGGTTATACAGCGATCTGTATATTATAACCACTACACATTGTACAGGTTATACAGAGATCTGTATATTATAACCACTACACATTGGACAGGTTATACAGAGATCTGTATATTATAACCACTACACATTGGACAGGTTATACAGAGATCTGTATATTATAACCACTACACATAGAAAGGTTATACAGCGATCTGTATATTATAACCACTACACATTGGACAGGTTATACAGAGATCTGTATATTATAACCATTACACATAGACAGGTTATACAGCGATCTGTATATTATAACCACTACACATAGACAGGTTATACAGAGATCTGTATATTATAACCATTACACATAGACAGGTTATACAGCGATCTGTATATTATAACCACTACACATAGACAGGTTATACAGCGATCTGTATATTATAACCACTACACATAGCAGGTTATATAGCGATCTGTATATTATAACCACTACACATTGGACAGGTTATACAGCGATCTGTATATTATAACCACTACACATAGACAGGTTATACAGAGATCTGTATATTATAACCACTACACATTGGACAGGTTATACAGCGATCTGTATATTATAACCACTACACATTGGACAGGTTATACAGAGATCTGTATATTATAACCTCTACACATTGGACAGGTTATACAGCGATCTATATATTATAACCACTACACATAGACAGGTTATACAGCGATCTGTATATTATAACCACTACACATAGACAGGTTATACATAGATCTATATATTATAACCACTACACATTGGACAGGTTATACAGCAATCTGTATATTATAACCACTACACATTGACAGGTTATACAGCAATCTGTATATTATAACCACTACACATTGGACAGGTTATACAGAGATCTGTATATTATAACCACTACACATTGGACAGGTTATACAGCTATCTGTATATTATAACCACTACACATTGGACAGGTTATACATAGATTTATATATTATAACCACTACACATAGACAGGTTATACATAGATCTATATATTATAACCACTACACATATACAGGTTATACAGAGATCTGTATATTATAACCACTACACATAGAAAGGTTATACAGCGATCTGTATATTATAACCACTACACATTGGACAGGTTATACAGAGATCTGTATATTATAACCATTACGCATAGACAGGTTATACAGCGATCTGTATATTATAACCACTACACATAGACAGGTTATACAGCGATCTGTATATTATAACCACTACACATAGCAGGCTATACAGAGATCTGTATATTATAACCACTACACATTGGACAGGTTATACAGCGATCTGTATATTATAACCACTACACATAGCAGGCTATACAGAGATCTGTATATTATAACCACTACACATTGGACAGGTTATACAGAGATCTGTATATTACATGTATAACCACTACGCATTGGACAGGTTATACAGAGATCTGTATATTACATGTATAACCACTACGCATTGGACAGGTTATACAGAGATCTGTATATTATAACCACTACACATTGGTCAGGTTATACAGAGATCTGTATATTATAACCACTACACATAGACAGGTTATACAGAGATCTGTATATTATAACCACTACACATTGGACAGGTTATACAGAGATCTGTATATTATAACCACTACACATTGGTCAGGTTATACAGAGATCTGTATATTATAACCACTACACATTGGTCAGGTTATACAGAGATCTGTATATTACATGTATAACCACTACGCATTGGACAGGTTATACAGAGATCTGTATATTATAACCACTACACATTGGTCAGGTTATACAGAGATCTGTATATTATAACCACTACACATAGACAGGTTATACAGAGATCTGTATATTATAACCACTACACATTGGACAGGTTATACAGAGATCTGTATATTATAACCACTACACATTGGTCAGGTTATACAGAGATCTGTATATTATAACCACTACAAATTGGACAGGTTATACAGAGATCGGTATATTATAACCACTACACATTGGACAGGTTATACAGAGATCTGTATATTATAACCATTACACATAGACAGGCTATACAGCGATCTGTATATTATAACCACTACACATAGACAGGTTATACAGCGATCTGTATATTATAACCACTACACATAGCAGGTTATACAGCGATCTGTATATTATAACCACTACACATTGGACAGGTTATACAGCGATCTGTATATTATAACCACTACACATAGACAGGTTATACAGAGATCTGTATATTATAACCACTACACATTGGACAGGTTATACAGCTATTTGTATATTATAACCACTACACATTGGACAGGTTATACAGCGATCTGTATATTATAACCACTACACATAGACAGGTTATACAGCGATCTGTATATTATAACCTCTACACATTGGACAGGTTATACAGCGATCTATATATTATAACCACTACACATAGACAGGTTATACAGCGATCTGTATATTATAACCACTACACATAGACAGGTTATACATAGATCTATATATTATAACTACTACACATTGGACAGGTTATACAGCAATCTGTATATTATAACCACTACACATTGACAGGTTATACAGCAATCTGTATATTATAACCACTACACATTGGACAGGTTATACAGAGATCTGTATATTATAACCACTACACATTGGACAGGTTATACAGCTATCTGTATATTATAACCACTACACATTGGACAGGTTATACATAGATCTGTATATTATAACCACTACACATTGGACAGGTTATACATAGATCTATATATTATAACCACTACACATAGACAGGTTATACAGAGATCTGTATATTATAACCACTACACATAGACAGGTTATACAGCGATCTGTATATTATAACCACTACACATTGACAGGTTATTCAGCGATCTGTATATTATAACCACTACACATTGGACAGGTTATACAGAGATCTGTATATTATAACCACTACACATTGGACAGGTTATTCAGCGATCTGTATATTATAACCACTACACATTGACAGGTTATTCAGAGATCTGTATATTATAACCACTACGCATTGGACAGGTTATACAGAGATCTGTATATTATAACCACTACACATTGGACAGGTTATACAGCGATCTGTATATTATAACACTACACATTGGACAGGTTATACAGCGATCTGTATATTATAACCACTACACATTGGACAGGTTATACAGCGATCTGTATATTATAACCACTACACATTGACAGGTTATTCAGCGATCTGTATATTATAACCACTACACATAGACAGGTTATACAGCGATCTGTATATTATAACCACTACACATTGTACAGGTTATACAGCGATCTGTATATTATAACCACTACACATTGGTCAGGTTATACAGCTATCTTTATATTATAACCACTACACATAGACAGGTTATACAGAGATCTGTATATTATAACCACTACACATAGACAGGTTATACAGCGATCTGTATATTATAACCACTACACATTGACAGGTTATACAGCGATCTGTATATTATAACCATTACACATAGACAGGTTATACAGAGATCTGTATATTATAACCATTACACATTAGACAGGTTATACAGAGATCTGTATATTATAACCACTACACATTGGACAGGTTATACAGCGATCTGTATATTATAACACTACACATTGGACAGGTTATACAGCGATCTGTATATTATAACCACTACACATTGACAGGTTATTCAGCGATCTGTATATTATAACCATTACACATTGTACAGGTTATACAGTAATCTGTATATTATAACCACTACACATTGTATAGGTTATCATATTAATTAAACGTGTTACCGGATGTACATATTTGTACAAAATGTAGTAAAGGAGGCTGAATTATACCTGACATCGGAGGTAGTGATAGAAGCTGAATTATACCTTATACCGGAAGTAGTGAAGGAGGCTTAATTATACCTGATACCGGAAGTAGTGAAGGCTTAATTATACCTGATACCGGAGGTAGGGAAACAGGCTGAATTATACTTAATACCGGAAGTAGTGAAGGAGGCTGAATTATACCCGATACCGGAAGTAGAGAAAGAGGCTGAATTATACTTAATACCGGAAGTAGTGAAGGAGGCTTAATTATACCTGATACCGGAGGTAGTGAAGGGGGCTTAATTATACTTAATACCGGAAGTAGTGAAGGAGGCTGAATTATACCTGATACCGGAGGCAGTGAAATAGGTCTATATATATAAAAAAAAAAACACCAAAGAACAAATACCTATATGTTAAGACTGTTGTATCGTTGTATTGGCTGTATGAAAATGTATTTGTATTTACAATATTTACCTACGATACAAGAGAATTATAAGTTGGTAAAACTTACTTACTAATCCATTGTATATGTCAATAATATATATTCTAACTAATGAGATGACGTGCTTGATATTGACATTATAAAATACTTTGCATGGAAGGTCTTGCGGCATCCGTCTCCGTTATATATGTGATTTATGAAAATATTTAGATAATTAAGATTGTGTCAAATTTCATAATTTAATTTAGTATCATTAAAGCAGATATAAAACTATCTTTATAAAAAAAAGTGTTTACAAATGTCATATATATAGAAGACACGCTTTTCCGCATCATTCTTGAAGTCACCTTATCTATATTTTTAATGATGTCACAATAATCCAATGGACGGAAGGCCCTGCCACGATTTGAGTGTTATTTACTGAATAAAATGATAATTGGGGGATGTCCAAAAATAGCTGTTTATGCGGAGTACAGTCAAAAATTATATGGGTCTGCTTCTAATCTTAAAAATATTGCAACAACCTGACAAGGACCAATCGGAATTCACATAACAAACGACATTCATGTCAATGAGGTTAGTAACACTGCCTATAATTCGTCAATTCCCCTCAGAACCACAGATTAACATCTTAGATGCTCTAGAAAACAAATATCTCACGAGGCTAACAGGTGAAAGATGTATAAAATTTGAAAAGAACTGCACAGGTAAAATATCGATTAATCTAGATATACTAGAACTTATCAGACGTCTAACGTATAACAATGACACATCCCTCACTTAGTGTACTTGTTCACTTTTATAGACATTCACAAAAAATGGACGAATAATCCTAATTGAGATGGCCTACATCTTGGACCATAGTGTAAGAATGGTGTTTCCCACAGAGGATCATTTGTTACAGTCTACGTTAATTTGGGCCTTCCGTAGTGCATATAGCACATTTTCAGACTTTTTTTCATAAAAATGACACCCCGGTGCTCTTTTCAATGGTAACCAGGATGTCTTTTTACCGAATTTATGTATACCTCCACTGTAACATTTCAACTTTCAAATTGCAGTATTCAATTCGAGTTACCTCCCTTCCCTCATTGCCAACAGAATTTGATCTACGCACATCATGGTTGTTCCCCTTCCACTAGATATTCTATTTGAACTTAAACCTTCATAACTGTTTCGGTTATTAAAACCATGTTTACAACTGCACTTAAATAATTAAGTCCTGTTTAACTTATGTAATCTATAAAGCATGTATGAGGTATTGTTTTAATGTGGTGATAATTTCCTTCTCTGACGAAGGATAAAGAACTGGCATTGTGTAAAACTTCCCTCTGTCATCTTCCCCATGACTTGTTCTTTTCCTTGATGTAAGAACTTTTCCGTCTTAATAGGAAGAATTGTTTCATTAAATAAATTGGTACTCAAACAAATAATGTTAATATATGATTCGTCCAGATTGATGAGTGATGACCGTGACAATGCTTACGTGAGTATATCAATACCTACCAATCATATGTGATACTAACGAGTACGTGAGTATATCAATCATATGTGATACATTGTACTTACGAGTACGTGAGTATATCAATACATATCATATGTGATACTTACGAGTACGTGAGTATATCAATACCTACCAATCATATGTGATACTTACGAGTACGTGAGTATATCAATCATATGTGATACTTACGAGTACGTGAGTATATCAATCATATGTGATACATTGTACTAACGAGTACGTGAGTATATCAATACCTACCAATCATATGTGATACTTACGAGTACGTGAGTATATCAATACCTACCAATCATATGTGATACTTACGAGTACGTGAGTATATCAATCATATGTGATACTTACGAGTACGTGAGTATATCAATCATATGTGATACATTGTACTAACGAGTACGTGAGTATATCAATACCTACCAATCATATGTGATACTTACGAGTACGTGAGTATATCAATACCTACCAATCATATGTGATACTTACGAGTACGTGAGTATATCAATACCTACCAATCATATGTGATACATTGTACTAACGAGTACGTGAGTATATCAATAATATGTGATACTAACGTGTACGTACAGACTATATTATATAGCCGTCACATGTATGTGAGTATATAAATCATATATCGACATCAATAGTTAGTTTCTAGGTAGCTTGTAAACTCCTACATATGTAACTTTACACAACATGCTTCAGCTTATCTAACTCATTTTTATTGCATAACATTAAAAATGACAAGAGAATGAAGGTCTTTTGTCGTTGGAGCCAGTGTGTATTATCCGACGGGGCACAGTGCCATGGATTTCTCAGAGGGTAGTAAACCAGTCACATTTTAAATCATGGAGCTGGAACATGAACATGCCTAGTTAGAATACCTAAACAATTGGTCTTTACAAACCGAACGAAAGGTATTAAGTTTATGATACAGAAGAACGCTACAGCAGTGTTAGAATCAATAGTAAAATTGATACATCGCAGACAGTTTGTTTACTGTTTGTCACAAAAATACTTGAATGACACCCACTTATAGAAATATACCTAATTAACACAGGTCTGAAACGAAAATGAAAAAAAAAAACAAAAAAAACAAAACAAAAATAAAATAAACAAAAAACAAAACAAAAAGCAGTGTCCTAAAATGGCTGGTAATAAGTCGGAAAGAGGCGCGGTGGTCTAGTAGTAGAACACAGAGCTACGTGACCGAAGGGTCGCTAGTTCGAGTCCCTACACGGGCGCTGTGTTGTATCCTTGAACAAGATACTTTACTCCGTTGTGTTCCAGTCGACTTAGCTGTAAATGAGAATGCTGGCAGTCCCAAGAAATGTCGTGTGTAAGTTGTTAGCTCCAAAATGGCAGCTCCGACTGCAAGCTCCACAGGGAGTTGAAAGACATTGGCTACAGTTTAGTTGCTAAAGGCCCCATACCATGGCTAAATATTTGTCAACCGCTTTGAAACTGCTATGTTGCTGTGTTAGAGCGGTACATAAAACTGCATATTATTAATTATCGTCACATTGCATGCCAAATATAGAAGTGGAGTACGATAGAATATTTTCATAATGCAATAATTAAAAAAAAAAAGGAAATCGCTACAAGTTCTAATTTTGGAGGGTGGTATAGCGGAACTTATGTCACTTCTTGTGTTGTACAAAATATCTAACAGCCTATTCTTGATTTTTGTCGGAGATAAAGCAACTTTAGCTAGATGCCGATAAAATACAACGTTTTTCAGCACAATTAATTTAAGTTAAATGTGCAGATTTAAAGTATATGTATTTTTTTACACGTAAACCTGTATATGGTTTTAATCAGAAAAAAATATTTACATTTATATCTATCTCGAGAAATCACAGGCAAATGTACTTAATGTTCTCACTACAAGAATCAAAGTTCCTACTCCGATCGCCATGACATATTATCGAGTGTAACTCCAGTATTTGGTTACTATTGTGAAACGACATTTGATTGTTTTTAATATAAAACGATGAATTCATCTATAGCCTGCCCAAATCCTGTTTTTATAGAAAGTTCATTATTGATATTAACCTGACCCAGGTTTTATAAGTACTGGTATCCTTTGGTACACTATGACAACGAGTGGGTTCATTTGAGGCCGGTCATATCTTAGTTTAGGTTTGTATTAATATGTTTACTTCAGCCCATTAAAATATGCAGATATTTGACTATTCCCAAATGTGGACCTAATTTTGGAAATTATTTTTGTATCTTGTACTAGTTTACATTTTTTTTTTATAAAAGTCACCCTAAACCGCACACACAATAAAACCCCACACAATGGAATTAATATCTCATAAAGCTGTATTTCTGTTTCGGGATCGGAGAGCAAAAATAACCCTTTATACAGAAAACGTAAAATAAAAGCTAAATCAATGCATTTGTATGTAGCACTTCTACCCCAAGTGTCGTCTTTGTTAATACTACTATCCTTATTATATTACAGTGACATTGTTCTGACAACGGACTATATAGCCCTCATCGCAACATATTAACAATAAACATCAAACGGGGGCAATCAAAGATGTAGCACTAATCGTATACACTTTAGTGTCTGGTAGTTTGGCCGAACGCTCATCACAAAGACAACAAGCGAGATATTACTAAGGCATTAGAAAGATGTTAGAAAGTACTGTAAACACAACAAAAACAAATGTTAAGTTAGGTTCAGCAGATTTATTTTGATCGCTGACTTGTCTCCAGATAGAAAACAAATAATATAATCCCAGCCAGGAGTCCCCTGTTGGTAGTTAGAGACTTTTCCAGACCTAATAACGATAAGAATGTCAAATAATGATTTTTTTTTCAAAAATATATTGTTTTTAACCCACAATTTTTTTTTTTAAGTTTATGAATGGTTATACAATAAACACGATATCGTAATTGGACTTTCTACATTTTTTTCCAAATATTAGTAAGTTAAACGTATTTGATAAAGGTAACTTGTTGGGTTGGATGACAGAGTATGTTTTACTTATACCATCATGTGTTTACCTTCCAATTGACCTATGTATGCTTACAAAAAACAAAAAACGTAAAAAAAAAAAAAAAAAATAGTGTCGAATTTTGAGCATTTATTAAATGCCATTAAATAGATTAACAATCACGTTCAAAAACTACCAGCATAAAATATTTGGTAAATTTTAAGATAAACTTGTAAACTAAAATCTATTAAAAGTGCCACAAACTTTAGTGGGAAAAGTCAGTGGCCGTTCAAATGCCAAGGTACATAATCATATTAAAAAAAACAATTAACTGTTTATAGGACTGGTAGTGTACGTAGTCACCACATCGTCACACACAAATACTGGACTGGTTGTGACACACCAAAGTCTATTACTGATTGTCTGTCTGATGGAGGTGACAGTGTAGTCACCGACACGTCACGCTCAAATCCTACACTGGCTGTGATATACCAAAGTCTATTACTGGTAATTTGTCTGATGGAGGTGACAGTGTAGTCACCAAATCGTCACACTTTAGTCCTTTATTCAAATTAATACTATATCATATTCTATGTCTATAGTGGCATCAACATAGACTGTGTCAATGCGTTTTTAACCAGTATTTAGAAGGCCAGTAACGCACGTGTAACTAAAATCTATATAGGTCCATGTCTGATTGCAAGACTTGATAATTTATTCGATATTAAACCGAATTATTCTTTCGGAAATAAACGTAAAACACCACAGCAGTGATAAGATAGGCACAATAGTGATAAATCTACTGCAATACATTTCGTTTTGAACGATTTTAAAAATGTAGTATAATTTGTATTATTGTACCGAAATATTTATAAAACATATGATAAAGTTGTGGTTATCATTCCGAGGTAGAAAGAGGTTTGTAGTATACTGTTCTAAAGTCGGTGTACAGTGGTAGACTGTGTCCTGTTCTAAAGTCGGTGTAGAGTTGTAGATTTACCTCCCCTACTCCTTAACAACTCGGTACAATGTATAAACGATACAGGCCCTTACAACGAAGATTAATTCGTCATTGTAGAGCATCAGTGAGATTTACGCATGTAACGGTATTTCAGAATAGGTAAATAAAATGTATGTAAAACTTTATCAACTAGATTATCACTTCCACGTCGATGTCTCACAGCAAATGTAAAATATATGTAATCATTTCCCGTTAAACACCCTTCCTGTTACTAATAACTGGATTCCGAAATACTTAATCTAATATCAATGATGCAATAATCTAATATCAATGATGCAATACTGTAGTACTCGTTTGCCCTGAAACTTGTGTAATAATTGAATTTATTTTATTGGTTTCTCACAATATGATCATTACGAGCCATAAAGATGATACCATCTAATATCACTTTAGAAATCTATGTAAAGTATGTCTCCGGGCGCCGATAGATTTCGGTTATTTTGTAATTAACATGACGATAGATAAACACAAATTAGCTCATTTCAGTAATCATAATGTGCTTGTAGTTAAAAGCCACACATATTCAAATCAGAACCGATACAATGCACTTTCTAACAACGGCCTGCACTCATCATTTCCAAGAAACAACTCTCAATTCATTATCCGATCTCACACTGTTGAGTTGATAGGACATTCTGTCTTTGTTTTTTTAGTGTTTGGAAAACTTTACATCAACATGAACAAAGCAAAGAAAGATAAAAATGCGAATCAACGATAGCGACTGATTTTGTACTATAAATACGCTATTAATGATAGATTGAATTTATTTTAAAGACACAATATGTACGATATTTCCTCGGAAGAAAACATCGACCTTTTTAATTGATACAATTTTATGATAAATAATGAAAAAAGAACGTTTGAAAATTTCTTTAACGCTTACCTGAATATTACTCGAGAAATGCGATTTTTTTTTACGTTGAATATTGGTAAGTAATTAAATGTGTTTTGAGCGCAGTAATAATGAGTAAATATCTCCTAACATACACCCATCAGAGTAAACACGAAACTATGTATAGCATGTTCTCTCTTATTTATTCTTATTGAGAGTCGTTTGAAAACTAGGCATGTCAGGTATCAAAGAAAAAGGTATACACTTTCAAAATTCTGTGGACAGCAGATTTATTACATTGTTTTTGTTTTGTTTCAAATCGGACATATTTCTTTGTCCTGAGTGTGATGATACATTTCATTTATTTGTGTGTCGCCAAGTTAACAATCATGTTATACTAGTCTTATATCGTGATTAGTGCAGAAGAATATTTGATGATAGTACCTACAAAAAAAATAAGGAAATATATCAAGTTTCATTTTAAAAGAAAAAAGGAGAGATGTTTATTGTTAATTAGTATGTTAGTATACAGTTATTATTTATTTGTAGCTGCCCTATTTCTTTATGATTATCATCGCGAGTGTACAGCTCCATGCTGATTATTGTGATGTTATACTTTACGATTTCCAGTGTTAACAATACTAATTTCTCTAGACCGATTTTGAGGTAATGCATTCATAAACCTTAAGCATATCTACCAGACTTCAGCCATCGACAGCCATCTTTAAAAGATAATAGAAAACGAAACAAGATAAAAAAGACAAAAACTAAATTAAAAAAAAAAAAAATACAACAAAAAACACGACCTACTTTCTAGGAATTTTAAAAGAATGCCATACTGTAGTACGTTTACACAGATAACACATGATAAAGAGTATCTACTTAACTTGCTAGAAGAGAACATTTAAGATATTATTTGAAACTCAAAGACACTTTGGGTATTTGAGTTAACTGATTTCTTATGAAACACCGGCCACTTGTGTAAAGTAACATATGACTTTTCACCCGGAGTGTAGGTTCTACCCGAAAATGCTTCCTTATATTCAAGAGATCTATTAGCAGACCTTTTCAAATCTACCCATCATTTACCTGATAATAAGTGGTGATGATCATGCTCGGAGTGTGGGAACACGTGCTGATAAAACTATAATTTCTTCCGTATTTTTTTGGTCAAAATGTTTCCTTGATGAAATCTTAGATAACCTATTGACTTAAATTTCAAAAGAAGAAACAAAGTTTTGAAATAGTCGAAGAAATAATTAGAGCGAGAAAGGCCATCTACTTAACCGATATCGGTTTGTAGAAATACTACAATTTTTTCATACGAATTCATTTCATATTCCTTGCAGAGAAAAACAAACAAAACAAAAAACAAACAAACAAAACACACAAAATAATAAAACTTCAATACTACCTATATATATATATATATATATATATAGGAATTCAAAATTTTAAGCTTCGATCAACAGCACATAGTGCATATGATACATGGTGTTAATTAGATAAACAACTCTGTAAAACAAATGAAAAAGGAAGAAAATATTATTCATTCTCTTGTAGGGCCTCGAATTCACAATCTAAGACACCAAATTGCATATTCAGAATAACTCGCAGCTTATACCACTGCGCCACATCCATGTGATAATATATAAGTAAGATGATGTTATTTCATATTGCAGAATTGACTGCAAGCGCTAATCCTGTCAGTCTATAACAATATGTACAGGTATAAACAGATGCATTTTTGCATAGACGTTTGTAGGAGATGAAGCAGAGAAGGATTACCTTTTATCGTGTTATACTCCTTGTTAATATTCATGGTTCCGTGTGAAGATATCATTTTTCGTTGTTTTATTGATTTTGAGGTCAGAATACGACTCCCTTTACCTGTTTTTTTTTCTTGTTTATATTTTGTTGATATTTTCTTGTTGTTTATATTTTGTTTGTTTTTTTCTTGTCTACTTTTTGTGCATCATCATTTTCGCGACCAATATAATACAAGAACATATAAAATAAAATATTGGTCGCGGAAATGATGATACACAAAAAGTAGTTCGTCATTGTTTTTGTAATAACTAATTAGAATTACTAATTATTTGTTATGATAAACATAAGATTGAAACAAAAAATTCACACATTTCCGAAATTGTCAGTTTTTCGTGTAAATCAGCAGCATTTCACTTTAGGTCATATCAAGACACAGGTCAGTTCATCCTCAGAAAAGTTTCTGTTGTAGCAGAAACAGGTAGAACTGAAACTCGTGATTTTTGTAATTTCTGAAAATAACTAACAACAGTGACAGAAAATGTTATCTTGTTCTTTATATTATTGCATTGTTAATTGTACTATTTTTATGCGAAATAACCGATGTCATGTAACATGTTTCAATATCATTCAGACATTAGAATGAAGGTGATAAAATCAGTGATTAATTAACGTTTTATATTTAAGGGGATAATATCGTTTTAGAGAATGATTCACATGTATTAAATAAACGAGAAATCTGTTTAAAAAAATGAAAAAAATATCACAACATTGTAACTTACCCATAATTCAAACTCAAAATCGATTAAACGAGGCCAACATAAAAAATAAAAATATTGATTTACAGACAAAAACGAGACGCCAGACTCCTTAGAATTATTCACATAATGATAATTCGTATTAAATCATATAACGTTGAACACCTATGTCTATCATATTTATTTGATATGTGAACGAGATTATTCAGTTTTCAGTTGAAAAGTGTTGATTAACCAATAAAACTACTTACTAAGCTACCTAAAATATCACAGAATATATACCACACAATAATATACACTCAACAATGAAAAATTACGGTTTATGTACTGTATACATGTAACATGATATCTAATGAAAAATAAAAAGTTACGGTTGATGTATAGAATATTTAAATAAAAAGTTACGGTTCATGTATAGAATATTTAAATAAAAAGTTACGGTTCATGTATAGAATATTTAAATAAAAAGTTACGGTTCATGTATAGAATATTTAAATAAAAAGTTACGGTTCATGTATAGAATATTTAAATAAAAAGTTACGGTTGATGTATAGAATATTTAACAAATAAAAAGTTACGGGTTATGTACTGCATACATTCAACATAATATCTTTTTAAAAATAAAAAAAATTACGGTCCATGTAGAACAAAAAATCAACAGATTAAAAGTTACAGTAGAAGTGGAATTGATATTTATCTATCCTTATATACATAGTATATGATAATACTATAATTTATACATGTACTTACGTAAGGGAAAATTGTTATACTCAATGCACAAAAAATGTACCTTGTGATTTAGAGTAGCATTATATATAATATATTATACATAATTATCAGTTAAATACGTTTTAATTATTTAATACTTATCCGAGAATATATATGTCATAATTAGCATAGTTACCAATAGTAACATAATTATCATTAGCTAGAAAAGTTTTTGATAGTTTATACTTACCCGAGAATATATATATATTGATAATGGTAACCAATAGTAACATAATCATCGTTTGTTTGATACGTTTTATAATAATGTGTACTTACCCTAGAATATATCTATACTGATTATAGTCACCAATATTCACATAATTATGTTAAACTTAAGATGCATCCGTTAGTTATTAGAATAGGTAATGCATCTCATCTGTTCTCCAAGCCATGTATCTAATACAGTATATTTAACTCATTCATTTATTCTTTATTATCCCTAAATAACCCTAGTATCACGCCATAGGTTAAACTATTTATTTTTAAATAAAACAATGTATGACTGGAAAATCTGTAGATTCGAAGAAAACCTAGTTTTCCTTAAACATAGAGTTATGAAATAAAACGGATACATTGTTTCTATTTCGTGGAAACAGATAGTGATTGGTATGAAGTCTAGATGATCGCACTGAACAACCTCTTTAAAATATTGGTACAAGGTATTATACTAGTACTGTAGACGGATTAAAATTATATATATATCATAATGATAAGTTTCCGATTCCTGTATCAGCATGACCGGAAACGTCACTTAATGACGAGAAAGTTTATTTATCCTTAAACCCAATATATTGTGACAATCGAGATACAGTGTGTATCTCTTAGAATTGTTTCTATTGATGTAAGATATCTTGGATACCCACTAAGACACATTCTGGATATCCTCTGTACATTATCAGATACTTACAATGTATGGAATACTACTGAAAACAAAACTTTTTATCCAATTACATTTCTAAAGCCGTAGTTAAGTTCAATTTGTTTACTCATTGTTATTGGTTAAGAATCTTATTTAAAAGTTATCAAATGTCTAATGGATAACAATTCCCTCTATTACGGTTTTAATAGCGTTCTCTTCTTTTGATATCTCTATAATCCTATAATACTACATCATCATAGTATATTGTATACAGTGATACCCTTTTCGTACTAAGCAATCGATACTCATCACGCAATACATTATACAACATTATTATGAGTATTACTGATGCATAAGTCAAAATCAAAAATTGAGTAGCACCAATAGCAAGAAGTCATATGATATAGTCATACAGTGATGCGAAATATATCAAGTTACACGATGTATATGATGAAACAATCACACAATATCGTAATTAACTTTTAAAACAGAGCAACCATGGACTGATTTCAGTTGTAGAAATACAAATCACAAGGTTAATTCATACAAGACAAAAGGAAATTGTCCTAATCATGCAGCCATATTGCGCAATACAATTGTATAACAGGAAAGACGTAGGGAAAAATGTATTCATGTATTAATATTGCTGGACTGTCAAGTGCGCACGGTGTAAATTGGAAGTTAAATACAACTCTCTGTATACCAAACTCAATTATCTGTCAAAGGTTAAATTATGCAATACCACCGTGATGAGGAATTTTAGTTATAATATCAATGGATTGCTACTTAAGTCCTCCATTTCATGGGAAGATATATCATCGTTGAGAATACCAAAAATAAGAACATGAAGTAGATGGTGATTAGACTTTGAGTGTGTAAACTATTCATGATGATGTGTAGATCCACAGTAATATTACAAATATATATTTTCATTATCATGCATTTCAACACAATGTTTAACAATGTTCTTAAGACATGAACTGGGTATTGTGGAAAGCCCTACAGCACATTTCCATACAGCATTTGGTTGTACATAATTATGTCAAAGAGTGAAGGGGGAGAAGTCGTTATCAGCGTTCATTCTTTCACATAGATTAAACTATTCATACGTGGTCATTGACTATACGCTTCCATTGACATTTGTTTGGAAATACACCATTCTTAAAAAATTATCGAGAACATGGCATAAATTGTATTTTTGTAAAATATTAACTATGTCGGGAACAAAACCTTTGAGACAGATTGAATTCAAAAAGACACTTTATAAGAACATCGCATGTTAAACAACCAACTTCGATGATAAATATTCAACCAAGAACCAACATTTTCTACGGAAAACCAACCAATCAGTGACATGCACATATCTGTTCTTGTTCGTACATTAAAACCTTGGATTGATTTGACAACAAAGTTTCGAACTTGTTTATGTTCCATTAACTGCAATAATTCACACCCTTATTTTGCTGAGGGATATACTTTTACACTTAGCCATTTTTGCAGTAGTTAAAGGATTCATCGCGCATGGATGGGCATCCGAACGTATTAAGGACAAAACACCACATCTTAATTTGGAACATGCACGTTTTGTACGTTCGACATTATTATTTCTACTATTCAATGAATACACCGACATGAGTTATACTTTCTACAATTGATATTTTCTTTCCATGTACGGTTATATCACTATGGGCTTCGTTTTAGAAGTATAATCAATAATTTAAGATTTAGAAAAGGTAAAAGTTAATCCCATCTGTTTACCGTATGTGCAAATGTGCAAATATGCTAATATAGAGTAGATGCTGTAAATTATTAACATGATTGCTGATAATACATACGTCATTAGATGTCTCTGAGATTAACATTTCTGTATACAGCATTTGATGCATTCAGCAAAACAGATTTTTGAACCTCATAATAGGTTTAGGACTGAAGAAAATTTTATTAAACCTATCTTACTAATATCGACAAGGATATGGTCAATCGTAGGAAAGTTTCCAGAGACTCAGGACACCATGTTTATTTAAGACGTTGACAGCTAGTTTGGACGATTACCAAAAGTAAATTAATTCTCTTTGAAACCATTTTAAATAAAGGTGATCTTTCATTACGTAAAAAATGATAACGTTGACCGCTAATATTTACGATGATGTCGCCTATGAGATATACTTGGTATGCGACTCTTGAATTTTGGCGCCCACAATCCTAGAACTAGCAGTAACATTCTCTTGAACAATAAGATGAGATTGTAAAGAATACAAACACCTCCTCCGATATTTATAACGGAATGGGTCTATTTCAGTACAGCCCTTTTCGTACTTGAGTAGTCACAATGAGTTAAAGTAAAACTAACACACCATCTAATCAAGTATATATAACTCATTTCATTATTGATTTATTTTTATTTTCAAATAACCTTAGTATCATATCTTATATAACATTAACACATGTTTTTTTATTTAAAAAAAGTCTATTTGTATGACAAGAGAGTCTGTAGTTTCAAAGAAAACCTAGTTTTCCTTAAACATAGAGTTATGAAATAAAACGGATACATTGTTTCTATTTCGTTGGAACAGATAGTGATTGGTATGAAGTCTAGATGATCGCACTGAACAACCTCTATAAATTATTGGTACAAGGTATTATACTAGTACTGTAGACGGGTTAAAGTTATATATATATCATAATGATAAGTTTCCGATTACGGTATCAGCATGACCGGAAATGTCACTTAATGATGAGAAAGTTTATTTATCCTTCAATCCAATATATTGTGATAATCGAGATATAGTGTAAATCTCATGGATTTATTGTCATTGATGTTTGATATTATGGATACATACTGAGACACATTTTGGACATCCTCAGTGCATTATCAGTGATTTACAATAACAGGAATACAACACAAAACAAGCATTTACATCTATGTACTTTTCTGTAGCCGTTGTTAAGTTCCATTTATGTACTAATTGTCACTGATTAAGAAATCTTCTTTAAAACTTATCAAATATCCACATTATAACGATTTGCTCAATTTAGAGTTTTAGTAACGCTCTCTTCTATGGACAATTCCCTTTTGACGATATTGATTCCTCTCACGATTTCGTTGAGCCACGCCCAAAAAGGATGAAGCAGTTGTATGGTACAGAGGTATACTCCTGATGAATTAATATTATATAATACATATCATTATATTGTAAGTTCGTCTCGCTTCTTTACCTTTCGCATCACTGATAAGTCCTAGTAGACAGAAACATCTGTACGATACATGGTGAATTATGCTGAGTTTTCATTTATTGTCTGTTACTATTTCAAGATTTATATCTGTTTCACCCAAACGTATGCATGCGTGTGAATGCAAGTATATGCGTGGACATGCGTATATGTCTTTTGTTCATTCTTTTGATTGTCCGTTGCATTATGATTTGAAATAGACGTATGTAATAATACCTATCATGTATATCCTCCTCAACTAAGTCATCCTTATCTGCAATTCCGTTCAATTCATTTAACTTGCCTAAAGTATTTCCTATATTCAAAATGTTTCTATTTGTTTTAATTATTTTTTACTTCATTACATTTAAATATATTCGCCTGTTTTATTATTAGAAAGTTTTAACTTTCATACTTTTGATTAGAACATATTTATGCTCAATATTTACTGACCTCATCATGTTCTCAATTTATAGAGAATGTGCTACAGACGAGTAGTTCCGTATGTCTTGAACACATTTATATCTGTAGTACATTCACATTGGTTATCAGCGTTACTGACAGGATAGATTGTAGATTTGTTGTTAGTATAGAGTGAATCAAGATATAGTATAATTATATCAGGAAAACTATGCATTTGTTACCAATAAATTCAACAGAAAATATTAGCTGCGTTGATATTGATTAATAATTACACGCAAGAAGCGTCGTTAGTTCGAGTCCCGGCACGGGTGCTTTGTTGTATCTTAGAACAAGATACTTAACCCCGTTTGTTTCAGTCGACTCAGCGGTAAATAATTACGTTATAAAACAATGCAAAAGCATGTCGTGCGTAATTATATAAGCTGTAAGCGTCGATATGACAGCTCCGGCTGTATGCTCCAAAGGGAGTTGAGAAAGACATTGACTGGTTACTCAAGTCCTGATAACCACGAATAATAACTTGTGAATCACTTTGTGATGGCGATGCTGCTGTTATATTGTGATATATAAAACAACACATTGGTATTTTTTATTCTTAGTTTATGAATATTCGGATGAAAATGTCTATTTTCTGTTGTGTTAAAGTTTACTAAGACATATTCAGGTCTACCTCAAACAATGCAACATCATTATCGGTTATTTCGGCTATTTTAATTCATAATTGTTGTCTTTATTTACTTCATGTTAGGCTTCAGTAAATGTGTTAAGACGATAAATTATTCGCTTTCACACCATTAAACATTGGTCCTTATATCATAGGACTTTAATTTTCCGCATAATTATAATATGAATACCTATGCCCTCGAACCTGAGTGTCAATGACATTCGACTCAGGTATATGTGAAGCCGGATTCGTTTCACGTGAGTATCGCTGGTAGAGGAAGTGTTTACATTTACCTGGAAGAAATTATCTGAAAGGGAAGAGTTTCACATGCGTATGATACGAAACCGACTCTGTTATCGCCCGCAGTTTCGTATTCAGTCAAAGAACCTGATAACACATTTTAATGCTCCTCACTTAATGTTTTGTTCATTCCAGCATAACTAATTACATACATAACTAAATATCCTAAAATGCAAAGCTCTACTGGTATGCAGAGTTTCGATAATATTGTGTTGATAGTATCATTATTTTAAGTATTTAACATAAAGAAATACTGGTCCGTCAGTGAGGGTTATTAATCCACTATATCTTATTCATTGATTCAATAAAAACGAAATCATTCACCAAATGCGTTTAACTGACCGGGGTAATCATAGAGAAAAAATGGTTAAAAAAACAGAAACGGAAAGAACCCATTGTGATGATGCTGATGATATACAGTTTCGGAAATCAACTACATGCGTTTAACATAGACTTATGATTTATCTACATTCGCATTCAAAGAAAAATGCATTGCGAATTTCCCTGATATAGAGCAACAAAACAAAGCCTTGGTCCAAGGCATTTAAAAATACACATGATGTTACATTGTACATCAGTAAAACGGGCTATAACTTCTCCATAGCGCCGTGAACAATTGTTTGTGTTTCTCATTGTATATGTCATTGAATATGTCACACTTTCAGCAAATTCTATTGTAATATATGTATTTACTAAATGTCTTTCGTCGAACTGGTTATCAGGTTAAACCAGGAAGTTATTTATTAATTTCAGCAGAGGTTCGTGAGAAAAATGCAAGCAATGTGTTAATTTGAATGATTGTGTTCAGATCAGTTACAAAATAACAAAACAAAGTGTAAGAAGGAGGCTATTTTTATCAACATGTTTCTGAAGTATATTACATAATAACTTGAAATCAGCATCAAATCAATTGGTATATATTGACATGTATCGCATGGGGATGTTGTATGCGTGTGTTTGTGTATGTTAAGTAGTATGAATACTGTCCTGACAGTTTAAGGGGCAGGTGTTTGATAGTACAACTTTATCTACCATGACACTGACACGTGCTTTACTGTAGCTGATATAATGATTCGGAAAAGGCCCCCAGCCCGACTAAACTTGTGTGTTTTAAACTCTTATCTAAATGACAGGTATGATCAATACCATACAAACAAAAAATCTTACAGGAGCAAAGAAGCACTCGACCTCTACACTACGTAAAGCAGGTCAATGAGTTACCTTCTCTGTCGACTCATAAAACTAGTACAATTACCTGGATAATGATTTACCTTCTCTGTTGTCTCATAAAAACTAGTTCAATTACCTGGACAATCAGTTACCTTCTCTGTTGACTCATAAAACTAGTTCAATTACCTGGACAATCAGTTACCTTCTCTGTTGTCTCATAAAACTAGTACAATTACCTGGACAATGAGTTACCTTCTCTGTTGTCTCATACAACTCGTACAATTACCTAGACAATGAGTTACCTTCTCTGTTGTCTCATAAAACTAGTACAATTACCTGGACAGTGAGTTACCTTCTCTATTGTCTCATAAAACAAGTACAATTACCTGGACAATGAGTTACCTTCTCTGTTGTCTCATAAAACAAGTAAAATTACCTGGATAATAAGTTACCTTCTCTGTTGTCTCATAAAACTAGTACAATTACCTGGACAATCAGTTACCTTCTCTGTTGTCTCATAAAACTAGTACAATTACCTGGACAATGCGTTACCTTCTCTGTTGTCTCATAAAACTAATACAATCACCTGAACAGTGAGTTACCTTCTCTGTTGTCTCATAAAGCTAGTACAATTACCTGGACAGTGAGTTACCTTCTCTGTTGTCTCATAAAACTAGTACAATTACCTGGATAATGAGTTACCTTCTCTGTTGTCTCATAAAACTAGTACAATTACCTGGACAATCAGTTACCTTCTCTGTTGTCTCATAAAACTAGTACAATTACCTGGACAGTGAGTTACCTTCTCTGTTGTCTCATAAAACTAGTACAATTACCTGGACAGTGAGTTACCTTCTCTGTTGTCTCATAAAACTAGTACAATTACCTGGACAGTGAGTTACCTTCTCTGTTGTCTCATAAAACTAGTACAATTACCTGGACAGTGAGTTACCTTCTCTGTTGTCTCATAAAACAAGTACAATTACCCGGACAATGAGTTACCGTCTCTGTTGACTCATAAAACTAGTACAATTACCCGGACAATGATTTACCTTATCTGTTGTCTCATAAAACTAGTACAATTACCCGGACAATGATTTACCTTCTCTGTTGTCTCATAACACTAGTACAATTACCTGGACAATGATTTACCTTCTCTGTTGTCTCATAAAACTAGTACAATTACCTGGATAATGAGTTACCTTCTCTGTTGACTCATAAAACTAGTACAATTACCTGGACAATGAGTTACCTTCTCTGTTGTCTCATAAAACTAGTACAATCACCTGGACAATGATTACCTTCTCTGTTGTCTCATAAAACTAGTACAATTACCTGGATAATGAGTTACCTTCTCTGTTGTCTCATAAAACTAGTACAATTACCTGGATAATGAGTTACCTTCCCTGTTGTCTCATAAAACAAGTACAATTACCTGGACAGTGAGTTACCTTCTCATAAAACTAGTATATATGGTTTGACAGTGAGTTACCTGCTCTGCTGTCTCAAAATAACATATGTAGCCGGATTGTGAATTTAAGTGGTCAGTTAAGTAGCGAGAGATGGGATCAGGGAATAAAGAGGGATTTTACCTTTAAATATCCGTTTTCTCAAATATAATAAACATATTGCAGCTGTTTTGTTCTCCTAGGGCTCCTCAGGGCAATATATTTTCGAAATCCCTCAGGAAGTTTGAAAAAATCCAAACAGACAGAAGCAAATGTGATTGCAGTTAATATTGGGGAGGTATTATAGACGGCAGTGATGACAACAACACAGGGCAGGGAGCTAGAGCGGTAGTGAGGGAGTAAGACGATGGGACAGTAACTATTGATGATAAGAGGATATTCTGACGAGTTGGGAGGGGAAAGAGTGCAGTTATCAGAGAGTATTGATCAGATAATAAAAACGCAATATACGTAAACAATTTATTATTTACGGATAACAATGGCACTGTTGACAGGTGTACACGTCATTAAGATTCTCTATACATGCTGTTTTAATATCCGCGTTACCCTGGTTTGCGGTGTACGTCGGTAGGTAGTTGGGGTAACAATCATATCTGCGGGATAGACCAGGCTCCGTCACTTCATAGACATCCATCGATAGAAAAGAGTGTATGTATGATTATATCAGCTGTGTTATACAGACATGACTGTACGTGTATTATTATCTCAAACGAATACGACAAAAATCGACAAAATGCAGGCACCTTTCCAAAAATAATCTAATTTATCTCCTCTGTCTTATTAACAAATAAATATAAATAGATAAATAAAAATCTCGTCATATTCACACACATCCCTGTCCAAATAAGGCCAATAATTGTACAACAATGTCACATATTAAACAGTTGAACAACTTACTCTTGCATTACAAAAATTTTCGCATTGGATGAGTTAACACATGCTCGCATCGGGCAATTGAACACAATTTCGCATTAGAAAATTAAACACATGTTCGCCTAGCACAATTTGGCAGATACTCGCATTAGAACAATTAACACATACTTGAATTATACATTATACCACAAGCTGACACTAGACAATTTAACAAATGATCGGATAGGACAGTAAAACACATTATTGCATTACACGATTAAAACATAACATATGCATACATTAGACAGTGTAACACATGGTCGCATTAGACAATTGAAAACTTTCTCGAACTAGATAGTTTAGCACATGATCGCATTAGACAATTGAAAACTTTCTCGAACTAGATAGTTTAGCACATGATCGCATTAGACAATTGAAAACTTTCTCAAACTAGATAACTTAACACATGCTCGCATTAGACAGTGTAACACATGATCGCCTTAGACAATATAAAACTTTCTCGAACTAGATAGTTTAACACATGGTCGCATTAGACAATTGAAAACTTTCTCGAACTAGATAGTTTAACACATGGTCGCATTAGACAATTGAAAACTTTCTCGAACTAGATAATTTAACACAGGTTCGCATTAGACAGTGTTACACATGATCGCATTATGCAATTGAAAACTTTCTCGAACTAGATAATTTAGCACATGATCGCAATAGACAATTAAACACATGGTTGCATTAGATAATTAAACACATGGTCGCATTAGACAATTAAACACATGGGCGCATTAGACAATTAAACACATGGTCGCATTAGACAATTAAACACATGGTCGCATTAGACAATTAAACACATGGTCGCATTAGACAATTAAACACATGCTCTCATTAGACAATTAAACACATGGTCGCATTAGACAATTAAACACATGGTCGCATTAGACAATTAAACACATGGTCGCATTAGACAACTAAACACATGGTCGCATTAGACAATTAAACACATGCTCTCATTAGACAGTATAACACCATGCTCGCATTAGACAGTTGAACACATCCTTTCGCTACACAATTTAACACTGTTACCATGCTCTGCCTTTCACCATATACACGTTTTGGCTTATCAACGATACACCATGTTGAATCATAACATATCTGTCTGCTTCCATATCACGGTGTACTGCAATCGACAACTGTGTATAGAGCTCGGAAGTAAGCAGTTGATGAGCCCGTGATATATAAGTGTTATTTAACTCTGCACAATGAAATTTCATATTGTTATAAGTGTTTTGTATAGTTGCTTTCCTTTCGCTAGGAATACCGGATATCTATATATCAAACGTACAGATAGTTCATAATGGGTGTCAGTTTTATCTCTTTGATTGTTACTGTACATCTGCGAGGTTTTATCCTCTCATTTATGTACGTAATCAATGCATGCCATAAGGCAGAACACTCGCGCAGCTAACATGCATAAATCGTTATTTCTTTTTCAGATTTTAGTAAGACTATGTGACTGACCAGACACGAATCATAATCTCTTTTTCTCTTCCAAGTGATGTTATTCCTCTGATTATTAACTTCAGTTCGGGCTATTCTGGAATTGATACTGAAGTCCAAAATGGATACTTAAGGATTTTCATTAAGTACTCGTTCCTTTATTGTGATTTGAACATCTTTTTCTCTTACTCCTTGATGTGTTTAAATAGTAACTAGGTGGTGTTGATTTGTGCATGTCGTTACTTTTTATTTGTTTTTAGTGAGATGTAGCCATGGATATATATGGCTTACAAACACACTGCTTTCAACACTATGATGTCTTAGTTTATATGGGTATACTTTAACGTATTCGTATATAAACATAAGCTTGTTTAGTTATACAGACAGGCAGACAGTAAGAAAATTACTTGCATCGAAATATACTGAATTCAACAAAAACTGTGCTGTGGTGATACAGTGAAACTTTATAAAATAAATAGGTTACCAAATCTATTTTGTAGATGATTATACAATGGCTTTACGATCGATCACAATTTGACAAATCTTCCCCGATCGGTTATTCGAAAAGTTGGAGAAGCTCATTGAAAACCTATTATGTCCATAGAAATATAGCGACATAATGTAGCACAGGCGCGGATCCAGGAATTTGAAAAGGGGGGGGGGGGGGGGTGTCCAGTAATTTAGTGTTAATGCGAGAGCCGTAGGCGCGAGCCGAATTTATTTTGGCGAGGGGTCTGGGGGCCAAAATTTCGGAAAATGAAAATAATTATAGCAAATTTTGCAATCTTTCGGGGATCAGATTTTTTTTTAGGCTATACAAATTTGTCCTCATCCTAAAAGGGGGAGCTGACCCCCAGGACCCCCAGGACCCCCAGGACCCCCCCCCCCCCCCCCCCCCCCCCCGATCCACTAGTGTGGAATGTTTTTGTAATATTGCTATTGTTTTGGGTTCTGTGTGAGATTTTTAGTCTGTGCACAATGCATAGTGTTGTTTAATTGATTGAGCTAAGTTTGTTTTTGTTCACTGGATGCCTGTTGACGGAGTGTCTATTTAAGATAACAGGGTTTGTTATTGTTTGTGGTACTTTGTTTTATGTATTAGACATGCGATATATTTTAATGGTTGAGGGGGTCGGAGTTGTGGAATTTAACATATTCGTATTTTGTGTGCTTTTTATTTTGAAGATTTGGGTTAGTTTTACATTAAAAATGGTAGCGATGACTCTTCATAGTTCCCTTATAATTGCACAATTCATCTAAATTAACAGTTCACAGTATTCATAGCAAAACGATAACATCGATCCTTTTAGTGGGCAAATAATATGCTATTGTTGGTGGTACTCTTGTTACAGTAATAGTATACAAGTGCTTACTATGTCATACGATTAAACTGCTATTATGCTGTAGACTTTAAAAAAGTGCCAACTACACGGTTTCGTTTTTTTATCCTCATCAAGGAAGTCTTTCGTTATTTAAATCCGTAGCCAATCGCAGCACGTATAGCTACTTTGTTTGCGGAACTAAATACCTGATACAGGTAGATAGTCACGTGACAGAGTACATGATTCTAGATGTAAATATTGTTTACACTAATAGCATGACTCAGGTAACGATACAACAATCAGTGTGACTGACTTTGTACATGTGGTTTTTAGAAAAGGAAATGTGCTGCATCTTTATAGAAAAATGCATATGTTTGGTAAAAAAACATGCATTTGGTTATATCATAATATTTATATTGTGTATCATGTTCACATTAAATATATATTAAATCCCATCAGTTACTGTCTACTTGTAGACATTTTGAAAGTAAATATCGATGAAATATTTTCTCATTCTACACTTTGTAAAGTATCTAAAGCTTTGATAAATAATGCTTATATAACATACACTGTAACATCATTTTCACAAAAGAAATCGTTATTCTGTATAAACAGTATGTTTAAATGAGATATCCTAAAAACATACTACAAATCTATGTATCACTTGTGTTATTTAAAGTTACATAAATTATAGGTAAAGACTAAACAAAATTATGCTCCATTTTATTAATTTAATATAATAATATACAATCTCGGAGCACTAAAATCCACGGTAATCATTATTTGAAATGAAGAATACACAGGAGGAAAATAGCGTTTATGCCACCTGGAGGATTAAATAGATAATACATTTAGAAATATGAAAACTTAAATGCACGATAATTAATGATATTTCATATTGCCGATTAACAAACAGTGGCTTTGTTTTTTAGGACTCTTGCGTAATACTAGACCCCGATTGAATAAACCTTTAGTCTTTATATATATTATTAGATACATAATTCATAACATGCAATGATGTAAATTGCACCATATAATAAAACTATTTCGTTTCTTCGACCTATTTTAATTTCCTTCGTCGCCTGTGATAACACTACAGGGGATAGAACACCACTGTCCTAGGATGACAAAACAACTTTATGATGCAGTTTAATTCGTTATTAGGCATTACTATAACTAAATCTCAAATTATATTTAATTTAATCTGTGTCTTTTCTACAAATTTACGAAAATATCAGCAAAACACAGTGTCTGATTATTTCAGTAGCGAAAACTAATCCTAGAATTAAACCAACTTTGTTTGATGTTATCGAAGATTGTTTGGACACTTGTCAGACACCGTCATGTTTTCCTGGATGTTCCGATTTCCTCAATGGAGGATATCTGCGTTACTATCCCTCCAATGTTTAATTTGTTTGTAAAACGTATTAAAAGCAGGTTTGAGAGCATGCAGTAACGATTATATTTACAGTTTTGCAAAATAACCGTTTTCATTTTACAGCAGCTGGGCATGAAAAAACCCCACTCTAAGAACCCTTTAGCCCCGATTTTACAATACAGTACTAACTGTCTTCCGTATCTCTCATGTTTCAGCAAGATTTCATGGAAGCGACTGTGTAGCGATCCCTTATATGAACATAATCATATTCGTATTTTTCCACAAGTTGTGTGGTTTTCCCTTAAATGGACAGGTGTCATAATATTTTGTACCGCTCGAGTTAAAACGTATACCGTCGCCAGCAGCTGTCACTTAGTGTAGATTACATGGCGTATATCGCAACGCCTACACACTGAATTTTAATTAACATATGTAATGATACATACACTTGGTTCCAAATCTATTAGAAATAAAAGCCGGCAAATCTCCATCAAAACAAGTCAAATACTTAAAGATAAAACTGATTCATTATATATTTTATGCATAAACATTAAAACAACAGTTATATTAAAAACAATCAACGTGCATCTATTTATGGATCTATGACTCTGCGCATCTATACAAACCTAATTTGCATACCTCTCTAGAACAAAATCAGTATCATATACAAACATAAATAAATTAACTGCCAATGAAAGTATTTGTGGCAGTTCAAGGTGTGATAATTTAAGTACCATAAATTGTGTTTCGACACGGAACTTAACAATACTTGCACAATACGTGTGATGCACAGTCTCCCACCTCCTCCCCACCCCCTTTATGCTGTCCTTTTAGGGACCCTTATGAATCAAATTAGAAATAATTCATGAATATTTATTCATTTATTATATTCATGCTTCCATATATAAATATGTTGCATTTCCCACTTTTTGTGAGGTTTTTCTTCTCGCGGTTTCGGCTCCACTTGTTGGAAATTATTCAAACGGGAGTTTCGCGGTCTGGGCTCGATTGGATGAATTGATGTGATTTTTGTGGGTACGTCCATATTCTTTTTACATGACATTAACGGGTTTCAGCTGCTCTCATTAGGTAAAATTAGATAAATCGAAAAATGTAATGAAATGTGTATAGGACGTGTGGCGTATATCGTCGTCAAAACAATGACTCCCGTTAACATTAGTTACTATCATAATATTCTTAGATCAGATAAACGTTATCGTAAGCTGGGTTAAACCGATCATTTTCAACATCAGCGGATTAAACAATAGACTAACATCTGAAAACACATTAAAATATCGATTTAATCAAAGATTTCTCAAATGCCAAAATGGTCATATTAGTTGAGCAGCTTTTAGTGATATTAAAAATTAAAAAATTAAAATTAGAAAGTTAAAAAAATCATTTAATCATAAATTAATGTTAAAATATCCTGATGTAGTAATAGGTCATCATATTGTGTTGTCTTATATGGCAATTAAATACTCTTTACTGGGAATAGGGAGTTACCTCACTACGGAAACAAAACAATCCTCCCTTTGTATTATTAATTAAAGTGACCTTGGGATTATAGCACATTTATCGTTCGTAGAATTTATATTACAAACCACTCTGATTAATATCATTTTACATTTGAAGGTTTCAGTTGCGCTTATGCTGATAATGTGTTTCCGCCTATTGTTAGGTTTCCGACTGACAACTGGTGGCGTGTTGATGAACACACTGTTCCTTCCGTTTGATATTACTGTTTTCAATTGTTCATCACGCATACATGTACTTATCAAACAATTGGTTTTTTTTTTGTTTTACTTTAACTTGCCACAGATTATTATGAACAATTCCTGTCTGATTTTCAAACTATTCGAGTATCACCATGCACGTGTCTGCCCCAGCGATATCAATCCAGTAACCTATAACTATTTATGTTTCTGTTATAAATAACCAGCATGACCCCACTCCATCCTTCATCACTTGTATGTCCTCTGTACGGAGCTTGTGAAAGTCTTCTTGGAACTGTTCTAAGTCGTTTCTTCTCCGTAATATTTTCCTTCTCTACATCACAAGAAAAACGCGACGTGGAAAGTGAATGAGAACTATTCAAGGTGATAGTATGAAATGCTACTATCTTTTAAAGTTAAGTCATTGCAATACCTTGCACTGCTATATGCTAGGGTTTTTGGGGCGGAGTCTCATTGTAGCATCTGGTGACTACCATAAATAATAACATACGGATGATCCGTCGCTTAAAATCCATAGCAATTAGGGTAAAGTGTATCACCGAAAAACTCATTAACGACAGCCCAGATAGGCCCGTTTCCAAGAAACAAACTGATACGCGCAGGATCTTCACCCGAGTCTACGCTTATAGAGCTCTAACAGACTGAACTGTCATGGCCTCACTATATGTACTTATAGCATAGTTGAATGGGAGCTTCAACACTAGGTAGGGTAGCAATCTAACTATAAATCAACGTGAATCCTGACGAAATTCATATTGATTAATCTTTTTCATCTTCAGAAGCTTTATCAACCTTTCATGTTCTAAAGCATGTACGTTTTAGATGTTAGTTCTATTTATTGCTACAGTGAATCATTGATTCATTCACGAAGGTTGTCAATAATTGATATGATATATCAAATAATTTTCAAATATCTTATTTTACTTACTGATGTAACTATCGCAAATGTTGAAATACAGCAAATATTCGGTATGTTCTTTAGAAACAATATGTACCTAGCCTAAAATAACTCTCTGTGACATGATTTATAAATGGTGTTATAAGTTTATTCGAAGACTAATTTTCACTGCAGCATCATGTCGTTATAGTAATAATGTTTCATTATCATCAAAGAAATTTCCAATTTCTTTTATTTGTTTACGTGTTGTTTAACCAGATCTTTTTGTTTACAATACGGCGATATCAATATAAAGTACCAAGAAAGCAAGAAATTAATAATCATGTGCATGGAGTCTTCAGAAAATTTTTATTGAGGAAGCGGGAAGATCGGTAAGATTTATTTATAGCTCAGGCAGATTATTTTCCAAGGTTGTGGCAAGTTTTACATCTTAGGTGCAAAGGTTACCCTCACACCACTGCTAATCAGGCCATCCAGGTACTGATTATTCCTAAACACCGATATGAGCATCTGAATACACGTCCAATGTGATATAAAAGGTATATTGATACGATAATATAGCGTTACTGATCACACTCTTTGTAGACAATAGCTGTCTCGGGTGGCACAATATTTTCCAAAAGGTTTTCCTGAGATATGTCAATAATATGTTTATTTTTTCAAAAACTGAACGTAACTGAAAGTATTAAAGATACATTATCGTTATACATGTTTGTAATTCTTCACCAGCCTGATACTGACAAATTGTATTGTTAAGATATATCGATAGAAGCTCTCGAGCTGTCCCGACAACTCCATGATGTCAACTGAACAAAAAATGCATTAATGGATTTCAGGAGATGAAGGTTATTGATATTATGGAAAGTACAGCAGTAGTCATATCTCCTTATCTCATTAGGAGCTTTTATACATTCTTGTGAAATACTAACACTGTATTATTTGTAATGTGTCTTGTGACTTTAATATCACTGACACGGTGTCATCTGACACGGTGTCATCTGACACGTTGCCATACTGATAGCATTGCACTATAACGTGTGGAGTCGACGAAACAAATTACGTTTCATGTTCCTGAACAATATACATGTACTTGGATCAATTATTCAAAATCCTTGAGAGGGGAAGACTTGGCAAATGTCTCAGACTTGATTAATTTTAATGTACTTCCTCGTGCAAACTGTGCATTTTATCAACAAAACGAAACAAAGCAAATCAAATTCTTAATCAGTTTGAAATATTTGATAGGTGCCAAAGCAAATAATTTGTTGCCGGGATGAAATCAGCATTATACAGCTTGAGCGATAATATTGTTGATGACGTTCAGATATACTATCTGGCTGAACGTGTCAAAGTAGTTTACCTCACACATAGCCCTGCAGGTAGGGCGTAAGAATTGTACCTGCTGCCCTCATTGCATGATCGTAAGAGGCGACTAAATTTGGGATCTTATCTTTTCTCTTCTTTCTGAACAACTTTCTTCTTCCTAATGTCTCCCTTGACAATGCCTCACTTTTGGCCTTTAGTTGAGCGTTCGCCCCTGTGAGGAAGGCTTTGGGTTCTGTCCCCTAGCCGAGACATACCAGAGTCTTTAAAAATGGTAGTTGCTACTCCTGCTTAGCGCTCAGCATATTTGGAGTGGGACGACTGGTTCGCCCGTTGTCAGTATAATGTGACCGGGTGGGGTGTGATGCTGGGTGTCTTCGGCAGTTTGCTTCAGTGAGGTAGCACTATAAATCGGCAAAAGTTCCGGCCTATCACAAGGAGACTTAACACGAACATACCGCAGCCTCCCAAAACACACATACGCACTCACCACACGCATACATGTCGCACGCACGGGAGGCCGTCCTTAAATGACCTTAGCTGTTAATAGGACGTTAAACAAAATAAACCAAACCAAACCAAATCTCACACATATCTTACTAAGGTCAGAAACGTTCAGTTGACACTTTTTATAATTGTAATTACCAGGACTTTTCACAACGAACCCTGCTGGCTTATGACAGAAACATATCATAATGTTCTATAATATGCAACATTAGTTTTCTTCATGTATATATAATTGACGTGAAGGTATCTCCTCCTTTTTTTGTTTGTTTGTTTGTTTTTTTTTTCAATCACCTTTCACTAAAATTACATACTTTTTGCATTTGCGTTACCGAGATTTTATAAAGATAATTTATATCTGGATCATTTTTGCTAAATTGTAAATCCGATTGTGTGAATTACAAATTTTAAACATAATAATGGATACAATATGAATAAATAAACAAAGAGCACACTGCTTCAAACAGCTGTAGAGTGTTTATATGCCACAAAAATCTAGCATCTTTGACCCTGTGTGTCTTAAGATAGTGAAATCATTAGCCAATAAAACAGTCATACCACTTAAAACCTTACGAGAATAGGTTACAGCGCCTTACCGATGGTCAGTTTTTAGCTCATTTCCTTTTACGATAAACTTGTAAATTTTCCTTGAAAACATCCATTAAGACGAAAGCAATGATATACACTTGATTATATCTACGTACCTATCAATTAGATACAACTTTAGGAAAGCATGATACAGGATGACGCACGTGAAAATCAGCGGGTGAGTTGATAGATCATGTATCTAACTAAGGTTTCAACAATTTTTGATATTCCGAATACCGAGTAAATATCTCACAATAGTCGCAATTTTAAAACACTATAGCTCATTTTGTTTGGCGGTGTCGTTATTTTACTAACATTTTATTGGTTAGTTGACGTTCGTGAAAACAATCCACAATTCAAAATTCACAGTCTATGGACGGAAATGGTGTCGAGAGTTCGTTTAAATCCCTATTCTGTGGACGGACATAGTGTCAAGAATGTATCCAAATTCAGTTTGTGGACGGACATTGTGTCGAGAGTCCTTTTTAAATCCCCATCCTATTGACAGACCTAGTGTCTAGAATATATCCAAATTCAGTTTGTGGACGGATCTAAATAGTTAATCTTCTCCTTATCAATCTCTTTCTTGCTTTTGTCCTTCGACAACACCTGGTTTTTGGTCAGCATGTTTCCGCAATTAATGTTCTAGATTTATCTAGTTTGATAATGTAAGTCCGTTTTGTTTACACTTCAATATCATGTATAAAAATAAGATTCATGGAATTCTTCTTATTCAACTCAGAACGTTTCTATGCTATCCTTAAACTAATACTAAACTTAATACTAGTAAGATACCTCTATATAAAAAGGGTATATTTACGTAAAATTGGTATTTCTTATAATTAATCATTTGTTTAATATTGATAACGTTTGATAAATCTGTTCAGCAAAATTCTAATTGAGAATTTTTACAATCGTTCCAAAAATATATGTCTTTATTAAATCAGTTAGTACACTGCTGACCAAATCAGAATAACACTATATTTACATTTACGAGTATGGCGTGTCGTTCAATTTGACATTTTACACATTAAAGTCTATAATCTATTTAACAACTAGGTTGTAATGGGGAATATTTACAGTGTATATCACGAGTCACAAATCAATGTGTGACAAAGCACATCTTTGTAAGCACAGATAGTAGAAGCAATCTCAACACGTTAAGTGGTAAGATTTTCGGAACACATACTATAGATCAATAATGATGAAAAGCTCAAAAGGCTAACGCTTTAATACTTGAGATAGCGAATCGTCAGTTGTAACACCATGGAGGTATCACTCGGATACCGCTCTCCACCTCTGCTACTTTTGTCATTGTTTTGATAACATAGTTGACACTTAAAACGTCACTATAGTTGATAAAACTCCATGTCATACACAGTACAAAGTGATGAAAGACCAGTCTTTAGATATACCTCCTTAATAATACTCATACAGTACCTTGCGAAATCTCTTCGTTAGTTGCTGTAGTGAGGTTGGGCCAATGTTACAAGATTTACGCCCTTCATAATGTTCCTACATGGCGAAGTGTCCTCCTATCGTGGAGACGAGCCAATTAACTCATACCTGGCGTAGTCTTTTCTTAGTTCACATAGTGAAGATTTATTAGTCTCTTGGTTAAGTAAGTATTATTTAAATAGATACCTATCAAAACATGTTGCGCTGTTGTACCGATGCGATGTTGATACATATACAAATGTAGCGTTGTTATACGAATGAAGCGTTATTTCACGACGTTTTGTTGCACAAAAGTTTAAGCTTCCCCAAAAAGGACAAGCGTACTTATACAGGATTCTGTATCGTCTTGTGTTTACTTACTATTGGTGTCAATTAAGGTTTTAATAGAATGACAAACCTTGAATTGATTTTTTTTGTGCTTGTGTTTCACTCAGACGGAAAAATGAAAACAAGTCTCTCGATCCTACTTTTCTTCTTTGTTCCTATTGTTTTAATGTGACTATAATTCACGGAATAAAGACAGAAATGTAAATGATAAAGATTATATCCGAATATCAGTTATATAGACAATCAACATTTTGGTCAGGGTATCCCTATCGGTATGGCGATATGACATCACAAATATCAATTATATAAATGTCCAATATTGTGGTCAAGGTATCACTTTTGGTATTGCGATATGACATCATAAATATGAATAATATAAATATCTAGTATTGTGGTCAAGGTACCCCTATTGGTATGGCAATATGACATCACCAATATCAATAATATAAATGTTCAGTGTTGTGGTCAAGGTATTACTATTGGTATTGCGATATGACATCACAAATATAAATAATATAAATGCCCAGTGTTGTGGTCAAGGTATTACTATTGGTATTACGATATGACATCACAAATATAAATAATATAAATGTCCAGTGCTGTGGTCAAGGTACCCCTCTTGTTATGTCATTACGTATGAATGATGAAAATTCAGGCTCTGATTATTGACTGTTTCATGTAAAAAGGGATACATATTTTATACTTGAGTTCTTCCCGCCTTGGAATCAATCAAACTTTATGAATATATGGAATAAAATGTGATATATCTATAGAAAGACGCTCTTATTCTCCTTAGCTTGACTTAACAATTACTAGATTAACACAATGAATGTTTATTGTTAATTTTTCTTCCGGCCTAAGATACTAGCTTGATGGGAACATTGACATTCATATGTATTTGATGATTGGGTATTTTCCTGTTCTGTCCCATTTTCGGAAGCCCTTTTTCCTTTTGGAGTTTTTTTGTTTATGTACTGTATATAGACGTGCTATCCTGTTTTTGTTTTGCTAGTTCTCTAATTTTGTCTCTTTTTGGAAAAAGATTATGAATCTTATCTATAAATATGTGAACATTGGTAATGACAATATATAAAGGAGTTATGGCATTTAGAGGCCTATGATTTATATTTTCTATGATCTGCGTACAAATGTTAGGAGTAAAGGAGAAATTGATAATGATAACATCGCGAATAATTGAAACTCACCCTCACAACCATCTCAAAGGTTCACCTAGAAGATATTGCTTTGAAGAAGGCACGCGGGAAAGAATCGATGACGATTCGATTTATCAACCGGAACACCTCGTATCTTTGACGTGTTCTCGATGACATTATATTTTTTTATCATTCGTTAAATCTGACAATGACATCCCAACATGTGATGGATACGGCATACTACTTTCATAATTTCTGGACAATGTTTCAGTGACGACGTGAACTAGTGGTACGTGACTGATCACAGGATATACCAGGGTCAAAATATGTGTCGAAAATGTTACCCTAAAACAACAGAAAATAGGGACATATCGGCTTGATTAGCACATACATATTTACATGCGTTTTACTCGTTTAATACTTGCAGTCTCCATCTATTTTTGCTATTATTATTAATATTTAATTTGATGAAAATAGAACTATAACAATACACTGCATTTATGCAATCAAATTACTTCTAATGCATGTTTTGAATTCGCGTATTTGTTCAAAACTGAAAACGCATTTTATTCACGCGATGAATCTCTATTAACAATGGCAATGTTTTGCTTGCTTGTTTGTTTGTTTGTTTTGTTTTTGTTTCGTTTACTGACAAAATCAAGTTCAATTAAATCATATCATTAGAATTTTACCGAGAACTCAGGTATGCTATAAATCAGTGTTAAAAATGCATAGTTCTTGTTGTTCATCATTGACGTCATCAGTTTTTGTCTATTTATCATGACTAATAAGGTACCCCTGAACCCGGGTAAATAAAATACAACCAGGATGAATTGGCTGGAGACGACGCCTATATCAGAAAGAATTCATTGCGTCTGGAATATATTGACGTTGTTTGTACACATGTAGATGATTAATTTTTTTTAATTTTTTTTTCATAAACCAAGATGGTACATGAATATTTCACTAATTTCAATTAAAACAAATAACTCAGATATCCATTTAACTACATGTACATCGGTTTTAATGTAGAAAATGTTATTTTTCAATCAAAAATGATTACATGATATTATCTTTATTAAATCTGCACCTACACGTACTGTTTTATAACGAACAATATAGAATTCGGGACAATGGTGAATACATTTAAGACATAAAAATGAATTCGACCATTTACTTGCAATTATATATATAAAAAAAACATATTAATTCATATAGAAAGCTGGATGCAGCTTGTTAAAAGGGTTGACTTTTTCCTAATCATTTTTAAAAATAGCGATGCGTCCAATATTGATGTTAATCGCAATATATAATAGTTAACATACAAGGAAATATGAAAATGCTAAATCAACTCTTAATCAGGAAGAATTGAATATGTTTTTTAAATTCTGACCACGATTTCAACACACCGCTGATAAGGTATTTCAATAAGGTCACATTACAACACAAGAATATTTCCCTTTGGTTTCCAGGTACGCGAGACTTTTCTGGTATAATGACCCTTTAAGTTTCCTGTTGAAAAAAATAATACGTGCTTTCAAAGCAATTATTATATAATGATGACTGTTGTGTATGGAAGAGAGTGAACTTCCAGCCAATTATTTTGCGATGTGAACTGAACATGATGTTAATATGATTATAATCTTGATGACGCCGTTTAAAATTTGAAACTGAAATTCATACCATTTATTTTGTTTCTAGCACTGGCCAAAGAACAAAATAATAATACACAGTACGTAATGTCGGTAATATGGATACTTGAATTAATATAATCTGCCCGTACCTTGAGGATGTGCTAGATAAATATCCAACCAAAGGAGTGATATTCTTTGTTGTCAAAGAAGAGACTCTTAGTATCGCTAAACACTAAAAGGTATCACAACAATGGTTTGATATTTCTCTGTCACGTTAACAAGTTAGGGTAGGAGTTTCTTTTTCTTTTTCTTCCATCAGCCTATTTTAATAACGCCGGGTTGTTCAAATATTGAATATCATGGCAATATCTTAAGGGAACACATCGTTGACCTTACATAATTGAATTGTCGCTGTAACTTGATTGTTTTGTTGAATGACATCATGTTATTTTTGTCGGCACATATTATTTCTCATTACCTAGGGGGTTGAAAAAACCCGTACATTTCAGATATATTCTGTAACCGTTATTCACGTGTATATCACTCATTATATTTCTGATTAAAGATGTAAAGCTGTTAAACTTTTATACAGCATGGCGGCTGTATGATAATGTTTTTCTTATAATTAAGCTATGGTATTATGCAATATGACTATGTTATAAATATAATATGACGCACACGCTAGAGTCAATATGTTGACGTGGAGAGACACTGAAGTTACCATGTTTACGAAATAAAGTATGATACAAGTTGATTATCTAATGGGGCCAAAACATATGGCTATATTTCATATTATTTTATATACAAACGACAGTAAAATAACAGATTCATCGCATACAAAAAGGAAACGAAAAAAACAACAACATGTATTCAGAATGAGTATTTTCGAAGGACGGAAGAAAATTATCACCGATTCGGCTAGGGACCCCACATACAGTCACGACAACACGTACACGAAGTAGAATACAGCATACATGTATATGTAGTTTCTTAACAAGTGTAATGGACAACGAACCAAATGTATGTCATTTAAAGTTTTGAAACATTTCAAGTTTCGTCGATTTGAAACAAACTCGGCAATTTGAATACAGAGGCATTCCGTTTCGGCGACACTATGTTAATATACATGATATCAGCCGTAAACTAGTTTATTGACCATTCCATGCTGAATCAGGACATCTTCCAAAAAAAACCTCCCAATTTAATATACATAGTATCATCAATGCATTTATTATTATTATTAAAAGTTTATAGATTGTTTTAACCTGTTCACAGTATATACGCCGTTTTATACGTCCGATTTGTAATTTATACGCAAATTTCGTCCATAAGAAACTTGCCTACCATTGAAATATTCTCTAATGGCTGCCAACATAGTATTGGAAAGAAAATGTTTTCTTTTATTGTATTTTAAGGTCTGATGAAAAGCAGTAATACCAAATCAGTTCTCATGTGAAACCTACTACAATTTAAATGTTAAGTAAAACCAATCCATTCTTGACTTTAATGTTAATAATTGTCAGCAGCCATTATTTGTTTAAGCTTTCCTCGATTATTACAATAACGTTATTATCAATGTATAAAAAATGTGAACGTGAATAAGTCTATCGCAACAAAATGTTAAAATTAAAGTTAACCCAAGTTTCCTAATTTATTCCATGCTAGTTGTCGAGAAACTTTCGTTCACTTACGTGCATTACAGTCTTCAGAGTCAAAGCAAAAGCCACGGAAATAAGTATCTAATTAAAACAGATACGCCGTTTAGGGGACTTATCACCACAACAAATGTATGCACTTTAACGACAAAATGACGACGACGGTTAAGATAGACGGGAAGCATTGATTCCCGAAGTGACATGTTTCAGGATTCTAATACAGGCAAGTCATGTTTATAATGCAGGGCGAAATGAACAACATAAATATATTCTTACGAAGTGAACTAAATTATATTTGTGACGCTTTAAGCGTTCAATGGCGACTGCTATACACAGTAAAGAGCAAGCATGCATTTCAATAACTGCAGAGGTTATAAGATAAACCTTTTCACCTTGGCAATCTACATGTATGTTTGTGGTATTTCTTTAAGGTGGTATCATTTAAACACCCAATAAAATAATATAACTGTTTTATAAATTGTTTTAATGTTGATTCGAACATATGACATAAACGTATTGTATTTCGTTGTCGTATTCCCATCCTACATATGCACATCGTCATAGTAAGATGCCAAAAAGACTTTATATCGCTTAGTAATTAAAATACTTTTATCAAAGTGTTCTTCGTGGACCAGTGTTATATAATTCTAAAATCAATACCTTTTTTTCTGAACATGAAACAACTAGCTTTTGACATGTATTGGATACGATGTATTTAATACTACGGTTTCAGTAAAGATTTCTGTTTTTAAATTGCATTGATTACGATAAGGTTGTGTGAAGAATATTGTTGAACGTGTCCAGTTTATCAACTGTGTGAGATACTAGTGTATAGCACTGGCATTTGATTTACATATATTATATAAATATCCGTTATCTTTATAAATTACAGTATATCACGTCAGCTCGGTTATGATGGAATAACTGCATTCCAGAGTTTATATGAGCGTACGCGAGTTTGATGATGATTTAACTTCCATGTACGTATATCAAACGTTAAAATCAATTGCTAAAGACTGTACGATTTCTACAGAATATTTTGAACTTCATACTTTATTTTTGGAATTGATAGAAGACAGTTACCATGGGTCATATTTTTTTTAAGTAGATACTATAATAGTTGAGATTCAATAATATTTCGATCCACCAATAAGCGTCGTTGAGGGCGGAGTCACGTATGTATTAGTGCACATGTGTGTGTAAAGTGTCAGGGGATTCCCCAAAAGCTAGGGATTTCCGGTTTTCGCTAAATAAAAATACCACGCCGGGCGATGGTAGTATTCATTGACAGCGTAGCCCGCTTCTCTGCACACTGATACCTAATACGTACAGGTAAGCCGCTATTTCTATACCAAGCGTCATGTTATATTCCAGGTATGTCCTCATTTTGTATCTGCTTTATGCATTCTATTATTTTTAAACAGAATTCAATATTCATATCTATATACATTTGCTATATCATTGCTTTAACTTGCTTAAATGATATAAGCCATTTTCATGATAATACAAACTGTCATCAATGTCTTTATTCTTAGCTCCTTGAGATTGAACTGTTTAGGCTTAGCGTGTCTTTTACGGTATAACGATATATTTGTGGTCTTGATTGATTGGAAATGAAATATTTGAAATAAGAACATACCATACGCATTAGGTTGTTTTGTGATAATGAGATGGCAAACATGCACGATACAATTAAGATAAGCATGTGGGGATACATGTACAGTATTTGTTAAATATTTCTTATTTTCGAAATAAATCGCCCGATTTACGTAACCACAAATCAGTTACAGTTATTGTCCGAAAGATTGTGATAGGTATAAAATGCTTTAAATGATTGACAATGGAGTAATTTGTGGGATAAGTTTAGAAACAATTGTATGATGTAATTGTAGTTATTGTCTATTTCTAAATCCATATTTAAATAAGCTTTACTGCCGCGTTCAACACATAATATATAGTGACGTTGGGTAACTCCCAGTGGTCCTATTTATAGAGTCTGATCGTTTAATGTTTTCTTAGTAAGAAGGCATCAGTGATTTCATATATCTTTAAAAAGCAGTAGGCTAACTGCGTCAAGGTCGGGTAGACGATAGCCCCTTGTTTACCTGTACACAGTGGTTAAAGGTGTTGCAATAGAGAGGCTATGTATCGCTTTACAGTAAACCGGTGTACTTGGTATTTCCGAGATCACGAAAACAATTAGCAAATAGTTAGTTTAAACATTATTGCATTCAAGTTCAAATGGTTTCGCTATAAACTTTTTGCCACCATAATAAGTTCAGCTGTGGCGTTAAATATAATGTGTGTTTAATGTAATGTGTTTAATCGAAAGTGTCCAAATCGAATGTGTTTAATCTAATGTACTAATCGTATTCAGTGTTTTTAATTAAAACCAATAGGTAATTTATGTTTACAGTGTTTAATTAAAACCAATAGGTTATTTATGTTTACAGTGTTTAATTAAAACCAATAGGTTATTTATGTTTACAGTGTTTAATTAAAACCAATAGGTTATTTATGTTTACAGTGTTTAATGATATTCCGCTGGTGTGCTAACTTCTATTTACTGTGTTAGATTATGTTCCGTCCATTAAATGATATCCATTGTGTACATGATATGCAGTGTTTTTAATGATGATAAGTGCTTTAATTGCGTATGTTAAGAATATTTCGTAATTCATTGATATTTCGTAGGTTATTGATATTTTGTATCTTAATTACATTTCGTGTTTTAATGATATTTTGTATTTTATTGATATTTCGTTTCTTTATTTTATTTCGTATTTCAATGTTATTTCGTGGATTTTGTCTTTAACGGTTTCCGTTTTTAATGACATTCGTTATATTACTTCATATGGAATGATTTTCAGTAACGATATTGATATGTTACACAGGTGCTGCTGCCGAGTTGAGCGATGGACGCGAGTACAATAATCAACTACCAGGTCTGCTATGAGGTATGTCGGACACTTTATTTTCATACGTGAACCCGATAATTTAACTATGTTCAGTTTTTCATTGTGTAAAAAAGGATTCTCTTGGAAAACATTATCATTTGAAATAATAAAAGGAGTACAAGTTCGTCCAATAAAATCTTATATTTAAATTGACAAATAAAAGAGTGAAGTTCGCGTTAAAGTCAGATATAAGTCCGTATAAACCGACAGATTAGCTTTATTTTGTATCATATGCCGAAAAAGTGTAAACCATTGACGTACTATTTTTTTCAAGTATTCTGATTAATATTACATGTATAAAAATGAAACGAATTCAATCTAAATTTGCCTTAAACATTTTCTGAAACAAACAAAAGAACATACGATTATCAAAAGCAATATGGAATTCATGATGAATGTGAGTGGCGTTAAAATCGGTAATTAGTGACAGACTTGGGCATGTTTTAATTGAAATAACAATGGCTTCATGTGCAGTTCTTACTCCACACCTGTACCTGTTTATTTTTTAATTCAGAATCAGACGGGTTATGATCTCCTGTATGACGGAAACAGACATGGCTATACTTACCCAGATGGTGAATGGCCAACGCTAAACGACTTTGATCCAGGTACGGATGTATAAAATCGTACACTTTCCCGATATCTCGAGTCGTTCACCTGGTAGATTGTTAATAGCTAGGCTACTCTTCTTGTTTGAACCATCAACTGTAAAAAAAGATAAAAATTAGATTGAAATAAGAATATATGTTTTGCTCATTGATTTAATGCGGACACAAAAAAATGTGTTGAACAATGCTAAGATGATGGCAAATTATCTACATTTTTTTCCCAATAAGCACTGATAGCGATCATACGAAATTTCCACTGTAATCCACACGATTGATATTTTGATAAAAGCGGTCAAACTATATTATCCATATTTTGTTTTCCAGATTTCCAGACTCATTCCCCAGAACCTCTCACGGACCCGGCAATCCATGATTTCATAAACCTCATACTACCGACATACACAGGTCAAATAGGTCAGTATAAATAGGTCTCATTGTGGAGCTACAAATCACGTGATGTTGTATCCTGTTATGGAGGAGATTAAGTATTGTTTCATGCCAGTTGTATTTTTATATTTACAATGATATCATTCGATCTGTTTGTAAGATCTGTCCCTCTAGTTAATGGCTAAATGGGGAATTACATTTTGATAAACAACGTTATAATGCACTCATTGGTTCTAGAAGAGGTTGTTTTAATCATGACACTTTTCATAACCAAACGCAATTTGAATACATTACTTAAACAAAGCGTTTGTGCCTAATATTAATATGAACCATACTTTTTTTCAGATAACGGTGAGTTTCGAAATATGACACAACAATCGAATTATGTAGCGATGGACTCCGAGTCGGATACTGATAGTGGTGAGTTTAGAATTCTATATATAATATCTATATATAATATCTATATATAATATCTATATATAATATCTACATATAATATCTATATATAATATCTATATATAATATCTACATATAATATCTATATATAATATCTATATATAATATCTATATATAATAACTTTATATTACGAGTGTGTGTGTGGGTTTTTTTTTTAACAAAATTAATGTCAGTTAATTATCTGGATTATTTTCTTCGTCCATTCGATATTTTCTTTGTATGTGTTTGTCCTATGGGTATATACCCCCGTGTCCGTTTATTATGTAAGCTTTAATGTACCATAATTGTCAATTTATTTAACATATTGATATTTAGCCCCTTGTCAGTTTGATAATATGTAAGCTGTATTGTCCTGTAATTGTCAATTCAACATATCGGTATATACCTCCATGTCCGTTTAATATGTAAGCTTTCATGTCATATAATTGTCAGTTTAACATATTGGTAATTACCATTATGTCCGTTTAATATGTAAGTTTTAATACCATGTATTGTCAATTTAAGATATTTTGTTTTCTTTTTGACATCCATATTACAATTTTTACACTCTCAATAATATCTAACATATCCAACAATGTATGTTTTCAGTAATGATACCGAATGAGGATTTACAAGATCTGCCGTGTGGCAAACACGATGATTATCTAGACACAGATTCTAGTATAGGAAGCGGACATTTCGATAACTACGTACCACCCCACATCCCGTCCCCTGTCTACCAATCCTACAACAACCAAACTCTCCCAAGCTTTGATCAGCTCGTACAGTCAACAACGAAACACTTCCCCTCCACCACGCGACAGTGTGTATCGGACGATGACGACGACGAGGAGTCAGAGGCAATTGTCAAAAAAGGAAAACGAGGTAAATTATATATCACGTGATTCTATTATTAGTGTTATTTTTTAGATGTGTTAAAACAGGTTCTCATCAGTCTTCAAAATACATTTACTTCATCAAATTGTTCCATTAAAACTTTGTAATCAGTAAGGATATACATTAATACACAAAACATATCATGCGATCCCACGCTGCATATCATAAAAATTTAAACAGAATTCCCCCCACCGAACTGGTTTGTTAAGTGTCAGAAAAGGACATCCGCATGCACTCCTTCAGCCTGTATCCGGTACTTGTGTTCATTGTTTACCTTTCGGTATATGATTATTTATATGATGTGTATATATAATGATACATAATGATGTATACTTACAAATCGTACATAATTTGTATACACATGTATGATTTTTGGTTTACAGGTGCAAAAAACATTTTGCTGTGGAAGTTTCTGCTGGACGAGCTAGCAGATGCGCAACAGAAACACATCCGATGGATAAGCTGCAAGGAAGGGACTTTCAGATTCGTGGACACAGCAGAAATCAGCAAAATGTGGGGAGCCAAAAAGCGAAAAAATGACATGAACTTTGAAAAGCTTAGTCGTGGAATTAGGTAAATACAAATATAGTAAAGAGACAAATGCTTTGGGGAAATGGTCATTATGGTAAATCAGTTCTGCTAATCATTGTTTGTTGTTCTTCGGTGTTTAAATTGATCTGGTTTAATATGGAATGGAAAAGAGTATATCAAACTATGTTAAAAAGCATGTGTATTTTCGCTAATATATGTTTATCTTTCTACAGACATTACTACAAATCGGGGTTCATGAGACGCGAGGATGGAACAAGGCTAGTATACAAATTCAACTGGAAAAAAGTCCCAAAGGAATACAGGCGGCGATTTGCTCTCTAAGCAACACGAGAGGTTTATTGTGTATTTTCTACACCGTGAGACTGTTATCGGGTCCAGAGTGGTGACATCTTCACCTGCAAAGTCCGATGTGCCATCTATGCTTATGCTAAGCATGGAAAGCTGATCAACACTTTACATCGATTCAGGTCAGCGAACATACAACAGGTTCCTGTAGCTTAATCTAAATGAAGCATGTCACTAGTTGACGAAAGAGAAAGTCTGCAAAAATAATGATAGGAACTGTTCTAAGTTGATATGTGCAATATGAGAGTGTTTTTGCAGTTGCTTTGTATATTAAATGCTAACAGTAGCGTAATGACAATATCGCTGGGACAATGCAATAATATGGACAGACGCTTGTGCATGAACTGTTGCTGTTCACGGATGATTGTTCAAAATTCTCCGGAACCATCTTGGATACCTAAGCGTTTACAGTCATGTACTGAAAGGAACGACTGGGTATGTGATTTGTTTAGGGAATGGGAGGGAGAAATGTCTCAACATATCTGCTCATACAGCCTCGCTCTGACTCTTTAAATCACGTTGACCTTATATGATCTTTATTTACAATATAAAGTATCTAGCAGTATCTAACAGTATTTGATCATTACTAGTTCTGTCTCATATCGATCACATGCGAACTATTTTTCTCAGCGAGTTAAAATCATGTTCACCGCATGCTAAAGAGTCCGGAAAAAGAGGTTTTGTATTTGATTCAGATTTGTCACTGCCGTTTTAACATTTATGTTTGATCTCAGAGTTGAATAAGTGAGTAAAGAAGATATGCTGTTTCATATTGATGAAAGTCAATTACCTGATTTTGTGTTGTCTTCGTATGAACAGTGTGATTGTTGATTACCTTATGTTGTCTTCGTGTAAACATTGTAAATGTTGATAACCTGATTGTAAGTTGTTATTGTAAGTTGTCTTCGTGTAAACAGTGTAAATGTTGATTACCTTGTGTTGTCTTCGTGTGAACATTGTAAATGTTGATTACCTTATGTTGTCTTCGTGTAAACATTGTAAATGTTGATAACCTGATTGTATGATGTGTGAACAGTGCGAATGAGATACTTTTCAATGTAAATAAACACTGACGATTGAAAATGTGTATTTCATGCGAGCAACGGACAATTAAAAACAACATATCGTATATATGTACAGTTTGTAATTATGTACATAAGTATCTGCATGTTTGTTAATATCATTTTATAAAGAATTATTTTTTTAAATAAATAATAAAAGAAGAAACATATAAGTGAATAGATTGTTTTTGTTTCTTTGGGAAAATACTTTCTCGATAATGAACTCTAATATTCATCATTCAATCTTTTCTGTTATCAATAACTATAACTCAGTGTAGTACTGGTATATAACTATAACTCAGTGTAGTACTGGTATATAACTATAACTGAGTGTAGTACTGGTATATAACTATAACTCAGTGTAGTATTAGTATATAACTATAACTCAGTGTAGTATTAGTATATAACTATAACTCAGTGTAGTACTGGTATATAACTATAACTCAGTGTAGTACTGGTATATAACTATAACTCAGTGTAGTACTGGTATATAACCATAACTCAGTATAGTACTGGTATATAACTATACCTCAGTGTAGTACTGGTATATAACTATAACTCAGTGTAGTATTAGTATATAACTATAACTGAGTGTAGTACTGGTATATAACTATAACTCAGTGTAGTACTGGTATATAACTATAACTCAGTGTAGTACTGGTATATACCTATAACTCAGTGTATTACTGGTATATAACTATACCTCAGTGTAGTACTGGTATATAACTATAACTCAGTGTAGTACTGGTATATAACTATAACTCAGTGTAGTACTGGTATATAACTATAACTCAGTGTAGTACTGGTATATAACTATAACTCAGTGTAGTACTGTATATAACTATAACTCAGTGTAGTACTGGTATATACCTATAACTCAGTGTAGTACTGGTATATAACTATACCTCAGTGTAGTACTGGTATATAACTATAACTCAGTGTAGTATTAGTATATAACTATAACTTAGTGTAGTACTGGTATATAACTATAACTCAGTGTAGTACTGGTATATAACTATAACTCAGTGTAGTACTGGTATATAACTATAACTCAGTGTAGTACTAGTATATAACTATAACTGAGTGTAGTACTGGTATATAACTATAACTCAGTGTAGTACTGGTATATAACTATAACTCAGTGTAGTACTGGTATATAACTATAACTCAGTGTAGTACTGGTATATACCTATAACTCAGTGTATTACTGGTATATAACTATAACTCAGTGTAGTACTGGTATATACCTATAACTCAGTGTATTACTGGTATATAACTATAACTCAGTGTAGTACTGGTATATACCTATAACTCAGTGTAGTACTGGTATATAACTATAACTCAGTGTAGTACTGGTATATAACTATAACTCAGTGTAGTACTGGTATATAACTATAACTCAGTGTAGTACTGGTATATAACTATAACTCAGTGTAGTACTGGTATATAACTATAACTCAGTGTAGTACTGGTATATAACTATAACTCAGTGTAGTACTGGTATATAACTATAACTCAGTGTAGTACTGGTATATAACTATAACTCAGTGTAGTACTGGTATATAACTATAACTCAGTGTAGTACTGGTATATAACTATAACTCAGTGTAGTACTGGTATATAACTATAACTCAGTGTAGTACTGGTATATAACTATAACTCAGTGTAGTACTGGTATATAACTATAACTCAGTGTAGTACTGGTATATAACTATAACTCAGTGTAGTACTGGTATATAACTATAACTCAGTGTAGTACTGGTATATAACTATAACTCAGTGTAGTACTGGTATATAACTATAACTCAGTGTAGTACTGGTATATAACTATAACTCAGTGTAGTACTGGTATATAACTATAACTCAGTGTAGTACTGGTATATAACTATAACTCAGTGTAGTACTGGTATATAACTATAACTCAGTGTAGTACTGGTATATAACTATAACTCAGTGTAGTACTGGTATATAACTATAACTCAGTGTAGTACTGGTATATAACTATACCTCAGTGTAGTACTGGTATATAACTATAACTCAGTGTAGTACTGGTATATAACTATAACTCAGTGTAGTACTGGTATATAACTATAACTCAGTGTAGTACTGGTATATAACTATAACTCAGTGTAGTACTGGTATATAACTATAACTCAGTGTAGTACTGGTATATAACTATAACTCAGTGTAGTACTGGTATATAACTATAACTCAGTGTAGTACTGGTATATAACTATAACTCAGTGTAGTACTGGTATATAACTATAACTCAGTGTAGTACTGGTATATAACTATAACTCAGTGTAGTACTGGTATATAACTATACCTCAGTGTAGTACTGGTATATAACTATAACTGAGTGTAGTATTAGTATATAACTATAACTCAGTGTAGTACTGGTATATAACTATAACTCAGTGTAGTACTGGTATATAACTATAACTCAGTGTAGTACTGGTATATAACTATAACTCAGTGAAGTACTGGTATATAACTATAACTCAGTGTAGTACTGGTATATAACTATAACTCAGTGTAGTACTGGTATATAACTATAACTCAGTGTAGTACTGGTATATAACTATAACTCAGTGTAGTACTGGTATATAACTATAACTGAGTGTAGTACTGGTATATAACTATAACTCAGTGTAGTACTGGTATATAACTATAACTGAGTGTAGTACTGGTATATAACTATAACTCAGTGTAGTACTGGTATATAACTATAATTCAGTGTAGTACTGGTATATAACTATACCTCAGTGTAGTACTGGTATATAACTATAACTGAGTGTAGTACTGGTATATAACTATAACTCAGTGTAGTATTAGTATATAACTATAACTTAGTGTAGTACTGGTATATAACTATAACTCAGTGTAGTACTGGTATATAACTATAACTCAGTATAGTACTGGTATATAACTATACTTCAGTGTAGTACTGGTATATAACTATATATCAGTGTAGTACTGGTATATAACTATAACTCAGTGTAGTACTGGTTTATAACTATAACTCAGTGTAGTACTGGTATATAACTATATATCAGTGTAGTACTAGTATATAACTATAACTGAGTGTAGTACTGGTATATAACTATATATAAGTGTAGTACTGGTATATAACTATATATAAGTGTAGTACTGGTATATAACTATAACTCAGTGTAGTACTGGTATATAACTATAACTGAGTGTAGTACTGGTATATAACTATAGCTCAGTGTAGTACTGGTATATAAGTATACCTCAGTGTAGTACTGGTATATAACTATAACTCAGTGTAGTACTGGTATATAACTATAACTCAGTTTAGTACTGGTATATAACTATAACTCAGTGTAGTACTGGTATATAACTATAACTCAGTGTAGTACTGGTATATAACTATATATCAGTGTAGTACTGGTATATAACTATAACTGAGTGTAGTACTGGTATATAACTATAACTCAGTGTAGTACTGGTTTATAACTATAACTCAGTGTAGTACTGGTATATAACTATAACTGAGTGTAGTACTGGTATATAACTATAACTGAGTGTAGTACTGGTATATAACTATAACTCAGTGTAGTACTGGTATATAACTATAACTCAGTGTAGTACTGGTATATAACAATAATCGAAAAATTTCAGTTGAAAATTACAATATTTATAACTAATTTCTACATGATAAGTCTATATAATATTCATTTTAGGGATTATGATAAAACACCAATACACTACAGTTCTTTGTTAATTATTCCAATGGGTTTGATCCCGGATGCCCATTGTATCACGAACACGGTATTCCCATATATTACACATTGTTTATAATATGCTTCTAGGCATGGTATGATGGTGTCATTAGAAGAAAACAAATTAAAAATGTTCTTATTTGCTTTTGTTTTTAGTATGTTTTTTTTTATGTTTTTACGGGGCGAGGGGGATGGGATCGGGTACTTAAAAGGGAGCTGATTGATGATGGTACAGAAAACGATTTTATTCGTTGAGTGCCAGGATTAAAATCAAACAACCTATTCCAGAACTCTAGGTACTATGACATTTAATTCGAGTGCCCTGTTACACCATACATACAAGTCTGTTATTGATATTACTTTAAGATATTGTTACCAATACGATTTATTACCTCTTATCGTAGTTATCGCTCCGATGACCCACATAGTGGGCAAAGCGAAAGGGGTTTTCCCAGCTTTATAGATAGCTAAGGAAACCCATGATGTAATGGCGTCTCCTAAATCTAGAATTAGTAACATTGCATCACAAATGGCCATTTACAGGTTAGTGGAAACCCCTACATGTTATTTAGCGTAGGCGAATTAAACTATTGTTAATTGATTTCTTTTGATATTGACACATGTGCAAAACAGCTTAATTATGAAGGTCATTACCTTCAAGTGGCTATTGAGTAAGTGTTTATGTAACGATCACAGTGTATATGGATGGGTAGGAAATCAGCCGAGATATTACATAGATACCATGCCAACATCACCAATATCAACGTCACAAAAATATTGTTTTATTTCACTCGGGATTTTTTTCACATTTAAAGACGGTAAAGTTCAATGTCTTTTTTTGGAAATATAAAATGAAACATATATTCTGGAAATGTTTATCATAAATGGCCACACTTACATTAAACGCTACAACAGACGTAGTAAATGAAAAAGAGTAGTTAAAGGGTTAAGTATATATATAAACGTCTCTACAAAACAAGTACCTTTAACATCGGTGTTAAAGAACCCACACGATAGATAAAAACGCTCTCGGCATCCGGGTTCCGTGTTTGCTCCATAAACAATCGGGTGTGCGGTGGAATGCTTCCACATACACATATGTAAACATGCGTTGAAACGGAACAAGGGTATGAATGGGTCTGACCACCTGCTATGCTAATACAATAATATCTAAAAAAAAAACATTATGACTCCTAGGTTTTAGGTGATATAGATATTTCATAATTCTGCAAATATCACAAAATCGTAAAAATATCAAGCTTTTTATTAAAATGTTTTCAAATATGTAAATATATAAGAACACCTCTGATATCATCTTTATTCTCAAGTGTCAAATGGAATTTCAGGTACAAGTATATAAAGATAGGTGAATAGACATTATCTGGAAATCCATATATTCTACGTATAAATACAATGTACACGCTTGAGTGATAACGATTGTATATAGATTCCAGGTACTACGTGTATTACATGTAGCCACAACTATAAATAGTAACAGCGAGGAGTAGACAAATACTAATGTATATTAATTCTCTAAATGTGTAACTTTATTAATCATACAACTCTCATACCATAGTGGTAAATTACACTTACACTTCTCTCATGTCGAAGGGTTAGATTACACTTACACACCTCTCATACCATAGTGGTAAATTACACTTACACACCTCTCATACCATAGTGGTAAATTACACTTACACACCTCTCATACCATAGTGGTAGATTACACTGACACACCTCTCATACCATAATGGTAAATTACACTTACACACCTCTCATACCATAGTGGTAATTACACTTACACACCTCTCATGCCGTAGTGGTAAATTACACTTATCTCATACCATAGTGATAAATTACACTCACACAACTCTCATACCATAGTGGTAAATTAAATTTACACACTTCTCATACCATAATGGTAAATTACACTTACACACATATCATACCATAGTGGTAGATTACACTGACACACCTCTCATACCATAGTGGTAGATTACACTGACACATCTCTTATACCATAGTGGTAAATTACACTTACACACCTCTCATACCATAGTGGTAAATTACACTTACACACCTCCCACACAATAGTGGTAAGTTACAAACTTCCTACACAATAATGATATGTCACACTTAATACATATATGCGAAACAATAGTGACAACTAACACACAATAGTGGTAAATCACACTTACAATTGTACATACCTCAAATACAAGACTGGTTAATTACACTTAAAGATAATACAATGTAGCGAAATGGAATAAAAACTAGGATTGCTTTAAAACAATATATAATTTACACCTTTCAAAATAAACTGAGGTTTAGATATCGCACAGCTAAAGACTGTACAAAAGACACGGCATTATCAACGTTTAAAGCAAACAGAGAAGTAGATACACAATGAAGCCAAAATAAATTAAACTGCATACTACATCTTTTTAATCCCCCTGACTGGTCAGTAAAATTTGGGACATCATTCAGCTGGTTCGTCCTTCTAGGACTCATCAGAGCTGTTATGGGCTTCATACAACTGTTTGGCCCTTTTCAGTTCTCGTCGTTGATGTTAGGGACATCATACAGCTTGTTTATCCTTCTAGGACTTGTCAGTGATGCTAGGGACATCATAAAGCATGTTCCTTCTTCTAGGTCGCATCAGTGATGGCAAGAGCCGAATTGAACATCATATGAAATATCCATATAACTCAAAATAGGCAAAGAAAAATCTGGATGAGGAGGCTAAAAGACTACTCAATTAAATTCATTTTATAATTGTCAATATTGCATTCTATAGGAAAGTTAAGTAACTGTACATTTTCGTAACCACGTCATAATTCAAATTACTTAAAACATGATAAATATGTGATATTAATTAACAGCATGATACAAATATAGGTCGACAGAATTGTCTTAGACTAGGCTGGGAGGTGCAATAGTCTCAAATTTTAGTAAATTTCAAACTTTAATATTTGGATTAAAAAACGTGCTTTTTAAATTCAAATTTGAAATGCGGGCAAAAGCAAATTCACATAAGGAATGCGTGAAGGCCTATGGGTATGCAACCAGTGAATGAAACAATCCTTAATTTTTCCCATGAAATGATTTTCATTGCAAAAACAGTTTTTTCCAATATATTTAAAGCTCTCCTCTCCACTGCGAAAGTCTACTACCTCTGTTCACAGTAATTGAAGTTTAGTTTGAACTTTAGGACGTTGGTCTATGCAATACATGTACATAAAAACACACGGAGAATGTACACTGAATGGAGGTAAATCTATACATTGTAATACCCTTGATTTGTATATGATATATCTAACGTAAACAATTAGTGTGTTAGATATAGACCCATGTGACTTCAGCGTATGGACAAAGATCATGTGAAAACGCACATTTTCTCACAAATACTACAAAGCTATAAATAGTGAATGCTTATTGTCCCTGAAGACATGGTATTGTTTTCATTTGTTAGAGTTGACTGCATGATAGAAAATAAATGGCGAGTTGATACATTATCTCCGTCGGACAAAGCAGCATATTGATGTGGTGAAGATACGTGAGTACCAGAATGTTGTTAGTTTAACCTGATGTCCACGATAAAGAATGTTCTCAGTATAAGTAATCTGAATAACAAAGTGCAGTAGATATAATGTATCGTGCTCGATTTTACTGTGAGAAAACTAAAAACATAGACTCCAACTGACCCTCTCCTATTCCCCAGTGTTCCGGGTATATCAATGGCAGAACTTCTACACAAAACACCATAACTTGCCTCGCATATCAACACAAAACAACGTAGCATGTATGTGAAATAAAAGTTAAAGGAGGTTGTCCATACCAGTATCATATATTCAGTAGTCACTACACAACAAAGAAAAGTTTACGTTAAATTGTTGATAAGATGAAGTTGAGGTATAAAGTTACAAATGTTTATAGTATAGCACCAGATGGTTAAAAATTGAAAGTGATTCCCCTCCTCATCAATGCCATCAACTATGAAAATCTAGGCCGTGCAAGAAAAACAACTTCCAATGAATCACTATTACAGAAATACTGTTATCGCACTTCACTGATGACACGTCTGTTATTTTAGATGGTTCAAAACATCTTTAGAAGTAACATTAAATAATTTCACTCACTTTGCAAATATCTCTAAAAATTAACTTTTCCAGGGTCCAGATATTATGGATTGGCAGTAAAAAGTACAATGAAAATACCTACTCTACTAATTTCGACCTAAAGTGAGGAAGCACATTTTATTCTTTTCTGGGCATTGAATTTGATGTAGATCTTCACAAAATTACTAAACTGAATTTTGAAGAAAAACTTTCAAAACTTAAGTCTTTAATATCTATGTGGAATAGAAGAACACTTACACCCGTTGGTAAATTAGTTGTTATAAAAACTTTAATAAAATCATAGTTCAGTCATTTGTTCTTATCCCTTTCTAACCATAGCGACTTATATATATAATGTATATATAAAAATCAATAATTTGTATCTTCGGGGTGGGGACTTAAAATGGTACATCTCAAAAAACTTGGATTGGACGAGTAGACGTGTGTACAGTAATTTAGGAAGTTGAAGCCTTATTATGGAATCATATTTTAACACATATACAAAACAAATATCCATGAAAGTCCGATATGGTCTAATAATGAAATAAAGATTGATAGGTAAGTTATATATATTAAATCTTGGTTTAAGAAGGCTGTTCAATTTGACATTATTTAAAATTACAAATATACATATAGTTTCGAAGAATTTCGTGAAAAATACAATATCCATACTAATTGCCTAAAGTAACAATGTCTGAAGAATGCTGTAAATCAATATATATATATATCTATTTTTAAATCAACAATTATTGAATTCAGAAAAAAACATTGTATTACCTAACTAACCTATAGATATTAAATTAACACAGAGGAACAAAACATGAGCTCAAGAAGTGTATAAAAATTTAAGTAGCAATGACCTCAGACCTACTGCTGAAATAAAATGGAACCAATTATTCAATATAAATGAAGAAACATGGGGAAAATATAAGTATCTCCTTTCAATACCACTACAAACTCAAAAGTACAATGGCTTCAATACAGAATAAAAACAATAACACACATTTTATAGGAAAACACATAAATAAATACATGAAATTTTAACTTAGATAACTTGACATTACTGATTACAAAGCGAATTATTTACAAAAATAAATGTTAAGGGTTAGAATCAAATCTTAATAGTCTGAAGAAGTCATACTAAATTTGAGTTAAAAGCGCATACAATCCTTAGTTTGAAAAACAAAGAATACATAAACACATAAATATAACAATGGTTAAACTTCTAACACTTAACTCATGCAAGGACACTATATCATGATAATTTCTGTTTCCCTTTTACTAACATGTCCATTTCATTCTTCTTTCGTATGTTAGCGACTAGATATAATTACTCCTCTAACAGCTCAATACATTAAGATAAAATACTGATGATCTAGGATAACATAGTATATGTTCGTATTTAAATAGGGTTGTGTTGTTTTTGTTTGAGTGTATTATATGTCTGTGCTGTTTTTAATCTTTTTTTTTCTGTGCATAAAAGTAAACTTTTTTTCTTTTGTAAGCGTTATTTTCGTTTGTTTTTCTGTTTTATGGGTCTCTCTCTCTCTCTCTCTCTCTCTCTCTCTCTCTCTCTCTCTTGTTTTTCTATGTTTTGCTGTGTGTATGTTTTTTTTTTCGTTTTTTTTTGTTTTTTTGTTTTTCATGTCTATAATTGACCTATGTGCCATAAGTAAAATATAGATTTCTCTTAAAAATATCTTCACAGCATATTTAACATCTTTGTTGTTCAGTGATTGTACTTATAACATCAACCATGTTTTAGTTATGTTTATACGATGTATCTTGCATGTCTATATATCTATGATGCTTGTCTTTTGTGCTTGTCATTTGTGTGCATGATGCTTTGTATATCTTGTGAAAATAATTTTGAATATGAATAAAAAATAGATTTAAAAAAAAAGAATAAAAACTTGGGTGGTGGAAGACAAACTGCTATCGACAAGCATTGAACAAGTCAAACTGTCTATTAAACAGATGAATACATCCTGAGCAGTACGCGTGTCTCGTAAATTATGACGATGAATACAGATTGATATAATTGACACTTTGTTGAGAAGGGAGGAATGTAGCGGAACTGGACTGGGTTAAACGCCGGCGACCAGGTAGCTCAATTGGTGGACCAACCGGCTAGTGTTCTAAGGTCCGGAGTTCGAACCCCAGTCTTGCTGTTCTTTTTTCCTCTCCTATTACATATGGTGACTAAATGCCAACGGAGGTGGTATAGAGTCTCGTGTGTGTCTTATTATGTGTGTTATTGAAGGAGGAGGGAAGGTAGCGCAACTTGACCGGAATTAACGCCGGCGACCAGGTAGCTTAATTGGTGGATTGTTCGTCTAGTGTTCGGAGGTCAAGACTTCGAGCCCCAGTCTGGCCATGCATTTTTCCTCATCACATTCATATATAAAATGTCACTTAGTTGTAATAAGCCTAGTTTTTTTATCATTCATTGACAAAGTAATATCACATAGAATTAATCTGAAATGTCGTCAGTTTTTTTTTGGTGAGTTTGTTTATTAATTGTCCATGAAAACATATCCTTTTTGAAAATAATTGGGTCAAAGATTGTTCTAGCGTTATAATTGCGGATCTCGGGAAACAATAAATATACATTTAATTTGGTCGAATGTGTATATAATATATAATAACCGCAAATGACCTCTGGTATAAATACATATTAAGCTACGACTAGACTTGCGGGCGAGATTCTGAAGTGATATGCTGACCTCTGACCGAGCATCATTTCACTTTATTGTTATCTAGTCTCTTATACAAGTGCTTCCTATTTAAGCAGAAAGGGTTATTTATTTGTATATAGGTCGATGACATTAACACAGACTATGTTTAAGACATGTGTTTCGCAGAATTTTATTTTTACCAAGAGTCCAACACAATGCATGTATAAGGGTTATAGCTATATACAAGGTCATATGCATTATAATGTTTAATAGTGACATACTCGCTTGCATTAAAACAACGCCAGAATCGCTCTAAATAAATAATATCCAGCTTGAAGTCGGTACGGAACCCACCGACAACAAATACAGTCTGACTTTATAACACTTGTTAAATTAATGGGTGTTAGCTAGCTCTAATACAGTCTTGGCTGCTCAGACGTATCCAAGATGCCTAGATGTTTTCGAAGTGTAGTCCAGTTTTACGTGCCAATTTATATCAACACAGTTCAGCGTTAAAAAGGAACATGCGCATTCGACCATATGAAAACGACAAAGACAAACTTTAAACAATTTAAAGAGAATCATCCTGCGTTCGACTATGGACAACGTTTCCCAAATACAATTACTGTGTCCTGGTTGGTTGTACCGAATAAAGACACTTGTAATGTGTCACATTATATAGTCCAAGTTTTACACAGAAACGAACGGTAAAACAGAAGAATACCTTATCGTTCAGGTTTTACAAGCATATAGCGATACGGTGATTTTTACAGCTTCGAGCTAGGGGGATTTCGATTTAGCTTAAAAAGTAATGAATCGAACTGGAAAGAGGGTCGCATTGAAGGCACACTCTTTGTTTCCCAGTTACACATGCAAGGAGTAAAATACTAACGTTCCATAGGACGGGCGCCTCAACACTCACGTTCCATAGGACGGGCACCTCAACACTCACGTTCCATAGGACGGGCGCCTCAACACTCACGTTCCATAGGACGGGCGCCTCAACACTCACGTTCCATAGGACGGGCACCTCAACACTCACGTTCTATAGGACGGGCGCCTCAACACTCACGTTCCATAGGACGGGCGCCTCAACACTCACGTTCCATAGGACGGGCGCCTCAACACTCACGTTCCACAGAACTGCAGTCAAACAGTCATGTTACAAAGCACCTAAATTGTCATATAACAAAGCACAGTCGTCTTAAAAGTCATGTTTCTTAGCACTGTCGCCTAAATAGTCTTGTTTCATAACACTGGCGCCTATATAGCCCTGTTCCAAATCACTAGCGCCTATATAGTTCTGCTTCAAATCACTTGCGCCTATATAGTTCTGCTCCAAATCACTTGCGCCTATATAGTCCTGTTCCAAATCACTTGCGCCTATATAGTCCTGTTCCAAATCAATTGCGCCTATATAGTCCTGTTCCAAATCAATTGCGCCTATAAAACGTCATGTCAAGCAACAAAAGCGCCTAACCAGAAGCCAAGCTTATGGTACAATTAAATGCATTTTACAAAAGTCGCACAAATATGAACAAATCCTTAAACGTTATTGGGTCTACGATAGTCAAGTGAAAAACATACATCAAGTTTTCAGTGAAAGTTGGACAAGTATTTCAGACAATACCTAACATTGTTTTGTTTTCACTCTCATAAACGTCACTTAAGATATATTGACGATTACCATCTCAATATTATCGTACTGATAATGCCTACGTACCTATTTTCAACATAAATCAACGCATATTTTGAGTAATGTTCAAGGTTAAAGAAAGGTTTATATATTTCTCTCATTATATGTATACATCTATAAAAACGGACGAGTGTAATTTTGTGAGTGTATATCTTAAATCTCATCAGTTTAAATTATATATTCAATAATAAATACAATATATGCGGACAATGGAAACAAAATTGCATTGTCCTGCTAGGACTCATCAGTGGTACTAAGAGCCAAACTTTGGAAATTAAAAAAAAGAACATTAGAAAAGCAAAATGAGTTTACAAATTACTAAAGTGAAGAAAATGGATAAATATACCATATCATTTATTCATATACATGTTGGATGATTCTAAACGAGCATGCAATGCGGCATTTGTTCGTTCCGTGCAAATACTAGTTCTTCTATTTCGTTTCAATAGATCACTAGTTTCACGCAAAGCATGCTTTTGCCTCCATTTGAAATATATTAGAGATATGATGATATTTCCTATAAATACAACAAAACATGTTGAAGTCCTATGGAGCAGTAATGTACCAGGCACTTGGACGGAGGATGAGAGTCCGTTTCCTCTGTCCTATCAGAATAGATGAGTAAATCACTTTAGTGTTTTCCGTTTTTCTGCTAAATGCTTATAATGTAATGATATAAAAGGACGCCGTGAATCAGTCTGAATTTTCAATTTTCCACAATTTTTGATTTTTCCCATGATTCTGTTGAAATTGATTCATGAAGCAATTCATCAATACCCTCCTACTCCTACTTAAACTATGATCTTTATTTGATTGTATAAGTAGGCTATGGGGGAGGAAACCAGGAAAAGCCGCGTGGTCAGACAGGTGACTTCATGACCTTCTCATATCCGATCGGGGAACCCAACCCCTGCCTCCTAAATCAAAGGATCAAAAGATCAAAGCGTTGCCAATATATCCCATAAAATATAATAAAAGATACACAGGCACAGTGGCCACTCGGTTGATCGGTTGGCGCAGTAGCGACAAACTTATCTTTCACCTTAACCTCGATCGGAGGTGAAAAGGTTCAGAGGTCACCTACCCGACCCCGTGGATTTTCTACAAGGTAAGTCCTCTCGCGCGCTTCTGTCCGAGTCAACAAGAGCGATTAATGTAAGTTGATGCAACTTGTTTCGAAATCATTGTAAAATAAATAAAGCTTATAACCGAGATATCGTCTGTGTGATGAATGTTTTATCAAAGGATGAAGAATATAGGTAAAAGTTGAGGTTTGCTAGGGTTCTAACATATAATTCTACATGTATAAACATATGTATATAACTTAGCAAGACAAATGACGAAGGAAGACAACTTTTGGACTCGTGCCCTGACCGGGCCTCGAACTCACGATCTACGGCACCCAATCGCCTAGTCAGAAATACCCGCAGCCTATACCGCTGCGCCACATCGGCGTTCTTATCCCAAGTACACTGAACCTACTTAAAACGCAGCTGTTAAGTGATATGTTGTATTAGTATTTTAAAACCAGCTGTAAAGTGATATGTTGTTGTATTAGTCTATTATATATCCAAGTAGACACCTAGACCCGACAGTCATTTTCCTTGTCAATCTGCCGTTGATAGAAACAAAAAATGGATATGAAAAGTAAATACTTCAATATTAAACCAAACTTGTCTCATAGTTAACATTTTAAAATGGATATCAAAATCATAATGTTAACGACCCTGCATATAATTAGTACTTTCCGTTTCCATAAACACTTGAGTCAGTAACCTCTTTTAGAACACCAATATTCTCTTTCCCTCCCTTGATATTATATTTGTTTTCCTCCTTAAACTGTCTCTGTAACACCATTACCACAAGTGTTCTGGTTTTTTAACACCACATCCTTCATTTTCTTTCAATTGTCCATGAATAATTTCTCTCCTTCGCTGTTGTCAATAATCAATTGTTCTTTTGTATAATCTAAAAGCATCTGTTCTTAGTCCTGTTCCTCCACTAGAAGTCAAGATCATTTATGAATTCCAAATTACATAGTTTCCACTGTAATATACTGTTTATCACACAAATCGTACTAGAGAATTCAAGGAAACTGAGATCATGTATATCATTAAATAAGATAACATGTTGTATGACTAAAGCATGGAAACTTTCCATTTCGATTGAAATATTATCTTGTTGGTTGCTGCCGTGAAGACAAAGAAAATGATTTGTGATATTATAACATCACCTACAACGTGAGTCTGTTCTATGAAACTTAAAGATGGGTTAAACATAAAAAGGCACCAAGCATGAACTAGCAGACAAAGTCTCGTCAATTGATTTACAAACCTATGTTTTTCTGTTTATCATCCGAAGATATAACCCGGCGAGCGCAAGGTTGATATATATTCTAATTTTAGATGTATATTACATACTTTACCTATGAATTGTTCACGTAATTGAGCAGGTTTTAAGGAATGTATATGACGAAAGGGGAATTATGAAGTTTTATTTGAAAACTTTCCTACTTTATAAGCAAAAACATAGAGAGACTTTAAATATTTCGTGTGGATTAGATCAAGCATTCTGAAGTTATGTCTTGATTTTGTGTTCTTTATATTATACAGAATTTATAGAAAGTACCATCTTGCTGTCAAAACTTAAAACATGTACCCAATATTACTGGAAAACGTAGAATATAGCTAGAAGGCCATCAGCAATTTATAATCAACATTTTTCCCTCATTTGGAAATATTTGATTTCCTTGTGGGATATGAATTTAGTTATGTTTATGTTTGATGCTACTGGATATATGTGTGGTTCTTTGTTACAAACGTATTTTCCATTAACATGGTCGGTGTTGGCAATTAAACATAAGATGCTTAAATTACCGGAGTACATTTTCTCCTGGCTCTTTACAAGTGTCGTCGTGTCAAAAAAATGTTGTCCTTATTTTGCCTCTATTTTTCAGAGTAACATGATCTATACGACGCTGATCTCTGTTTATTTTGATATCGAGGTGGTTTGATAATTATTTGATATGTCCAACTCCTTTAATAATACCTACAGCTGTGTTAACCGCTGGGATTTTACATTTCACGTTTTATTCCATTGTTTCCTATTACATGTCCTTAAGACTAACACAGCAAAACATCTCTATAAGTAAAACGTCTTCACATTTCAAGGAAACACACACTATCTTTTTATCCTATTTCGGCGGCCTTGACAGGAAGAGATTTCTTCCACTGAACGAAGATAAACACACGAGATATCTGTTTCCGGATAACACTCTGTTTTGGAGTGAATCCTCTCAAGCATTTTCGATTATTTTGTATTCTGATTGTTATTAAGATATCATACGTATACCATAGCTAAGTAAGAAGTTTTGTCGACGTTAACGTGAATGAGAATATTCAGCGTACATTGTGTATTCTCTAATATCTGTTCGTGTAATTAATACTAACAGTCAAACAATAGATAATTAAAAACCCTGTAATTCTCACCTCAATCTCAGTCAAATCAAAAGAAAGAGGGGAAAATATCAACAACAACAAATAATAAAGTATAGGTTGGAAAGTTACGTGAAGAGTAACAACTACTTAACTACCGTAACGAAAAGTACATGTAACTACTTAACTACCGTAACGAAAAGTAACTACTTAACTACCGTAACGAAAGGACTACTTAACTACCGTAACGAAAAGTAACTACTTAACACTGTAAAGAATGTTTACTGCTTAACACTGTAAAGAATGTTTACTGCTTAACTACCGTAAAGAATATTAACTACTTAACTACCGTAAAGAATATTAACTACTTAACTACCGTAAAGAATATTTACTACTTAACTACCGTAAAGAATATTAACTACTTAACTACCATAAAGAATATTAACCACACAACTACCGTAGATAATATTAACTACTTAACTACCGTAGATAATATTAACTACTTAACTACCGTAAAGAATATCAAGTACTTAGCTACCGTAAAGAATAAAAACTACTAAACTACCGTAAAGAATATTAACTTCTCAACTACCGTAAAGAATATTAACTACTTAACTACCGTAAAGAATATTAACTACTTAACTACCGTAAAGAATGTTAACTACTTCATTAATACCTAAAAAAACAAAGGTTTCCTTTTACAATTCTATTCAGTGTACTACATAGTCGTACAGCATGCATGGAAAATGTCATCTTTTAGCAATTCAATATCAATTCAATGATGAACATTGTAGTCCAATGGCAAAAGTGAACGAGAACCCGCCCTCTTTGATATCCGATAAGATGTGAAAACTATTTTTTGTTCTCTGGATTCCTCCCGGAGTAAGACCCTTCGCGTACTTCCAAATAACGTTTTGTGATGATGGTATAATTTAACTTTATTGCCGAATTTTGATAAAAATTTGGTATTTTGTACATCATCGGAAACCAGTCATTTTCGAAGACTCCATTTTACATTGTAACAAAATGGCGGCCATTTACTGGCCTCTGATTAATCCAAATTCAGATGTTTTCCGATTTTGATGAAAGTTGGTGTGTAGGTAAGACCCCACTTTCATATTTTTGAAAATTGGCGCCATTTTCTGGCATCTGATTGGTCGAAACTTCAATATTGTCCGATTCGATTAACTGGTGTGTAGGTACATCATGGGACATCGATCACTTTCATAACCTCAGTTTCACATTTTAACAAAATGGCCGCCATTTACTGGCCCTGATTGGTCTTTGATATTTTATTTTATTTCTATGAAAATTGGTTAATAGAGGTTTAAAGTATTGCGAATTCAACAGCCTGGATATTGTTGTCATAGCCACAGCATTCGCATCTTATTCGGGACTATTGGGCGCTTTGTGTGTTTCTTTAATGGTTTCCAATCACAATAAGTACCGTTTACCTTTTTTTCTCTTGTCTTCGTTTCTGTGATCTATTTTCGTCGGTTGGTGTCTTGCTGTCTTTGCGCTCTTTCATTCATTTGTTTTAACTTTACCAAGTATTATTATATATTATTATTTAAGTCAATTTAAATCATATCATGGCTAAACTTTTTTTTTAAACCCCTTTCTTCGTTGAAACTTCCTCTTCACTGAACTGTTATTGTTATGATATTGAAACAGTCGGGCGTAATCTTTCGGAAGTCAACTTTGTCGTTATAATAAGATAAGCTTTATCATATTTCGATGAAATTATAGATCAGATAACGTTATTTGTCCATTAAATATCCGCTAACTAATCAGTTTACCTTTCAAGTTCTAAGTAGGAAATCACATCAGCCCATCTATTGTTCTATTGTATCAGTATAAAAGAGTACTTTCTGTAGCGAAAGCTCACTATTTTCACTTAAAATTACAGATTTGTACATATTTCCTCAAATGATATTCTATAAAGAGAAATCTGTGGGACAGGGGTAGACGGGGACGATGCGAGCGCGAATAGTCGGAGATGATATAGCTTGATATCGAAAAGTATCGAAATTATTAAATATTGGATTTGGCGTAAATTCTATTTTATAAATTAGCATATGCTTCAGGCATTTAGGACTTTGCTTACCTCTAGTCCAACTGAAGATTCCCCAAATGCCTTTTAGTTGTCCTTTTATCTTCAAAGGCAATGTTAACAATTCCAGCACATTTTCCTTAAAAATATCAATGAAACTGATAAAATAGGCAGACGATCTTAGTGAATATTTATTCATTAATCACAATTCTATTCATGAGTTCGGGGTCAACATATCTTTTTAAAGTAAAAACGTTGCTTAATATCACACGGCTCTATGACTTAACTTAATTGTGGATCTCTTGACAACACACATTTAGTAACACTGTATTTGAATCACTTTTCAGCACACCGTGTTTTCGTTCCATTATCTATTCTACTTGAATAAGGAAGTTGGTTTTATTGGACGATTTCAAAGATAAGAATTTCAGCAAATGCGTCCGTCTCCCATTTTTAATGTGCATTGGCATGTCAGCAAATCAAGAATATTCATGAGCATTGTAGCCTATGGAAACACGCGTTATAATTCTCATTTGCATATCGCAATCTTTTATAGCACACTAGCTCAAACTTCACCAGATTTCTTGACATTTCTAAGTTATTCCCGTTATCAAATCATTGCTGGTGTATTTATAGATCGACTCATTATCTTTTCTTTTCTTTTTTTGCAGTTTATTACATACTCGCATGATTAGATTAGCGGTAGCGTCACAGGGAGTTTGTATCGGTTATCAAGACATTAAGAATGATTTACAGCCACAAACTACTAACAAGGACTTTCATATAACAAACATATTATATATATACTGTATATAACATAGTAACACAAAAGACGAAGGAAGACACATTTTTGACTCATGATCTACGGCACCCAATCGCCTAGCCAGAAATACCCGCAGCTTATACCGCTGCGCAACATCGGCGTTCTTAAAAAAAGAACGTTTCAATGGCGCAGTGATGGTCGGCCCGTATATACAGTATATTACAAACATATACAGTTTATTACAACATATACAGTTTATTACAAACATATACAGTATATTACAAACATATACAGTATATTACAAACATATACAGTATATTACAAACATATACAGTTTATTACAAACATATACAGTGTATTACAAACATATACAGTATATTACAAACATATATAGTTTATTACAAACATATACAGTATATTACAAACATATACTGTACAGTATATTACAAACATATACTGTACAGTACATTACAGACATATACAGTATATAACAAACATATACAGTATATTACAAACATATACAGTTTATTACAAACATATACAGTATATAACAAACATATACAGTATATTACAAACATATACAGTTTATTACAAACATATACAGTATATTACAAACATATACAGTTTATTACAAACATATACAGTATATTACAAACATATACAGTTTATTACAAACATATACAGTACATTACAGACATTTACAGTATACTACAAACATATACAGTATATTACAAACATACACAGTACATTACAGACATTTACAGTATACAACAAACATATATAGTATATTACAAACATATATAGTATATTACAAACATATATTGTTTATTACAAACATGTTATTTTGCAGTGTTTTGTAACGGATAATATCCGTGATAATCAATGGTGTATTATAGCATCCATTTCAAGTATAGAACTAAGTACATATCTGCATTCACTACCTGATTATTCATTAATACATAGTTTACTAGGTGGTCCAATAAACCATCAGGTGAAAGAAGTTGATCATGAAGAATTTAGATTAGAGTCCATATATGCCATAAAACGAAGGTTTGACCTGTACACATAATGTATAGTATCATACTTGTGCGATACTTGTTTATGTAGTGGATGTAAGAGAAATTTAAATTTTCCCAATTACATGAATTGCATTTTTTTAATGTACATAGAATATTAGACATATATACTACTCAACTTATATCTATGATAATTAACTATATGTATATAAAATTATATTGTGAACTCGCATGCACTTTTTTGCTTGATATCACTATGTAAATAATCACGTATTATCTACGTTACATTGATTGTATTTGTATTATCATGCTCTTCTTTGTGGAGGAAATAAAGATGATAATAATAACAATACAGTATATAACAAACATAGATAATTTATCGTATATGTGTTGCGTATGAGTAGATCGCTAATGCTTAGAGTAAGATATTTTTAGTAATAAAATGTAAAATGAATCAACAAAAAATAAATAAAAAGGAAATAGCTCTTTAACAACTAATTCAACTAACGCTGTCAAATTGAGAATTTGAATGATTCCATTCCGAACTGCTCCAGTAGTCACAAGAATTCAAACAGTCATTACCACACAGTAAACTGAAAGTATTGTATAGATGACACAAATCTACGGCGCCATATTAAAAGTGAATTCACAGACGACAATAATCTTGATAATATATGCAAAACGCTTTAAACATGTGATTTCCCTTCTAGGAATCGAAAGTGAAAGACTCCTACCACAAGTATAATTCAGTTCTTATGTTTACTATTATACTATTAGGACCCCACCAGAATGGCATTTTAGGTCATTTTCTTTTACAACTGATGTGTCGCCTTAGACAGGAGCTTTCACATTTTAAGGAAAATTCGAAACTTGTATGTATCATACACAAAGCTACGAAACTTTTATGTATTATACACAAAGCTAAGAAACGTTTATTGTTACATAAAAAAAACGAATGAAAAATAATTTCTGAGTATATGGAAAATCGAATAGGCATATGACTGAAAGGAAGCTTTGTCAACAATGGAATTGTCCAGTATAGTTCAGTCCTCTTAAAATCGCTACGGCCACGACCTCGTGGGTCCGATGCGCATATGCAGCTATAATGTTTCTGGTCAGTTTGAGATCATATGAACGCAGGCGGAGTTTCACTCGACTTTCCGTCGTACCGATGATTATTACCTGTCTATATCCAACAACCGAATTTCGTAATATTCGAGATGATAAAAAAACGTGGTATGCATTTTTTCATTACACATTGTATGATAATACCAATTATTTTAGTTTACTTTTCTTCTTTATAACAAAAAACAAAAAACAATGAATTTGGATTTAAATGACGGCAGCCTCATTTAATATGAAACGTTTACAACCTCAGAATATTAGGAGCAGGCTTATCAATTTATGAATTTAGTATGACAATGGCCGTAGCCAAAACTCATATTACAAGTCATGCAAAGGCAAGGACCCATGCTAATAACCGTATGTACATGTAGAGGAAGAGTGATGACGTACATTTCGGAAAGTTCCGTAGTTGACTTGCACAAGTCCCTATTTGTCAAGGACAAAATATTACACAAAAATGTCAAAAAATATAAATACATGTATAAGGTTTGAATAAAGCTATGTTGAGGTGTATGGGGTATAAACCTCAATAGGACTTGGGACAAATTTATTATGAACTGCGAAAATATATTTAGTAAAATAAATTAAAACAGATGATATTTTTGTGAAGAGATACGTAAGGTCCTATGCGTTTTACATCGCATCAAAGCATTAAGGTGTTACCCTTATCCTGTACATTCATATAGTGGATACCACACCTAAAACCTCTTATAACGAGTTGACTTTAAAGGCTATTTCCTATTGAGGAATACAAATAAAGATCAGGGAAATTGATTAAAATACGATAAAACAATTAAGTGACAAGTACATGTACAAAGTAATTACAGTGTAATGATGACAACGTTATGTTACATAACGAATGGAATAACAACTACGGAGGGGTGTAAAGGAGACAAGATTACTACAATAGCAAAGAATTGCGTCATTGGAAAATCATATCGAATTGTGAGCTCCAATGTCAATAAATATGTGAAAATTTAATAGAGAGAGGTATGATCCTTTTCCGCTTGTCCTGACCAGAGACCCATATACTACAGGTGTCTTCCCACTCAGCCAACATATCCTATTTTAACATTGAGGGTAGGAACAATAGAGAACAATAGGCACAAATTACAGGTAAGTTATAGCCTGTTTTGGAGAAGTAATTGATTATCAGGTTACCTGTGTTACCTGTGTTACCTGTATTACCTGTGTTACATGCTGTCAACAGTTTGTAGATAATCTATACTAAATATATATATCACAAATACTTTTATATAATTAAAAAATATTAAAATAGAATAACTCAAAGTTTCATAAATTAGTGAAAATAATTCATTTTTCTATATTTTTCACTGTTATAAATTTCACACTTTATCATAATTATTATGTTTTATAAATAAAACAGAAAATACATTTGTTCAATTTTAACCTTTACACTGAAAGGGCACATTATCAATAAGTTTAAGTCAACGTTACCTGTTTCATTGTGATATATAACAGGTATATATAATCAGAGACTTTTATATATCTGATATACAAGTCTCTGCTATAATGTACTTAAGAGAAAACGATTAAAAACAAAACACTTTAACCGACATCATAATAGTTCAAGTAAAAAAAATCATGTATGATCATGAAGCACAAATCAGTATAATCCTAGAAATCACGGATAAAGTTCACAATACCACCAAAGTCACTGTTTAATCATATCGGCGGTTCTCATATATGCAGTCTTACCGGGCGTCGACAACGTGTGTAACGAACATTTGAGATATGGAGGACGAGATTTAGTGATATATTCGCTTCGACTTTTCAATGCAATACAAGAAAATCATTTAATTCCTAAAACCTGGAAACGCGGGATCATTATTCCTATATTTAAAGGAGGAAACAAGTCCAAACAGAATCCTGACAACTACAGACCGATTTCGCTGCTGTCAGCCTTATATAAGGTTATGGAAAAGCTACTACATAATCGACTTCAAGAATGGTTACTACTTACACAAAATAACCTGTGCATTCAACAACAAGGGTTTCAGAAAAAGTTAAGCTGTGAAACAGTCGCATTTAACCTCAGGGAATGTATAAAGTATAACATAGAAAAGCACAGCAATGTCTTTGCCGCATTCCTTGACACCCGGAAAGCGTTCGATACGGTATGGCATGCGGGTCTTTTGGAAAAAGTTCATGATTTTGGAATCAGAGGACATACATTTGAAATTATCCGCAACGCATACACAGACATATCAAGTGCAGTAATGACTCATGGAACTCGATCTCGGTGGTTTCCGGTACGCTCCGGAATCCGACAAGGAGGAGTGACGTCAACATTTTTGTACCTCATATATATTAATGACTTATTAACGGAATTAGAAGCAACAAATTCGGGAGCGAAAATATGTGAAATTAAATGTGGAAACCCAGCACTGGCTGATGATCTCGCCTTACTAGCTACAAATCCAGCTTCCTTGCAAAATCTTTTAAATGTATGTGAAAACTATGCGAAAGAATGGAAGTTCCAATATAACGCGAGTAAAAGTGCTATTCTTATATTTGGAAAAACATGAAATATCACAAATTTCGAATGGACCTTAAACGCAACAAAACTAACGATACAAAATTCATATAAGCATGTTGGAATGCTGATAACCAACGATCTTAAGGTCGAAGCAGCAATATCGAACGGATGTGAAAAGGGAAGAAAATCATTCAATCTTATGACAAGGTTTGGACAGGACTGTAAATCCACGAAGCCTACGGTAACCGCCAATTTATATAAGAAAGTCATCCTCCCTAGTGTGTTATATGGTTCACAATTCTGGAGTAACCCTTTGCAAAAAGATATTCAACGGCTCAATGTCTTTCAGCACGAAATTGCGAAAAGAGCACAGTGTTTTAGGAAACGTACGCGATCAGACATAGCGGAACCAATGCTTGGACTCTACAGAATCGCGGCAGAGATAGACAAAAAGAAACTTCTGTTCCTACATACATTAATTGCCCTTCCGTCGAATAAATTACCGAAGCAAATATTCTTGTCACGGCTTTATCAGCACCTGAACGAACCAACTTCCCAAACTGGATTTATACCTGATATTGTTAAAACATTGGCTGAATATGATCTACAGGATCATCTCCTGGACTACGTAAAATCTACGCATTTCCCCCCCCAAAAATGTGTGGAAACGACTAGTAAATCGCTCAATTAATTACACCGAAGATAAATTGTTAAGAGAAAGATTATGCGTCGACGGAGATTTCATTCGTTTTCAAGATGTACATTGTACATACCGTTCACCATACATATTATGGAATATGCCATGTACGCAGACAATACGTTACGCAGCCAAAATGCTAACTTTTACGCCAACATGGATTGAATCGAAATGTGAAAATTGTGAGGATCTATATATTGATCCTATATTGCATTTTGTGTCAAAGTGTCATACTACGAAACACCTTAGATTGAGATTCATGGAAAAAGTTCTTGCGTCATACGGACCCGAAGTTTGTATTTACCTTGATAACCTATCTCATGAATATTTTCTGAGAATACTATTCGGTACAAACTGTCATGCCTTCAAAACCATCTTTGAATCCGAAGAAATGTATCTACTGTTTTTGAAAGACGCTGCAGAGTTTTTGGAAAGAGCATACAAATGCTTTAACCAAATGTCCAAAAAAAAATGAAAGTATCCTATGAAATGAACTCTTCCTACATTTAACTAATAATAGACAATCAACTAAAATGTAGAAAACCAACGATTGTAAAGATTTAAAATACTTTATTTATTTTGTAAATCTCATTTAATTGAGGAATAAAAGAATTGATTGATTGATTGATTGATTGAGTATATGGTAATCATAACCCTTGAAAGTTCAAGCTACTTTATGAAATTGAATGTTAAATTACACTTGTATATAATGTTTAGTATACACAAGTTCAATTTCTCAAAGTATATCATAATCACTTAGGTCCCTTTATGAAACTGAATGTTAATGTTCAGGAAACACAAGTTTACGATACACGGGTATATAATTGTCATTATCCTGGATTTATTACTCCAAGTGGACAAGATGTGAAGCTGCATCAGCATATTCAGTCACATCCATCGTGTTGTTTCGTAGTCTCATCTTGAGAGAGAGTCTCGATTCCAGTTGGCGATATGTCCTCTTCTTTGCGCATGGTTTACCTCCAACTTGATACTCTACCATTCTCCAAGAAGTCAACCCTAATCTGGGCATTTGCCATTGCAATCTATAATCTATTTTCAGTAACGTCAAGTACAGCAAGTGTTCAGAGAAAAATAACTAATGGAATTGGTAAAATGATTGGACCAAGGTGTATACTGTTTATTCTAATTTTGAGGGAATGATAATTGATTGTTTTTTATTGGTTATATACTATATAGTCTATTTGAACTTTAATAACTACAATATTTCCCTACAAATAGTTTTTATCAAAATGGTCGACATCAAGTACACTGTCATATTGTACATCATTGCAGATATTATTCAACTTATAACATAGATTTCATGAGCAATACATTACACGTATGAATTTGTATCTCATAGTTGAGGTACATCATCCAATAAATATTTACGATGGACGATACAACTGAAAACATATACATGGTCATTAAAGTATAATTAATCGACACCAGGCTGTTGAAAGTCTACCGTCATTACTGATTGAGCGGGTCCTATTCAATTCCGCTCGAGCGGGTCCGCTACAATTCCGCTCGAGCGGGTCCGCTACAAGTCCGCTCGAGCGGGCCCGCTACAAGCCCGCCCGGCGAGCGGGTCCGCTGCTACAAGTCCGCTCAAGCCCGCTACAAAACCGCTCAAGCCCGCTGCGAACCCGCTCAAGCCCGCTCCAAGCCCGCTCAAATCCCGCGGCAATCCCGCTGCAAACCCGCGCAAATTCTGAGCGGGGGGCTGCGCGGGTCAACGCTCTGTGAGCGTTTGAGTACCAAATCACCCTCCTCGTACTGTATATATGAATGTATATTTTACTTTTAAATGTATTCTTAAACATTTTCTTCACTTTTATTGTTAGTCACCCTTGAGTCCCATGTATACGTAGACTGAAACAGAAAATTGACAAGATGGCGGCGCCCTATGATGACCGGGTATGGCGAGCTCCGTAGTTTTTGACATTTTTTGTGCATTTCCAAGATGAACTCGGATGTGAAGTCCTGAGCGAGGACGGAGGCAAGTCGCTGCAATGTAAGCATCTCGCTGTTTTGCTTATCCGTGATATACTTTGTGACTTCTGCAACGTTTACCGTATTGTGAGTTGTGTGTTTATACTATTATTGAATGCATTGTACCATGACCCCGAGTGCTCACCTGTATTGAAGGTACATGTATATGGACGCACGCACAAAACACGACCGAAAATTCGTCACGCTCCATTGACACTCTACTACTCTGAGGATTTATATCGGCCTCATGTGGACTTCTAAAGGAGAATTATTATAGTATTTCTTGCGATAACCGTTTCACAACCATGGGTAAAAGCAAAAAAAGGAAGAAGAAGGATCTAGATGAAGGAGATGAAAGCGTGAGCAGTAACAATTCTTCAAGTACTATGAGTAGTATACTGAACGCTGTCAGTGGCGTACTGTACGGCAGCCCTACCAAGCTCACACCCATTCCCCCATCGTCCACTCCGAAACCGACATTTAGAGCCACGGATAAAGTTGATGAACAGCGCTTCGACGAAACCAACCGTAAACTCGACTTTATTCTCAGTAAAATAGAGAAGCTAGACAAGCTAGACGTGATTGAGGAACATCTCTCCCATCTATCTACTCGAGTTAGTGAAGTCGAAAGACGGGTGTTGGACGCTGAGCGGAGATGTGGTGAATTTGAAACCACGGCTAGTTTTGTATCGGGAAAATACGACGAAATCAACGCCAAGTGGGTTAACAACAGTGATTTGACAGCGGCAGTCAAAAAGCATGAAGCAACCATCACTGAACTTTCAAGACAGTTAGAAACTCTCCGATTAGATCGCGATGACACCAAGCAGACGGTACTAGACCTACAGTGCAGGTTTATGAAGTACAACCTTGTGTTCACTGGACTAGGTGGAGAATCCCGGATTGAGGACACCTTAGCTCTCATTAGAGACTTCGTGTATATTGAACTCGGCATAGAACGCAAAATAGAATTTGGAAATGTCCACCGGTTTGGAAGGTACATGCGTGGTAAGCCCCGGCCGATTGTTGCCAGATTTTTATACCACCAAGATCTCCAGTTGGTCAAGGGCAGATCATTTCATCTAAAAGGGACCCCGTTTGGCATACACGAGCAGTATCCCGTGGAAATAGAAGAGAGACGAAAGAAGCTGTATCCGGTCCTCCGAAGCCACAGGAACGCGGGTCAGACCGTGAAGCTGGTCAGAGACCGACTTTACATAAACGGCATCCAGTATGAGGAAGGTCAGAATGCTTGCGATAGCTACGCAGCCAACCGCGCCCATCAACACACCGGAAGGCCAAGAGAACCAACTTCAGGCCCAGAGGACAGGCAGCCCGTCCCCACCCCTGGTGGCGGTCAGCAGCGGCCTCCCATTGCTCCGCGGCGGAGAGTTCCGCATGGGACTCCGTCCCGCGCTTCGAACGGACGCGCTTCTAACACCAACACGGCGAGAACGAGGCCGACCGGTGCTCCCAACCATTACAATCAGCCACCCAACACCAGAGGTTCACAGCGAACTTGGGATTCCAACGCTATTCCGCGTGATTCTCGGCTGAACGACAGGTAGGACAGTGAGGAGGGTGATCTGTCAATCCTATCGTGGAACATAGGCAAAGGACTTGTCAACAAGCTCAATGACCCTGACTTTTTAGAAATTGTTAATAAGCATGACATTATATTTCTCTCAGAATGTTGGATCTCCAACACAGATGAAGTAGATTTACCTGGGTATTGTACATACGTTTTCCCAAGAAATACTGGGAAAGGAGGCGGTATAGTGATTTTTTATAAAAGTAATTGCGCCAATTATGTTCGGCTTGTTGAAAATATATATGAGTGTATATACTGGGTAGAAGTTAGTACATGTAATTTATTAGAACCTTTATTTCTATGTTTTTGTTACTTTCCACCGGAAAATAGTGTGTTTTATCATAATCGTGATATCGATATTTTTCAAAATCTTGAAGATTCTATTATCCGTTATAAAACGAACGGAAACATCTATGTTACCGGTGACCTTAATGCTAGAACAGGAACTAGGGACGATTTTATTGCAAATGATGGTCTTAACAGGTCAGATATCAATAATGTTTTTAACTATAATAACGATTCAACTACTTCTAAACGTACGAACATGGACAAAAACGTAAACACTTATGGAAGAAAATTATTATCCGTATGTAAATCTACCAGCATACGTATTGTAAACGGGCGTCATGCAGATGATAAGCAAGGGAGTTTTACTTTTTATAGCACAAATGGCACAAGCCTAATTGATTATCTGCTTGTGGACTGTGAATATATGTCACGTGTTCGACATTTTTCTTCCGGCGAGTTTAATACTCTGTCTGATCATTCACCATTGTCTTTTACTCTTGAATGTAGTTATTTGAATGAAAATGTAAACCATGATGATAAATCATGTACAGGTAGTACTCTACCAAATGTCCGATGGAATGGAGATAATGTTGATAATATATCTAATGGTCTTAACGAAATGGCGGAAGTACTTATGAATACCTGTGGTATGCCTTTTAATACTAAAGAAGATGTTGATGTATGTATAACCAACTTTTGTGGCATTGTAAATGATATAGTATTACCTAATTGTGATATTAAAACTTCGAACTATCAATCGAAATGTAGTGCATCAAATAAGGCGAAAACAAAGACAGAGGACAAACCATGGTTTTCAGAAGAGTGTAAAAGAAAATACGGGGAATATAAAAAGGCCTTATTTGACTATAATATATGCAAGTCTGTTTCAAATCACACTATTCTCATAAGAAAAAAGGCTGCGTACAAAAAATTAGAATTTAGATTAAAAAGGCAATATATGCGTCAAGAAGGTAATATGGTTGAGTTTCTCAGAAAGTCTAACCCCAAACAATTTTACAAATATTTCTCAAAACGTCGAAATAACGCCTCAAATTCTAATATTAATATGGAGGAATTCGTAGAACACTTCAAAAACTTGGGCGGAGACAGTAATTCTTTTTTAGACAATATTCCTCTAGATATGTCAAATGAAAACACAGATTTCGCTGTGTTTGAAGAACTAGATCAACCATTTACTGAAGATGAGGTACATATCGCCATTCGAAATCTAAAAAGAGATAAAAGTTGTAGCGAAGATTGTATCTTTAATGAGTTATTTTTAGAATTTGAGGAAATTATGCTTCCGTGTATTACGAAATTATACTCTAGTTTATTTGAATTTGGTTATTTCCCGGAAATTTGGTCACGTGGTTGTATAGTACCGATTCATAAAAAGGGGGATGTTAACGACACAGGAAATTATAGAGGCATAACCCTGGTTAGCTGTATGGGGAAACTATTTACATCGGTCCTGAATAGAAGACTTTTAAAATGGGATAAAGACAACAACGTTATTTCTGATGCCCAATTTGGTTTTAAAGAGGGTAGTTCAACTGTCGACGCAATATTTGCGCTCCAATCTCTGGTTAACAAAACATTAAAAAATAAAAAGAGATTGTATTGCTGTTTTGTAGACTACAAAAAAGCATTTGATCTTATTGACAGAAGTAGTCTTTGGTGTAAACTTGTAAAGCAGGGAGTCCAGGGGAAATTATTAAAGATTATAAAATCTTTGTACGATAATGTAAAATCATGTGTTAAGTACAATGGTCATATTTCAGATTATTTCAATAACCAAATCGGTCTCTTTCAAGGGGAAGTCCTCTCGCCGATTTTATATAGTCTTTTTGTCAATGATTGTGAAATGAATTTTATTACTGAAAACAGTCCATCTGTTGAAATAGGTTTGATTACAATATTTTTGCTTATGTACGCGGATGACTCGGTTTTATTAGCAGAATCACCAGGTGATTTGCAATCTATGTTAAATGCACTGCTCCTGTACAACAACAAATGGAAACTTACACTTAATGTAAATAAAACGAAAATATTGATTTTTAGAAATGGTGGACGGGTAAGAGAAGATGAAAAATGGTTTTATAATAACATTGAAATTGAAGCTGTAAATGAGTTTAATTATTTGGGTATGCTTTTTAATTTTAACGGCAAATTCAACAAAACACAGCAACATGCGGCAGAAAAGGGAAGAAAATCATATTTTTCATTATTAAATAAGATGAAAAATCATAACTTTAATGTTGAAACTTTATGTTCAGTTTTTGACACATATGTAAGTAGTGTATTAGGGTATGCAAGTGAAATATGGGGTTTTCACAGAGCTGTAGAAGTTGAGAGAGTGCATACACGCTTCTGTAAATATGTCTTAGGTGTTGCCAAAAATACATGTAATGACCTAGTTTATTTTGAATTAGGTAGACTGCCAATGTATATTGTTAGAAAATTAAAAATATTGAAATATTGGATCAAAGTTAAAGATACAGATAATTGTGTGGTGAAAGCATGCTATGAGCAAAGGTTGTTAGATAATGATGAATGGACTGTAAATATCAGATTAGAATTGGATAAGTTAGGGTTGGGATACCTATGGAACAGTAATTACGAAGGGAAAACAATGTATAAATTGATTGAAAACAAATTCCATGAAATTCACACACATGAAATGTTGTCAAATATTAGAAACTCTCCGAAAGGTGTTTTGTATCAACATTTGATAGATAATGACGGTCTGCAATTTTATTTAAGAAAACCTATTGATAAATTATATAAGAAAGGTATTTCAAGAATACGATTGTCCTCACATCAGCTTAATATAGAAAGTGGAAGATATACGAATATCGCTAGATCAGATAGATTGTGTACGGTATGTAATAACCGTGATATTGAGGACGAGTTTCATTTTATTCTTAAATGTCCTTTTTATTCAAATCTACGTGCTAAATACCTAAAGCCATACTATTTTCGTAAACCTAGTGTATTTAAACTTGTCCAACTACTTAGCGTAAATAATGTCAAGGAGTTGAATAATCTGGGGAAATTTATACATTTTGCATTTAAGCAACGCTCTGATGCATCATAATTTAGGTAAATTTATTTATGAAAATCTTGAAAAATATTATCTATGTACATCTTAATATCTATAATATTAGGACAATGAATAGCCATGTTACTCTCTTGTGCATTCACTACAAGTACTGTTTGGTATAATGTATGTGTATTGGTGTACGTGGGCGAGGATGCGTGCGCATGCGTACCCGTGAGGATGTGATCATGTGTGAGTAACTGTGTAGGTATCCTTGTAAGGGTGCGTTTATATATATTTGTCACTCTCCTGTTAATTGCTGCATCAATTGTGTACTATTATTATCATGTTATATGTCATGAATCTCATAAGCCGTAAGGCTTACTGAATAAACAAATTGATTATACCTACATTTTCCACAGGTAAACTCAGGTAATGTTTATATAGCAAAAACAACATGTTGGCTGAGTGGGAATGAACCATACTACACTACATAATTATCGTTGTTGACATCTGCCGATATACTTTACAGTGCACAGGTATAACTGTCGCCAGTGTGAAGTTATCTCGGCCAAACGCTTTGACACATGTGCACAGACAGCCGTCGCCATCTCTTGGCACGACACATGTCACTACATGTGTAATATAAACAACTCCGATATCCACCTAGTGCGCAGCCGCAGCCGCAGCCGCAGCGCTTGGTCTCGCTAGATCTCGTGCTTTGTAGTGACTCGGCGAGAAAAGCGGAAGTTTCGAATCTCATTAGTATATATTTACACTTGCAAAGTTTTGTCACTATATAACAATACCAGACCGATTTGTTTACCATTCTTGCATGGAAACATTGACATTTGAACTTGCGTATGAAAATATGACAGGGTACGGGAACTACTTTCGCCAAGCACATGGCTTTGTTTACATTTACAATTTAAGTTACAAAGAGTTATCTTTTAATTTGAAAAAAAAAAAACATGTTTGACAATATTAAATATGATAATCTATTAAAATGTTTTTGTTATTTATGTTAATATCATAATAAAAAACAGAACTATTTTTTACCGCGGAAAAAAAAGCCTCAATTTGTTGTGAAGCGTCACCATTGGCTGTTCTAATAATTGACTCCTCCCACTGTGTCCGACTTTTATATGATTTTTTTTATTTACAAAGAAAAAATATTGTAATCACAAAGACTTATAGAAACAACATCCGTAAGTGTAAATATAGGGATTGGATTTCACTTTTATGTTAACCATGCTTTTATGGAGCGCGCCCCATAGAATATATTCTTAGAGGAATTGCTCCATAAAAGCATGGTTAACATAAAAGTGAAATCCAATCCCTATATAGGTCTCTGTCCTGACATTGGCGACGTACAGCAATAGCCTGGGCTGGAAATTCAGGTAAAATATCACGTGACCCCAGTGATTCCCACACTACCAAAATAGATCGTCATGGTTCATTGCAGACTGTCCCCCTGTCTCTAGAATATTAAAATTATAAATCAAATTGAGCTTTATGATTTTGATCCTATGATACGGGGTAAATCGGTTCAGGTTTTACTCCTTTTTTTTATCCAAGTGAAAATTTTCTATCACAACATTTTCATCTTTATACTAAATATTTTATAGTAGATATGTATATACTGTTGCAAATGTCTTTAAAACACGACAAAGAAAGAATAAATGTTATTAAGAAACATAACAAAATATGAAAAAGATGCATTTTGGTGATTCGAACTCCAAACTTTTGGGTTGCTAAGCGATGGTTCTAGCATGAGAAGTTTAGGTAATCAGATATAGTCAGTCTAATAAATGCCGAATTAAAATATTTCATCAACTACGTTATTTCAATTTTTCAGTACCAGCGCATCGGAGGACCACTTTTTAATAATAGAATTTTAGTTGTCTTTTGGTACATAGAATAAAATAGGACTTTGTAAAAGTTGGTCTTCCGATGCGCTCTATATCAAAAAAATGATATGAATGCGAGAAAACACCCCTCGAAAGTTGCAAATAGCCCGATGATGCAACTTTACGGTCATTTAATGAAATATCCATTGTAATGAACAAACACGTTTTTCACAAATAAGAATATTTATATGTTATAGATTTAAGGTTTGTATTCAAAAACTCAGTTTTAAACATTTATTTTTTTATTTTGAAAACGGTCATAGTTAGGTCGAAACAGGCCAATATGCGCCATACCTCTTAAAGTTTTTAAAGTGGTTGATAGGGATATTTTATAGCGATTTAAGTTCATTGTTTAGTATAGAAAGGGATTAAAACATTTGAACATGAAAACACCTCCATATGTCACACGAAACGTCAATGTTAAAAACCTATTACTATGTATGTTTTCAATGTAAGCAATTAAAATGTTAAGATAGTAACGTATGATTTCTCATCTCGGTAAAGGGTCACCCTGAACTTCAGTTTAAATTCATCACAATGTTAAGGTACTAACACAACTCTCAGTATCAGTGTTAAAATTCCATTACCATACGGTTCATATATTATCATGGTAATGTAAATTTCACATAAAATACGATAGTGACGTCACCATCCATGCCTCACCCCGCCTTACCATGGTTATGTCATTGTCACTAATGACCTATTGCCTCACACTGTTTCTGTACTAGCGACGAGCGTGTACTTGAAGCGTGTGTTAGTCATTAGTTTAGTGTATCATAGATATACCTCCGCTAGGTACTGTACTGACCAGGTCATGCCACGAGTTAAGTGTCCACTTGTCATACCCATTAACAGCCTAAGACATGGCAACGGTACCTTTTGTACCTATTACCAGTGTGGGCTCAGGTGAAAAGTCAAAGAGTGATGTGATGTGGTTTAGGGTTTGTTTGTCCCCTGCCCCCATGATGCATCATCCTAGATGACTGCCCTTCAGTGGCAACAATCTAAAATGATGCATCATGGGGACATCCCCACCCTACCCACCCGGTTTTAATGCGGTGCAGCAAGATACATGTATATGGTGGGCAAATGCATCACGGGAACCTTAACCATGGTATTTGCCAGCCATAAAGCTTACTCTCAAAAAAATAGATAGAATCTTATAACCAGATCGCGATTTTTTTAATTCGTTAACATTTCGTTCTTTTGTTGAAATGATTTGACCCTCGGAAATTACCGGCTATACGGTAATACAAGTTTTGGTACAATCCTTTATGATTGGTTTTGAAATTGCAGCAACTTCTGTAGTGAATATCACCCACTTAGAATATACACAAAGGACATTGAATTGCTTCCCGTGGGGAATCACATATATCATAGACATTAATTAGAATATTGATATGTTCTGTCATGAAAATGAAATATACGGATAGTCTACAAGAACTAAGTTAATTTCATCTGTGTTAAATGTCGTACACGGAAAGAGTGTACTAAGGGAAGCAACTCTAGCTGGTAATATTGATAAAAACAGTATCACTACCGATATACTGTCATATTATGATATTTTCAATGTTCATGTTATTTTTAAAGTCTTTGCATTAGAATCAGACTTAATATCTAACGAATTCGACCGTCACGAAACGTGAAAAATGACGAAGTCAAGGCCGCTGTAAACAGTAACATACCGTTCTTTTGTGAATTAATTAAAATTCACAAATTAATAAAATTAAAACCAGACTTTGGATGTAACTTCAAATGTATTCGAACTGTGTAGTCTTTCATTTAATCCAGCAGAAGATTTTGAAAGTTTATTCATATGTTTTTTATAATTAACATGTAATTGATTTCTTTCCATTGGTGAATTTGACATTAACGGTCTACGTCATCACCTCTCTATGTATGAAATATTCTTTTTAACGGAGATGGCTTAATGAGTTGCTATAACGTGTGCCAAATCCTTTGTGCCTATTTTGGATGGCAATATGTTTAAATTACAATTCCATTGTCGATTAGCACGCACTGGCGAAAACGCCAATTTCAGTAACATCTTAATAAGTATCGTAACACAGCGCCTTGGTTTGTACTTTGACATTTGTACAGAGAATAACTGGTCGTATGGCCAGAAACACATACAGGTGCCGTGTTTGTACATTATAACGTTCTCGCTGTTGTGACTTCCCAGACGTTTCCTAAGGTCTTTACGAGTGTAGGGGTGGTGTACCGTAACGTATATGTTGTCTCCAAGATAAAATTACTCATCCTTTCCGGCTTTGAACTTTTTTATGGCGTCCGTAATGTTACTATCCAAACTCTTCATATGTAACAAACATACGAGGAAAGGCTAATGGAGGTACATGTACATTTGCACCAGCGAAATATTAGTTATTAACAACGCGATAAAAAAACTTATATCTTCGCTGCTTATATCGTCACAGTGATGACGTATCTTTTGATTTTTGACCAATCAGAATGGTGCTTTCTATTCACCACATTGAAATCCGCCGATATTTCGATTATGATCCAAGTGAAGAGAATGTATATTAAGTGTAATTTGAGTTATATAACACAACCAATATGATATTTAAGAGTGTGACGTTTCGATGACTACACTGTCACCTTCCTCAGACTAATGACCAATGTGAAGCATACTAGCACTGACATATGTAGTGTCCGAGTTGGTAATAGACTTTGTCTATTGTTTAGGATGTCTCGTCATATAGTTTATATAATGAAATACTCATCACACAACAGTTATGCAAGCGAAACCTTAGCAGGTAATTATAAGAGCAAATGAAGATAATCTGGCATTGCGTTGAGCCATTAAAAGTAGCGTCGTCATGGTGTTAAGCGTAACGCCAAAAGGATAAGGCGGCACAGATTATGCTCTTTGACACATACGTTTTTTATTTATTTTTTCAAAAAACTGAAAATTATTTTCCCCTCGTTGAATATAACATTTATTGCACTTGTATGACAGAATATACCGCTATTTTTCACCTGTGTTTCGCATTAGAGAAAAATATCGATAGCCTGTCATGCTTTTCAACGAGAAATGTTTCATTTTTGCGTGTAGGTTGTCTCCCTTTGTTCGATTACGTCGACGTCTCCCATGGATTGTCGGACAGGTGGTCTGTAACAATTCTAGTAGAATTTCTACTTCAGGCGGCGACTGTACCAGCTCGGAAGGTAGACGTTGTATTTCCGAAATAATAAAATGATAAAGAATTAGATTGTTTTATTTTTAGCTAGTTTTGGATTTTTTAGTTGTTTTTTGTACCGTACATGTAGGTGAGGATAAAACACACGGTTACGGATGTTATGAATTTGTGTATCAATTTTTGAATAATAAACAAAGAAATTATGTGTTGAAATTATATTTTCACCCTTTTTAGTCGTTTTTCACACATAAGTGACTATATCAATATAGCATTCTAACTTTAGGAGGTAAGGATTGACGTTATGTTGTAAGACGGTAAGTACAATCGTGAATATTGATTTGATTTTTTGAAAAATAGAAAAGTTTTCTATGTATTACAATTTAATGCTTTTTGTGATTCCGTAAAACGGAATTTGAATGGCTATATTAGAGTTAAAAAGCAGTGTAAAACAGAGTTGCTTTCATTTTTTACGCTACGGTTTAATATCTTGTGTCCGCAAACGGCATAACTGCATACCCTCGGGTATTAGCGTTTTTTCACTTTTTTTTAAGCCAAAAATTCGCTTTTATGTAGAACGTTGATTCAGTAATGTTTTTATTTTCAACATTTGTGCTTACTTTATCCTCCTTTTGTAGTGATTTTTCCTGTCATGTTTTGTACACTTTTTGTCATCATTTGTCCTCTTTTTGTCATGTTTTGTCCTCTTTTGTCATGTTTTGTCTTCTTTTTGTCATGTTTTGTCTTCTTTTTGTCATTCTTTTTGTCATGTTTTGTCTTCTTTTTGTCATGTTTTGTCCTCTTTTTGTCATGTTTTACTCTTTTTGTCATGTTTTGTACTCTTTTGTCATGTTTTGTACTTTTTTGTCATGTTTTGTCCTCTTTTTGTCATGTTTTGTACTTTTTTGTCAGATTTTGTACTCTTTTGTCATCATTTGTACTCTTTTGTCATTATTTGTCTTCTTTTGGTCCTCATTTTGTTGAAATCTTCCTCTCTTCCGTCTTTTATTTCTGTTTACACAAACAACCGTAAAATGTCGGAAGTTAACACATATGTGTCATTCTGCATTCTCTTTCTAAAACATATTGTGGAAGGACGAACACGGACTTATTCACTTAAGCGAAGGGTTTACATGGCATTAGGTACGATCTGTTAAAATCAGTGAAATTTTACAACTACCAGTTATTCAAAAGTGCTTAGTTTAATCACTTGATTAGTGAAAATTTCATTTCTCATTTATTGCAAAACCTGTGAGTTGTCAATGCCAGTTGGAAGAGAATAAAGAGTTACAGAATTTCATCAAGTTTTGTCAAGTTAGTTCTACCAGAAATTATTCTATCAGGATTTGAAAAATGATGTTAAAATGTGATTAGCCCAATCACATTTTGAACAACTTGGCCCTGAAGCTTAGATCACGTTACCATCACCAATCGTGACGTCACCATCATCGATCGATATCTGAGAAACAGAACATTTTAAACAGAACATTTCTCACCTGTACATCTATTTCACGTTAGGTGCAGATTGGTAGAGTACTAGAGTGCAGGGTTTTAGGACCTGGATTCGGTACGTGTGGAAGTAATATTTTCTTTACAATATCAATATTCTAGAGGTGGTATTTTTTTAAAGGTTGGCCACTGCTTTGAAACAAATTTCAGAGACGGTTGTTAATTTAAACGATGTTTTATAACGGTTATACAATTTATATTTCAAAAGCATAATTTTTATGTTAAAAATTCTATTTTGAAACTATTTTTTTTTCTAAAAAGCGTATTTTGAAACGAAATATTTCTACACCGTTGCATACTATCTGAAAAGGAAACAAGTTCGAAATTTTGTATTTTGAAATATATTTAAATATATCTACATATTGTATATCTACGAAAGCCGAGGTAGGTCAGATTTGAAGTGGCGAAAAAATTATAAAAAGTCGTTATTACGAGAAAAAAGTCGTTATTACGAGAAAAAAAGTCGTTATTACGAGAAAATTGAGTCGTTAAAATTCTAATTTTTCTTCAAATGTACAAGGAAATTATTACATCATTTACGAGTTCTAGAATAAAAATTGGCTGAATAATTGTCAAAAACATCACTGACGAGTACCTAGAAGGAAGATACAGCTTTGTAATGTCCATAACATCACTGACGAGTACCAGAAGGAAGATACAGCTTTGTAATGTCCATAACATCACTGACGAGTACTTGAAGGAAGATACAGCTTTGTAATGTCCATAACATCACTGACGAGTACTTGAAGGAAGATACAGCTTTGTAATGTCCATAACATCACTGACGAGTACCAGAAGGAAGATACAGCTTTGTAATGTCCATAACATCACTGACGAGTACCATAAGGAAGATACAGCTTTGTAATGTCCATAACATCACTGACGAGTGCTTGAAGGAAGATACAGCTTTATAATGTCCATAACATCACTGACGAGTACCAGAAGGAAGATACAGCTTTGTAATGTCCATAACATCACTGACGAGTACTTGAAGGAAGATACAGCTTTGTAATGTCCATAACATCACTGACGAGTACTTGAAAGAAGATACAGCTTTGTAATGTCCATAACATCACTGACGAGTACCAGAAGGAAGATACAGCTTTATAATGTCCATAACATCACTGACGAGTACCAGAAGGAAGATACAGCTTTGTAATGTCCATAACATCACTGACGAGTACCAGAAGGAAGATACAGCTTTATAATGTCCATAACATCACTGACGAGTACCAGAAGGAAGATACAGCTTTGTAATGTCCATAACATCACTGACGAGTACTTGAAGGAAGATACAGCTTTGTAATGTCCTCAACATCACTGACGAGTACCAGAAGGAAGATACAGCTTTGTAATGTCCATAACATCACTGACGAGTACTAGAAGGACCAAACAGCTGTATGATGCCCGTAACATCACTTGTGAGTACTAGAAGGACCAAACAGCTGTAGGATGTCCCTAACACCACTGACAAGTCCTAGAATTGTTTGGCTTGGTTTGTTTTTGTTTAACGTCCTATTAACAGCCAGGGCCATTTAAGGACGTGCCAGGTTTTGGAGGTGGAGGAAAGCCGGAGTACCCGGAGAAAAACCACCGGCCTACGGTCAGTACCTGGCAACTGCCCCACGTAGGTTTCGAACTCGCAACCCAGAGGGGGAGGGCTAGTGATAAAGTGTCGGCACACCTTAACCACTCGGCCACCGCGGCCCCTAGACCAAACAGCTGTAGGATGTCCCTAACACCACTGACGAGTACTAGAAGGACAGAATAGCTGTCAGATACCCCTAGTATCATTGACGCGTACCAGAAGTACGAAGTAGTCGGATGATTCCCCTAATGTCATTGACGAGTCTCAGGCGGACGAAACAGTGTATATGGTTAATGTATACGTATTTAATTGTTTTGATTTGGTTTCTCCGTTCAACAAATGTTAGCAATGCTATGCAAATGATTACATGTTGGCGTTTATTAGTAAAACTATATTTATCCGTCGATATGATATTATGTATATGTAATGTAATATTGCTTTTGTCCTTTGGGAAGAAACTATTAGATATATTAGTTATAGGTCGATATTACATTATACAAAATGTGATTGTGTTGTTCTCTTTTGAGACACTTCGCCCTAGTTGCTCTTGCTCTGGATATAGAATTCAATTGACTCCAGTATGTTGTTCTATGTAGTATCAACTAGCTACTACAAGGGTACGCCGTCCTAAATAGTCTTTGCTATTCATGGGCGATAAACCTGGCATATCTATGTATATATCTATGTTGGCACAAGATACATTTTAACGCAACTCTTAGAACCTTAATGGAAGAAAACCTCATATCTTTCTTATCGATCTGGTAAAACATGCCTGGTGTATGCCCATATCAGATAAGAACACATTTTTTAACAGGTATTGTATAAAACGAGCGTGTTACGATCTGTGTTATGTATGCGTGCAGATCTTAGTGCAGCAAAGTACTTCCTGGTAAAACCCTGTTGTAAATTACCCTCTTAAACTGCCAAGTTCATATTTCACAATTTCTGTATACTTTTATGATGTCATCAACTGATTTACGATTGTTAAACGTCCTCCTATTACATAATTCAAAGAATTTTTTTTTCATTTATCAGCTGCTGGCTTAATTCAAAGACCCTCTGTTCTTACTAATTCATTCGTGAAAGACAACAAACATCACCTAGCTGTTATTGTAGTAGGGTTTTCTTTGTATAAATAGATGTACAAAAGTATTTGACAAACTATAAAATACGTGGTTATTTTCTTCCGGTAGTTATTCTAGGTCTCCCTGAAGCGTCTATTTGTCATAGTTTATTTTGTTCCATGACTCTCTGTGTAAATCTAAATTGAGTAGTTTCGACTGCTTCCCAGGGAAATTGCCGACAGTTTGTAACATGCGGGTAATTTGTCATGAAACAACTGTATTGTTTAATTTTGACGTATGTTTCGAAGTATTTGTGACAAGTCTTTTTCGGCTATTCCCCTCTTTTCTTTTAACATGGTTCAATGAATATGTTTTCTCCTGTGTATGTGTGTTTCAGAATGTATGTTCAGACATGTAATTCAATGTTTATCTTAAAGATTAATGGAAAATTGAAGTTTCGGTTTCGGTTAAAAAACATATATAAAATGAATAAATAGGTTCACCGACTTGGATCTTACCTCATTAACAATTAGGAGTAATTTATCATATGTACTAAACTACGAGCATTAGCGCCGTGTGGAAAAGATCGAATAAGTGAGTCCAAACATTTTTTTACATATCACTTATACAGTGTTCTCTTTCATACTAAACAGTTGTGTGGAGTATTATCACCTAATCTAAAGATACGTACTTGGATATTGGTGTTTTAACATCATCTATGTCACAATTATTTACAGGCGACACAACTGATGTTAAAACACTAATATGTTTAGATGAGTTAATAATACAGTATTAAGTAACGGTTATCTAGAGGTAGAAAGGCACCCGCATTTCTCTTTAACTGTAACGGTTATCAAAAGGTAGAAAGGCACCCGCATTTCTCTAATAGTAACGGTTATCTAGAGGTAGAAAGGCACCCGCATTTATTTAAATAATAACGGTTATTATTCTAATAAGAACTGTTTTCTAGAGGTAGAAAGACGCATATACTTCTCTAATACTAACGGTGATCTAGAGGTAGAAAGACGCGTATTTCTTTAATATTAACCTTTATCTAAAGGTAGAAAGATACCCACATTTCTCTAATACTAACGGATATCTAGAGGTAGAAAGACACGAGTATTTCTTTGGTATTAACCTTTATCTAAAGGTAGAAAGACACGCGCATTTCTCTAATACTAACGGATATCTAGAGGTAGAAAGACACGCGTATTTCTTTAAATAGTAACGGTTATCTAAATGTAGAAAGACACGCGTATTTCTTTAATACTAACGGTTATCTAGAGGTAGAAAGACACGCGTATTTCTTTAAATACTAACGGTTATCTAAGAGGTAGAAAGACACGCGTATTTCTTTAATACTAACGGTTATCTAGAGGTAGAAAGACACGCGTATTTCTTTAATACTAACGGTTATCTAGAGGTAGAAAGACACGCGTATTTCTTTAATACTAACGGTTATCTAGAGGTAGAAAGACACGCGTATTTCTTTAAATAGTAACGGTTATCTAAATGTAGAAAGACACGCGTATTTCTTTAAATAGTAACGGTTATCTAGAGGTAGAAAGACACGCGCATTCCTTTAAATAGTAACGGTTATCTAATGTAGAAGACACGCGTATTTCTTTAATACTAACAGGGTTATCTAGAGGTAGAAAAGACACGCGTATTTCTTTAATAGATACTAACGGTTATCTAGAGGTAGAAAGACACGCGTATTTCTCTTTAAATACTACGGTTATCTAGAGGTAGAAAAGACACGCGTATTTCTTTAAATAGTAACGGTTATCTAAATGTAGAAGACACGGCGTATTTCTTTAATACTAAACGGTTATCTAGAGGTAGAAAGACACGCGTATTTCTTTAATACTAACGGTTATCTAGAGGTAGAAAGACACGCGTATTTCTTTAAATAGTAACGGTTATCTAAATGTAGAAAGACACGCGTATTTCTTTAATACTAACGGTTATCTAGAGGTAGAAAGACACGCGTATTTCTTTAATACTAACGGTTATCTAGAGGTAGAAAGACACGCGCATTCCTTTAAATAGTAACGAATATCTAAAGATATTAAGACACAAGAAACGTGTATTTCTTTAAATAGTAACGGCTATCTAGAGGTAGAAAGACACGTGTTTCTTTAATACTAACAGTTATCTAAAGGTATAAACACAGGCGTATTTCTTTAATATTAACAGTTATCTAGAGGTAGAAAGACACGTATTTCTTTAAATAGAAATGGCTATCAAGAGGTAAACCAAAATAGCATTGTCACTGCACAATGCGTAATAAAAGAGTACCGACACGAGTTGTCCTAATAAATGCAAAGGAAAAACTTCTTTACATTTTTGAAGAAATAACAGGAGAAAGGGATCCTAAAACTAAAATCCTGAAATAAGCTAAATACACGTGCTTGTATTTACGATGGTCACATCCATAAGTTATGAAATGACATATCTTTATTATGTTTTTGAAAGAGGTGACAGCTGTATAATGCATTTTCTATATTGATATTTCGGTATGTACACTATCAAATTCGTATCTTAAGTTACTATACATTTGTATGCTTATGGCGCATGCCTCCATTTGAAGTTTCAGAAATATCCAATAACCATTTTTTTATAACTTTATTGACCTGTGCGGCTGTGGTGCCCCTCTTCTGTATTCTTACATTTTATACAAATGTAGATTTTCCTAAATTCTGTCTGGATTTCAATACTTAATGAATCGTAGAAGGCAGAAGCACCTGTCGCACACTATATCAATTAAGGTCATATTTTACAGGTGATATATACTTGCGTGCCTGTACAATGATATGTCATACAAAAGTAGAACGGTAGATCAAATGAACGTTAGGCAGGATATATAACACAACATATCACCAATAAGATTTATCTTTATTTAAAAAACAGTAAACATTTGATTGGCTTTAAAAGATATTAGGGCTCTTTAATTATTAAAATTCTTCTTTGATGAACATAATATCTACAGAGCTCATTTTGATGATTAAAAGGCGTTAATCTTTTTCATAAAAATATAGTACGTGTAAGAATGAAATTATGACAGTACAATTAATAACAAGTGCATTGTAACAACTACTTATTAGTATATTAATATTCCGTGTGATGGACAATATTTACAACAAACTACAAACTATACTGTATAAAGTACTATGTACCTACAGTTTGATATATCAATATGATTATATTGTCAGAAAATATCTTCAACACATAACAAACAAGACTTGAGATAGTACTATGTACTATCAATGTCAACCTGTGACTAATATACCAGCCCGAGGGTTACTACGTCCCAAGGCAGGGAGAGTTGATATAATAGAGAAATAATATCGGTATTGATTATAGAATTATTCATAGAGATATTTTGATTCCGAAAGTTGGCCAATACGTATGATCCATGTACACGGAAATATTGCTGACAAAATAGCTGCTAAAGATATTAAATTACTGAACCGCTGTCCGTATAGAACAACTGCCATTTTTTATTAGTATGTATGTAATAACATGAATTAATATTCTTTTGCAGTAAGATAGTATTTACAACAACACTGTAGATATTGTACATTGTAATAGACCATATACCGTCAGTGTTGTGTTCCAGTGTTTAATTGTCTATATACAAAATGTACAGGTTAACGTCATGACATGGTAAATGTGTCAAACAAAAGTGACAGTTAAACAATCATTAAGTACAATCCTGTCCATAAAGGCCACCTAAGTGAGCAGAGACTTTTATCAATTGCTGGTCTTTATATCAAGGTTCTCGTACATAGTTCATAGTTTGTAATGTAGGGGTGGCCTAGAGCTTTCTCTGCATTCATGTTCGATAATGTATGGTGGTTTCCCAGTACACATATACAAGTATATCCCTCAAATCTCGAACACACAATATTTCTCTCTTCCTTATTTTGATATACATGTTATAACAATAAAAAGACATCCATACCGATTCATACCTACTTATGTAACGACATCCATATCATACTGACGCACCATCTAAAATCACAAAAATGCTGCCACAGCCCTCATCCAGAAGGTAATGGGACTAAGCTTTTACTGTAGTTCGTAATAAGCTACTGTCCCACCTGTTAAATAACGAAGCATATTTCAACTCATTCCCACTCACTTCATTTTACTCCCACACTAGTCATGGGAATATACAACAGTCAAGAGATCATGAAAAGTTCCTCCTGTTAGTGTGAATAACATGCCGTCCGAAAATGTTGTAAACATACAGTATACTTTGCAGTGATGAATGATACTGAGATCTTAGGTAAAACGAATGTTAAGGCACTGGAAGTTGATACCGATCTCTGACACCAAGATCTAAGGTAGAAATGTTGCTGGGGTACCAGAATTTGAAAGTGATCGCTGATTCGGAGATCTAGGTTCAAATGTTGCTGAGGCACCGGATATTGATACCAATCAACGATACCAAGATCTTGGGTAAAATGTTGCTGAGGTACCAGAAATTTATACTGGTCGTTGATACCGAGATCTTAAGGTACAAATGTTGCTAAGGCACCGGAAGTTGATACTGATCGTTGATACCGAGATCTTAGGTACAAATGTTCTTCAGGAACAGGACATTGACACAAATATTACATAGGTGTCCGAACACATTCGTAATCAGTTATTAGATTTTTCATCACTGCAGCATGTAACAACACCAACCGTATCACAGGGGGAAAGGTGTCTTAATAAAACTCGACAACAAAAGACTTTTATACATCACTGATATCGGCCTTTTTGTGGTAAAATTTCACTCGCACCCTTTCACGTGCTGCGCTTCCAGCCGTGAGATTTTGGGCCAAACTTAAAACACAACTTCTTTGGTAACCCTCTGTCTTTTGGTATGTCGTCAAAGTAACCTTCTTTTCGAGAATACCTGAAACAGAAGCGGGACATTTAAACAATATTTATATTAGTGTTTGTTTTTTATTTCATGATATCAATAACGCAAACCTACTATGTTGATGCAGCTCTGATTATCTCAGCCGATAATAGGTAAATAGAAATAAAAAAAACTATAGATATTGAATTCATTTTATACACTACTGAAACACAACTATGCATAGTTCAAAATAGCAATGCAAAACGGCGTGAATTTCACAATTTTAGGATGCATCCAAAGTCTCTAACCACGATATAGGTATTGTCATACATCCTGAACATACAGATACGGCAAAAAACTTCTAAAACGTCTAAACATACCAACGATCAATAACGAACATATTTGATATACGAACACGTTTACCTTTGTAAATTACAAAGAAAGTGAAACTAGAATTTAAAATGAAATATCAAAGGAACACATCACATCATGTCTATGGTTACTGCTCACATTGCTTTAATTGTTTTAGTATCTGGTATCATAAAGGCTCTGGTGTTATGGGAAACATGTCATTTATTTACAACTCTTGCAAATGTTGCTGTTTTTACAGAAATAACACGGTCGCTCTGTTGTAAATATGTTTTTGATGCTGTAACATTTTCGTAAATGTTGTTGCCATATTTACCACTATTTAAATATGGTTATATGTTATCTTTAATATGTTAATACAAATTATAAAATGTATATTACGGCAATTTATTGATTAATATCCACCATCACGTCTTGGGTGATATATATTTTTGACAGCGCTGTTTTAGATACAAAGTTAAAGACTACAGGAAAGACCTTTATTATTACTACTATTGAGATGTATTTTTACTTACTGTCATGAAAACTAGACGTTAACAATTCATTACGACCTAACGTGTGCATGGCGTCATTTAACAATTTAAAGATTTAAATATGGAGGTGCAGTGGTTGCCACAAAACGAAAATTAAATATTTTTCCTAGATTTAGATCCTTTTCAAATGTTTCTAGAATGAGCTATATAAATAGTGGGGTTTTAAGTACACTCCACGACAGACCAGGAAGTTTAACGATAAACACTATCACGTGATAACCGACCAAGGTATCAACTACACGGTGGACAAGCACACGTGTACAAGGAAACATACATTTGTGTACATAATGCACTATTTAAGCTGTATACATATCGTATAACAACGTATTTTGATTAAGCAATAAGGGTAAAGTTGTGGTTTATTAAACGAATGGTGAAAGAAAACCTAAACAGTAAAACTACAGGAAGAGTAATGTATTATTTACAGGAAATCAAAAGCGAAAGTTACCTCAAAGATCTGCTCAACTTCTCATATGTCATTTTTGTCTTGTTCTTTTTCATTGATCCCCACTCCTTGGCAACCTCTGTGGATTTGAGGACTCGGAATATACCTTCATTTTCATCCTCCCACTTGATGATCTTTGGACAATAGTCTGGATTCTGAAGAAGGTCTCGGATAAATTCCCACAGATGATAAACACTGGAGGCTGAAACAAGGAGAAACATACGAACATCAAAGGAGAAAAGAATTGTCGACATTTCCAAATAATAACATGCATTTCTTTATAACTCATATTTAAGCATACCGTTGTAGAAAAAAAACTCACTTTGTCCTTTCTTTCTGCCAGGCCGTTTCCGTTTCTGTTTGTCTACAGATTTGACAGAGCTGTCGCTATTAGAATCGTCCTCGTCATATGTATCCACTAAATCCATCACATCTCGTTTGCTGTCATTTTCCTCATAACCATTACTGTAGTAATACGGTTTAAAAACAGAATCATCTGGTAGGTTCTGGGGTTCAGTCTTCACCTTTGGGATGATGGTGTCAGGCATATGTGAGCAAACATCAACCTTTTCTAATTCTATCATTGTTTGTGGTGTATACGTCTCAAGTCCGGGTTCCACACTGCAGTCTGCAAGTAGAATGACTGTGAGTGTCCTTGTCTATCGTAATCAAGTGATTTAGTCGTTTTACTTCCTGCTTGTGTCACGAAATACGCTCAGGGGTTTATGGATAATGGTGAGTGCTCAACAGCGATAAGCTTGTCGGAGATCATAGCGATACAATCAAATATACGATACTTAAATATCAACTGTGCATTCAAACTAAATAAATATAACCTTATGTTGCAACTGTTATATTATTTGTGTTGATTTAGAAAACCCCTACGAAGGCCCCTTTTATGACGACATATTCGTATCGTCCAGTAAAACACCTGGCCGACTCTACCTGTTTCCTGGATAACGGTATTAATCAATGTTACAAGTTATGTCGTGCTGTACGTACATTTTCACGGCGAGGTTTGCCTCATAAAAATAGAAATAGTATTAAAAAAAAAAGATCTAACAAAAATGACAACCTGTTTAAGTAGTATATAGACGCGCAGAACATACATGTAAGACGAATTCATTCCAAAGACAATCTTACATCCAGCTAATTAAATATGACAGATCAATTCCGCTGTATATGTGCAGCACAACATTTTCACAGTTTGCTATTTTTTTCAAGTTTGGAACACAAGTATTTCTATTTTTACCTATGCTTGAATTTAAATTAATTATTTTTAACGTTTAACGTGCAAATTTATGTGTTAATTGTATCTTTAACTAATCAAATTTATAATATATAGATATACATTTAATGACTTTTTTAATTCAATTTCAGTATTTTTCCTCTTTCGCATTTTTATTGTACATTAATTTTCCCGAAGCTCCTTTATAAAAGTTCATATTATCTCTTTCCTGTACCTTGTTAATTGTACCTTTAGCATTCCCATTTTTTATCGCATTTTTCATTCTGTTCAATGTATCTTTGCCATTTCCAAATAATTCGTTATGAATTGACATTTTCCAATATGTTTCCAATATCAAAACTTTATCTTCCTAAGTGAATGAAATATGGATGTAGACGTAAACACTGTATATAAATAGACATTTCAGTCTAATCTATGACGAAAATCATGTAAACAAATGACCGCACAGGTATATTTTATCACCTACCGCTAGATGGCCTGCGGGCATTATTGAATACCTAGCAGCATAGATTTCCGGACTATATCAGTAACGCAAATTTAAAGGTTCTTCCTTCCTTAACATTTTTAATTTTCTGTTAATCAAGCAGATAGTTACAGGACGTTTATACAGAGAAAGGATATCTTAATCCATTTCAGAATGGGTAAAAAGAATTGACGTTATCTTTCGATGTAACTGATGTGTAGAGTTTATTGCCCTCCTTTTTCCTTGTTCATATATTTATTTATTTTATTATTTATCTATTTATCATGTGAATTTGTTTTGAGTCTAAATTTTTGTTCTTACCACGGTTCTCTTTTCAAATGAAAAACAATCTATGAAGAACATGTTTTCATTAAATCGACAAGTATAGACTTCACTACATGTGATTTGTAACCAACAGCTGTACCCTTTAAAAAAAAACTCGTATTCAAATCGAGATATTATCAACTAAACCTAGCTTCCTTCTTTACCATGGATACAAGGACGAGACACTATGCCTCCGGGCACGTGGCTATGTTTTAGGCCTATCTTATTCTACATACATTATTTTCCACTTTGTCTCCCACTATGTCTCCCTAAGGCAATATTGCCATTGGCCTCTAGTCATTAAGACAAAGAACTTTAAACCAACCTGAACTGTAGTCGGACATATCCCCCACTGACCCCGGACTGTGTGGGTAACAAGGAGGTTCTGTGTTGTCTATAGACGCCATAATCTCATACTCTACAAGTCCAACCTCGCAGTTGTCGTCGAATTTATCATCTCCGTCTGACCACATAGGTAGTGGTATCAATAAATCTCCTGGTGATGACAGTTCCTGGATATCGGTTTCATTTTCTGTAAACAGAAACAATATGTTCTATTTGTATGTAAATAAACGCTTCATTAACGTATGTCAGGGAATATTACACAGTTTCCGGGTTTGATTGTCTTGAGTTGTTTCTAGTAGAAGAACAAAACTTCAAAAAACCATAAGAAGTCAGCAGGCAGTAAACATAATTATGCGTGATTACGTTCGCTGATGAATTATTTAATGTCACTGATATCATACTTGATTGATGCTTAATTGCTTCTAATGAGCAACATCACTATATAGTACTAAGATAGTGCGGTTGTTTTTGATAAGTACAAATCAGACTTCTCATAGAAAGAAATGTTGATTCGAACATATATATATATACAATGATATGTTTGGTTTGCAATAAGTCTTTTTGTGTGCATTGTTTCCGTTATAACATTTAGACTTGGTGTAGTATGAGCTCATCAATAAATTTCCCACGATTCCCAGTGTAGGGCACCATGATTTATTAAAGTTACAAAATTAAATTAATATTTTGTCGGTATTCTTAGTTGTTATCCTTGTTGTTTTTGTCACAACTCGGACTGAGTAACCTCTGACCACGGGTCTTAACTTTTCGGATTGATCGAGTTCGGGTTTTAATTTATCATCTTATTAATTATTAATTTGTTTATGCAGCCCGATATTCATAAAAGTTACTGCACTTAAGGAAAATTCCTTTAAATAAGGAAAGACTTATTACATTTCAGGAAAAAAGCTTAAAATTCTGTAATGTTTTCCAAAAAAACGGGGCCTAGTCCGAAGTTGCTTGGCAACGGTAAGTAAACAATTTAGGGTGTGTAAGAGTTTACTCAACCTGAGTGGTAGCTATCCGGGTAACTCCGAATCCTTATTTATTGTACTCTTATGTACTTCGTGTAAACTCTTGTAGGTGACACTTCCTTGAGTTGTCAATTGACTAATCCCTTGTACTAATGTCTATCTTATTGTATCAATAGTGGTTTCTGAGACAATCCAAAACATCATACATGGTATGCTAGGACCAGATAACGGCTATTCCAGAAATGTAACTGAGTATTTCTGTAAAACTATCAGTCCATCACATAACCATCGATATGATAATGTGCTGTATCTTGTAGAACATAGTACATTTAATAGGTATATTAAAGTAAAGGGAATGCCAGGGCCGCATTGTCAGGACATATAAAAAGAAACAGAATAATTGTGGTCAGGGGGTTGGTGCAATATAAATTTTCATCCATGGACCATGAGTCGATGGCGTTATATAACTATATTATAGTTAAGGATTTCAGCAAAGAACGATGCCAAAATATATACATTAACTGTGAAACGGTGTAGCACTCTATCAAAATAGAATAAAACTTAACTGAAAATATGAAAAATCAATTAGTTTTAAAGATGCAGTTTACTCTATTTACACATTTCATCACACACTGCAGCTTTCTTAGGTATGCAACCGAAGACGGTACCTTTATAAATGTGAGAAAAATAACAGCATTTCAAACATATCTATTGAAATGTGATACTAAAATTTATCTCGTAAAAACACAAGGACCTAACATGTATATACAGACAAAGGGAGCCTACTCGTTTGGACAAATAATCATCTACTCTGCTGTATTGTCGACTGGATATAATCATTCGTTTAATAGTTCGTTAGTGTTGGTTTTGTGATTTTCAATGATATGCTTGTTAATATGACTAAAACACCAATCGGAGCCAGTCAAGCATATACCAAAAAGTACAATTTATGTCAAATTACATCAATAAATATGACTACTAGAGGCAGGAACAAAATGTAAATAGGACTTTAACTGAATTAAAAGTATCTAATAAGGGATTGACTGTACTCCTGGGAATTCACAGGATAACAATTTTAAATATCCCGTCAATAAATATAAATATAATCTATATATTGATATATAGTTTTAATACCACACATTGTGTGATCTAACATATTATACTGTAAACAAAAACCACCAAATGCGAAAAAATATAGACATTGTTGAACAAGTACAAAACTAAATACATATATAACTAGTTAACATAACTTTAAAACAGCCGACTCCAACACATTCTTCAAACACTTAATATTAGGAAAAACAAATCTTTTATGAATGCACATCGGCAAATACTAAAGCACACAAGATAAATCATATCAGCAAATGAAACCGTTTAAATAAATACATAGTTTATTTGTTAATATACTAATTGATATGAATAAATATAAGCATATGAAACAGGTAATATAAATGCATAGCTGTGCATATAGCAATTAATATGCATAGATATCAGCATATGAAACAGTTTATATATAGAGAATATTACATGGTAAAATCCATATCACACTCGCTTTAGCCCGAGGTCTGATATTAGTCGAGGGCTGATACGGCATGTGATATGGATTTTACCATGTTTTATTCTGTTTATCATATACATCAATACTGAAAGTAATTACGTCAACACCAACAGTTCAACTCAACATATTTTTATTAAATTTCAACCATGAAGAAAATTTGTTCAAGTCCGATACAGTTTTTCTCACAGTATTTGGGTTCCTCATCTGTTCTACAAAATGACGAGTTGACTCCTCCGACTCATCAACACAAGTACGAGGAAACTCCTCCTCCGATCTGTCATTCAGTTCATTTGTAGCTTCACTGGACTGGTTCCGTTTATATATTGAATAATCAAGCTCCATTATGCGATCTGCAAGTGAGTTTAGGACCTTATCTCCCTCACTTTCTCTGCGTATATATCAATCAAAGCAACAAATGATAATAATAATCTAACGTCACTCTCGAAAGTCCTGGAGGCTGTTTATAATGTAAACCATGTCAGATGCGTATCTTTTGAAGTAATAATCAATAATTAGCAAGGTGAAATTGACATCTGGGATTTGTTAAGATGTACACGTACATGTATATGTATGTTATGTGCGGTGAGGAGTAGCTGTAGTGGGTATATTTAATGCAGGACATGCCTTAATATCCCCCCTTTGTCTGATAAAAAATATAATTACGCGATGGTCGAATTCATTGATCGGTCAGTTTAATTTAAGAAAAGTTAAAATCAATAAGATGATTAAGGTATATGTATATACACATACAGATGTACATCAACTGTTTACGTGACAAGTCAAGGCAGGTTATCCACATTGATTTATCTCCTCCTGTTCTCAGAACTGCAACGGCTAGCTATAAACGTTTCGGAGAAATTGACTGTAGTTGGTATGTATATTGTGACTGAATGTGTTTGCACATTTGGCTGCACAAATACAGAGCGACTGGTGTACAGTTCCGTCATGTAGCTCAATAACACATGAGTGTCAACTTGCACGCTATACCATAATACATGTGACTCTGCATGTTATAAAGCACCGCACCGTCTTATAACATGTAAAAGCAAGTACATAGCACTAACAGATACTCAGGGCCGTCCTAACAATAAGTCTGTCAACTCGTACACTATAGTTTACAAGTCCTTAGTCCCCATAATTGCTTGCCAGGGAATGTTTCCTGCTAGGTAGATCAGGTAGTGATTTTTTAATCAATTGGCTTGATACCATGCATCGTTTTTTATTTTTTGTTTTTGTTTTTATCATTATCAATATTATTCACAGGTATTTGAAACAGCAACAAACAAGGACGCGTATAAAATCATGCTTACATCACAGCCAACAATAAATTAATAGACTGCACATGATAACCTGTTCAAATGCAAAATGTAAACTTTAATTATTTTACAACATAATGTTATACTAACTTATATTAATCACGCTTCTAAGCTCGGACCGAAGTGCGCAAAGGGGTCTTACTGTGGAGGGAAACCGGAGTACCCGGAGAAAACGCGAAATAGTTTGGCAGGTGACCCTCATACCTTTTCCTGTCCTTTCGGGGAATCGAAACCAAACCGTCTAAATGAAAGACCAGTGTGCCTACCGGCCACATAAACACAAAATATTTGGCTATTCAGATTCACATGTAATCAGTTTTCAATAAAGCATGGCCATTGACATATATATACAACTGGATTTCAACTTGTACATAAACTCAGTATTCTCAACAAGGAAGGTCAACATCGAGTCTAGAATTCCACGAAAGCTATAAACAGAAATCAGTCAGATGGAACGACAACACTGTAAACAATTACCTGCTAGTTTATGATATCGTGTTTTGAGTATTGAAGTAATTTCTTTTAAGTTTTTAACTTTAAAAATCCCATTATAAATACTGCATTGAAAGTGAAGAGAGTAAACTCTGTAAATAGAAATAGTCTGATCATTGAAGCGGCCTTAACACAGGATGAGTTAATACTCAACATACAAGTACCATAAACTGCACCAGGACGGATATCGCAAGTTTACTTATAAATAATTCAGCGCTATGCGTGCCACTCTGTACGTGAGGCCGGAGTTTTGCTATATGCAAGTACGTGTATATGTTTTTTTCACCTTAATTTACCTCAATGCATAATAACAGAGATGTATAACATAAAAAGTAAAAATAAAATATCAAAAACATAATATATTAAGAAAATGTCCATGTAAAACATCTAGCATATATACATGTTAAAGTTAAAAAGTAAAGGGGATACAACAGGGAGGTTGTAAGATTACCTTTTAAACAAAACAAAACCTTCATCTCTAACGACCATACATGATTTCCTAAATTCTAGAGGATGATGAAAAGAAATGTGTTTGTAATCTGGCAATGACATTGCCTTACATTGACTGACTCGATGTTATCTGTGATAAAAAGTATCGAGTTACCTGGCCTTGAATGATGAATGCATGCATTCTGTATTCAAGTTAAGGTAAATAGAACGCATGTAAATACTGTTTTATCAGATATTGATTGAAAACATTTTCTGTAAGTATGTAGGCTAGGAATCGGATAGGATCGGGTTCAGGTTGGGTAAGCTTGGGTAGGATTGGATTTCGGTTGGATTAGGAATGGGTAAGGATTGGGTTAGGAGTATTTTTAGAATTGAGTAATGATCGGATTGAAGTTGGGTTAAGGTTGTAAAGGTTGCGTTAGGACCGGTTTAGGATTTGGTTACATTCAGGTAATGATTGTATACGGACTTGGTTAGTCTTTAGTTAAGGTTTGGATAAGGTTGGGTTAATGTTACGTTAGGGTTAGGATAAGGTTGGGTTAATGTTACGTTAGGGTTAGGATAAGGTTGGGTTAATGTTACGCTAGGGTTAGGATAAGGTTGGGTTAATGTTACGTTAAGGTTTGGATACGGTTGGGTTAATGTTACGTTAGGGTTAGGATAAGGTTGGGTTAATGTTACGTTAGGGTTAGGATAAGGTCGGGTTAATGTTACGTTAGGGTTAGGATAAGGTTGGGTTAATGTTACGTTAGGGTTAGGATAAGGTTGGGTTAATGTTACGTTAGGGTTAGGATAAGGTTGGGTTAATGCTACGTTAGGGTTAGGATAAGGTTGGGTTAATGTTACGTTAGGGTTAGGATAAGAATTGATGAAAGTTGGATTGGGTTAAGGCTTACTTGCGGTTGTGTTAGGGCTACGGTTAGGTTTGTGTTAAGGTGGGGCTACGGTTGGGTTAGGTTGAGTTAAAGTTGGGTTAAGGTTGGGTAAATATTTGGTTAGGGTCCGGTAAGGGTTAGGTAAAGGTTGGCTTACGGATGGGTTAAAGTCGGATTATGGCTGGATTAGGGTTGGTTTAGGGTATTGATGATTAGGTCAATAGATTTAAACACAATATTATAATTTCCTACAAAAGGCAATATTACCGATATAATTGAAATGTATCTATAATGATCTGATAATGATATTATTAATGATAAAATGTCCCTTATCTATCGTTAATATGTTTTCTTTCATAATTTGCAGTTATCCATTTTCTTCCTATTTACACTTTATGAACAATATCAAAATGAAAATATATATGTAATGATTGAATATTGTTTAGTTCTCAAATGTGATAAAAATAAGTGTATATTTCAATTTGACATATGTTAATGAGTTTGGAAAAAAAATCTGTTATCCTGTTAGTCATAGAAAATACATATATCCATCCTAAACCAAACAATATACTGATTTACAAACATTTTTTAATTATATTTATAAAAAGACAGTCAACAAAACTTGTTATCACAGAAAATGTGGTTTTGATTTTAAATTGCAATATGTTCTGCACCGTAAGACCATCGCTTAAATTTCATAACATATACATTATATACAAATTGTACAATTTTCCTGAATTACTAACTACATGTATAAATGCTATAGAAAAGGGGAAGCTATTTATATTGTTTGACGTAAGCCATACGAGGGACGATATTGAGTTCTGTCTTTTTATCATATCCAGGTCAGTTGCGATAACATTTGTAAGCATATTACATTATCAAGATACCATATGATAGCATACCTTGCCTGTTTCATTACTGAGATATATAACTACACTCTATCACCCCGGTGCTGTACGTTGGAATGTCTCCCTTTCCATGATAAATTACCTAATAACCAATGATAAAGTTGGCCATTTAAGGTTTTGACTAGGGTAATCTAGACATGTATTACTTCTCGGTAATAAAGTTACAAAACGGTGTCAATAAAAAATGACGTGAAATCGAACCATAACTTTAACTAAAATCAAATATATATATATATATAATAAAAACACTACAATAAAAAAGCATTCCCTTGAAGACACTTCTACAAAAGTACAAAGTGAATAAGACCATGTATTTCGAAAGAGTAAACGCCTTTTGCTTCAGTTATGACATTCGTCATGTATAACTCTAGATAAACAACGGGTGATAAGTTCTATGTCGTCAACATGGGGACTATGTTTGTTAAAGAATACGAGAATCGTACACAATGTGAGAATATTATAAGCATGCAATCAATTATAATTAATTTGTATCTCTCCAAACCATTACAAAAGATCTACGTAAAACAACTGTTATCATTTACATCGGTACAATCTCATATAAAATTGATTTCTCTCAATTATTTCTTATCAGTAGCGTTTCAGGTCACATACTGTTATATTTTTTTTGATATCCCCTTTCCTAAATTTACCAACTCTTTGGGGTTAAATGTAAATGTAATTGTTTCTTTTAACATAGGATTTTACCTCTATTGTATTCCATGACTTCTTTTCTTGACTTTGGGGATTAGCATCACTTTATGATGTAAGTAATCCGTCATTCGACGAATGTTTAGCTATAACTTAATTTACACCAGGAGACGTAATAATGTGTGAGTATAGTACAGTCATTCAAATTGTAGACAGATCTAGTTAGTTTTGGTGAATTGATACAGTAGGATTCGTTGTTTTCTTGATATTGATGTTCAACTAATACACAAAAGTACATTTTCTTCAAAAGTGCTCAAAGCAAGCCAATCTCTTTTCTTAATACAAATCTGTTCCACTAAACACATTTGCCCACCTGTTTATTAATAAAACCCTTCTGCTATTCCTATGGTCTTTATATACTTAAAAACTGTTTATTCAATTTACTTCAAAATGTTTCAAATATATATATTACACAATAATTTTTTGTTTTTCATGAAATATCACGAACAACTTAAACCAGGAATATTTGTTATCAAAATTGTTAAGAGGTGATAATTCGAGTTTTAGGAAAAGATTTGTAGAATTCGAAAATAAGTATTATATTATAATTATTAGCTAATTTGTACCCCTTAAGATTTGATCCGTACATATTTGTTAGAGAAAGGAAACAGGTAATGAAGATTAGCATGTAGGTCTATTTACTAAATGTCGCTTGTTTACGAGGACTGCAGTATGTAGATATAATATGATATAATATTCCAGAAAACATTACTTTAAATAGGATAAAAAATACTATTCCTTTTCAATTAATTTCTAGCAGTAGATTATTATGTAATATGCATTGTAGTAGCCTTGCGTGATAATCAAGTATGTTTAGTATCAATTTGTGTAAACATCAAAAGGGATAAGGCTCCTATATTTATTTACAATTCATTTATAACAAAAACACCAGTTATACAAACATAATTATGATACAGTGACATGATTGTGAAGGATTACAATGTATTAGTCATACTGACAAGACATCAAATATTGTTTCACTGGAAAGTATATAATATGATGATGTTAGAGAGTAAGAATTGGAAATGGAAAGTACCAAAGTCACACAAATATGTGATATAAAAATGTTAGGTAGATAGGATTGGAAATAAAAAGTCACAGTTACACAAACATGTTATATAATAATGGTAGAGAGTTAGGATTGGAAATAGAAAATACCACAGTTACACAATTATGTTAAGTAACAATGTTGGGGACATAGGATTGGAATTAAAAAGTCACAATCACACAAGTATGTTATATGATAATGTTAGAGAGATAGGATTGGAAATAGAAAATACCAAAGTTTCATGAATATGTTATATGATAATGTTAGAGAGATAGGATTGGAAATAGAAAATACCAAAGTTTCACGAATATGTTATATAATATTGTTAGGGGATATGATTGGAAATAAAAATCACAGTCACACAATATGTTACATAATAATGTTAGAGCGAGAGGATTGGAAATGGAAAATACCACAGTGACACAAATATGGTATATGATAAGTATCATCGCTAACGAGAGAAAGTGTTTTTTTCAAATATTATTAACAATTCTTATCTAAAAACTCTTTTTTAATTAAAATCGTTTTACATTAAATAACTATAAATAACTGTAATACTGAACAAGCCAGAAACACATAAATATTGACAGGTAAAGCTGGAATAGGATGTGCATGTAGTTACAAGCCAATTCTACTTTCGTTTTGACAAGGAAGGTTAAATGAAGCTCATCTACAACGCATGACAACAACAAAAAGAGAAAACACCTACCTCCACTTAATCCGCTCTGTTCAATCTCCATGGCATCTGGGTTGAGGAAGTCTTCCTCCGCTAAGCCTCTCTGATAGATATCTGTCGCCGTCTCCTCCATATTGTTTCGTAGAGAGAGGTCTAGGGGGCCGAAGTCGTCCGTACCTCCTAGAGGCTCCGTCAATACGTCGGCCAACTGTGTGTATTTACAACAAGACCAGGAAGTTATAATGGGTATACCTGGGCCAGGTAGGTTTTACCTGGGCATGTACGGTGGATATAAATAACTCGGGTCACAATGATACATGTATAGTCTACCCGGAATGACATTGTTAATTTATCACAAAAGAATGCACCTACAAACGGCAGCTTGTATACATTTACTGGAGCTAGCTCTACATATGCAAACGACATGCAATAGGGTGAAGATTTTTTTATATCTGTACTGATGAATACCACATACATGTCACTTTATTGGATAATAGGTTTAGCGACATTGACAATTATATACCTGTTAACAGCGTGTATATCGAAAGAGTAGTTTTGTTATTTAGTAGGAAACACTGTTGATGTGTGTCCTCAATACACAATGTTTAATATTCAACGTCAACACAAAATGATAATGAATTTAAAAAAAAAAATGAAATCGTACCTTTGACCGTGTCTCGTCTATTCAAGGAATATATTTCTTAAAAATGTCTTACTTTGCAATGGAGTCTGTATGATACATATCGAATTTCGTTAAATATTCAACCAGCCTATTTTGTATGTACGTAGAGTCATCTTGGCCAAGCATTTTGTAAACATGTTCGCAGATGTTATTGTTCGGTAGAGCTAACTGATACAATATATGTTTTGTCAGGTTAATGAAAACCATTGGCACCGGACGTCATGTAATGAGTACACGGTGCATGTACATGTAAAATACATTTTACTTTCAAACCTCTGTTTATCCACGCATAACGCATTACATGTTTAGTATCTGTCTCTGAACACCACTGATTAGAGAACTTGAAATGACTAGACATACATATTGGAATAAGGAGGGTATCAACAGAACTTTGTATGTGGTTTTATATCGGAACATCTGTAAAATATTTGGTAGACAAAATGATAAAAGGAGTTCCTTTTTAATGGTTTATGTTTATGTCCTACATTTCGAAGTGAAAATTAGCATATCACCAAACACGTAAGTCAGCTACATAAACAACAAGTGTAAAATAGATACAGAAGAAGTAAACAGATTAGGACTTTTGTGTTTGGAATTCATGTGTATGACACAATACACTAAACATTATATTACATCTGATAAAGGAGGGTGAAGGTTTTAATTAATTTATGTGGGTTTTAATTAGAAGTTGCGAAAACAAATTATTAATTTCTAATGCCTATCTCAAAGGTTATAATTCTATTTTTGAATGATTTACATTATCATTGATCCATATCGACATTGGTAAAACATATACGGCTTGCTGTGATATTATGTTACATAAACTCGATAATTGCAAAAGTAATAAACCTCCATATCTACTTGGTGGACATCTTTCATTATAACCACAACAGTAATAAACCTCCTTATCTACAAGGTGGCCATGTTTTATTATAACTACAACAGTAATAAACCGCCTTATCTACTTGGTGGACATGTTTTATTATAACTACAACAGTAATAACCCTCCTTATCTACAAGTTGGACATGTTTTATTATAACTACAACAGTAATAAACCTCCTTATCTACAAGGTGGCCATCTTTTATTATAACTACAACAGTAATAAACCGCCTTATCTACTTGGTGGACATATTTTATTATAACTACAACAGTAATAAACCGCCTTATCTACAAGGTGGACATATTTTATTATAACTACAACAGTAATAATACACCGCCTTATCTACTTGGTGGACATATTTTATTATAACTACAACAGTAATAAACCTCCTTATCTACAAGGTGGACATATTTTCTTATAACTACAACAGTAATAAACCGCCTTATCTACAAGGTGGACATATTTTATTATAACTTCACCAATAAATGATATGTTTTCGTTATTTGTATGGGTGTTTTTTTTGTTATTTAAGGCGAGAAACTTGTGGATAGCATAGTGTTAAACTTTAGTTTGTATTAGTTGTAACAAGGAAGTGTGTGGGTTTGTCCCCTCGGTCCATATTTAGCCCTTGATGTATTGTTCGACGTGTTTAAACAACACTAGATAACATGTAGTCTATTTAGGGGAAAACCACCTAACATTGCTTTATTACGTATGTATGAGTGCCTACCAGATTAAATTACGGTCTCAATATTCGTGTGTGACAACATTGTTTATTTTTTATGTCTGACTATTCCACTATTAATTCCTCTACTATTTTCACTATTAATCAATTGCACTATTGTAATAAAATAAACCCCAAAACCTCTAAGTTAAAAGCACACAACAATCTGGCATCTCAAAAATACGGATCAAGATATATACAGATTATATTTACCTGTATTGTATTGTAGCTATTGTTTCTACCTGTAACAGCGTATAAACATTTGTATCTTTATAATGAAATAAAGACTTTTACATTGTGACTCTTGAAGAATATTGTAGTAAACGTTCACCTGTGTTTCATTTCGTGTGTGTTTTAATTTGATCAAAGTTTAACCTTGTTTATCTGATAACACATGAGAAAGACCGCAGATAATTTATCACCGCTACGGGAGATCGCATAGTGTGTAAGGTCAGGACATGTATATAAAAAAACAAAATTTATTATCTACAAATAAAAAGATTCGATAAAATATACATCGCATACTGCAATGAATTACACAACGGACTTGTCACGTACAAATGCCGAATTATATGGTAATCGTAATAGCTGTTCTCTCTAGAGACTGGAGATATTGGAATGTATTTAATGTTCGTGTTACAGACCTACTATAGATCTGTCTCATAATACGTTGTCGAGGTGTCTAGTAGGCCCGCTGTCAATAGGAATCGCCACCAAAATATGCCATTCCAATCATGACATGGTGTATATAGATAAATAACGCAGGTATATAGTTTGAACAAAGACACGCTTAAGTAATAAAGTGAAATGTTGTTGAGGCCCTTTGAATCAGTACTGATATTGAGATCAAATTTGATCCTGTGTTTACTGTTGTATTGTGATTGTGACTGACCAGTGATATTATAACATTGTTCAGGACAATATACCCCCGACTTTGATTGTAACTGACCAGTGATATTATAACATTGTTCAGGACAATATACCCCCGACTTTGATTGTAACTGACCAGTGATATTATAACATTGTTCAGGACAATATACCCCCGACTTTGATTGTGACTGACCAATGATATTATATCACTGTTCAAGGAAATATACCCCCGACATTCATTGTTACTATTGTCTCCCTTCCAGGAATGTTACAAAGACATCGCTACATGTTTTGGATGTCCGCTACAATGACAATTTAGCCCTCAAAAGTTTATACAGATGTAGATAACTTCAGTAGACACCCTTATATTTTCCCAGATAAGTAATTAAGATGTAACCCTTATACATGTAGTTATCAGATAAATAAATAGAGGATATTGAATGGTTTCCCGTTTAATATAACATATATTTCACGAGTATGACAGAATATCGATATTTCCACGAGTGCGATGCACGAGTGAAAAATATCGAAATATTCTGTCATACTCGTGAAATATATGTTACATTTAACGGGAAACCATTCAATTTTCTTTTTATTGCATTTCATATACTTGAAAACAAAATTGAAAACATCGAAAAATTAATAGTTACAAAAAGTGCGGGAATCAGTAATGACGTACAAAACGTACGTGTAATGAGCTTGTGTTTTACGATGTATGTACAATGTTACAAGTTCGTAAAATGTACGTGTGTTTTACGATGCATGTAAGACGCACGTGTGATGTACATGTGATATACGTGTAAATAAGGAGTCGACTTACCGATGGAAAGATGTGTGCAGCAAGAATGCCATGGAAAATATCTGACCTGAAAAGAAAATTATGATATCTATCAATCAAAAGATAATTTTATCAGCAATCTCAAATAGGTTATAATGTTAAAGTGTACACAAGACCAAACAATACCTGTCTATATAACAGGATGTAATGTATAATTGTACACACATATACATAACTGTTTATATAACATGATATAATGTATAATTGTACATATACATACATAACCGTCTATATAACAGGATGTAATGTATAATTGTACACACATACATAACCGTCTATATAACAGGATGTAATGTATAAATGTACACACACATACATAACCGTCTATATAACATGATGTAATGTATAATTGTACACACATACATAACCGTCTATATAACAGGATATAATGTATAATTGTACACACATACATAACCGTCTATATAACATGATGTAATGTATAATTGTACACACATATATAACTGTCTATATAACAGAATGTAATGTATAATTGTACACACATACATAACTGTCTATATAACAGAATGTAATGTATAATTGTACACACATACATAACCGTCTATATAACAGAATGTAATGTATAATTGTACACACACATACATAACCGTCTATATAACAGAATGTAATGTATATTTGTACACACACATACATAACCGTCTATATAACAGGATGTAATGTATAATTGTACACACATACATAACCGTCTATATAACAGGATGTAATGTATAAATGTACACACACATACATAACCGTCTATATAACAGGATGTAATGTATAATTGTACACACACATACATAACCGTCTATATAACAGAATGTAATGTATAATTGTACACACATACATAACCGTCTATATAACAGAATGTAATGTATAATTGTACACACACATACATAACCGTCTATATAACAGAATGTAATGTATAAATGTACATATACATACATAACCGTCTATATAACAGGATGTAATGTATAATTGTACACACATACATAACCGTCTATATAACAGGATGTAATGTAGAATTGTACACACACATACATAACCGTCTATATAACAGAATGTAATGTATAAATGTACACACACATACATAACCGTCTATATAACAGAATGTAATGTAGAATTGTACACATACATAACCGTCTATATAACAGAATGTAATGTAGAATTGTACACACACATACATAACCGTCTATATAACAGAATGTAATGTAGAATTGTACACATACATAACCGTCTATATAACAGAATGTAATGTAGAATTGTACACACACATACATAACCGTCTATATAACAGAATGTAATGTATAAATGTACACACATACATAACCGTCTATATAACAGAATGTAATGTAGAATTGTACACACACATACATAACCGTCTATATAACAGAATGTAATGTAGAATTGTACACATACATAACCGTCTATATAACAGGATGTAATGTATAATTGTACACACATACATAACTGTCTATATAACAGGATGTAATGTATAATTGTACACACACATACATAACTGTCTATATAACATGATGTAATGTATAATTGTACACACACATACATAACCGTCTATATAACAGGATGTAATGTATAATTGTACACACATACATAACCGTCTATATAACAGGATGTAATGTATAATTGTACACACATACATAACTGTCTATATAACAGGATGTAATGTATAAATGTACACACACATACATAACCGTCTATATAACAGAATGTAATGTATAATTGTACACACACATACATAACCGTCTATATAACAGGATGTAATGTATAAATGTACACACACATACATAACCGTCTATATAACAGGATGTAATGTATAAATGTACACACACATACATAACCGTCTATATAACAGGATGTAATGTATAAATGTACACACACATACATAACCGTCTATATAACAGAATGTAATGTATAATTGTACACACACATACATAACCGTCTATATAACAGGATGTAATGTAGAATTGTACACACACATACATAACCGTCTATATAACAGGATGTAATGTATAATTGTACACACATACATAACCGTCTATATAACAGAATGTAATGTATAAATGTACACACACATACATAACCGTCTATATAACAGAATGTAATGTATAAATGTACACACACATACATAACCGTCTATATAACAGGATGTAATGTATAAATGTACACACACATACATAACCGTCTATATAACAGAATGTAATGTATAAATGTACACACACATACATAACCGTCTATATAACAGGATGTAATGTATAATTGTACACACACATACATAACCGTCTATATAACAGGATGTAATGTATAAATGTACACACACATAACCGTCTATATAACAGAATGTAATGTATAAATGTACACACACATACATAACCGTCTATATAACATGATGTAATGTATAATTGTACACACATACATAACCGTCTATATAACAGGGTGTTATGTATAATTGTATACACATACATAACTGTCTATATAATGTATAATTGTACACACACATACATAACTGTCTATATAACAGGATTTAATGTACAATTGTACACACATACATAACCGTCTATATAACAGGATGTAATGTAGAATTGTACACACACATACATAACTGTCTATATAACAGGATTTAATGTATAATCGTACACACATACATAACTGTCTTTATAATGTATAATTATACACACATACATAACCGTCTATATAACAGGATGTAATGTAGAATTGTACACACACATACATAACTGTCTATATAACAGGATTTAATGGACAATTGTACACACATACATAACCGTCTATATAACAGGATGTAATGTACAATTGTACACACACATACATAACCGTCTATATAACAGAATGTAATGTATAATGGTACACACATACATAACCGTCTATATAACATGATGTAAGGTATAATTATACACACATACATAACCGTCTATATAACAGGATTTAATGTACAATTGTACACACATACATAACCGTCTATATAACAGGATGTAATGTACAATTGTACACACACATACATAACCGTCTATATAACAGAATGTAATGTATAATGGTACACACATACATAACCGTCTATATAACATGATATAATGTATAATTGTACATATACATAACCGTCTATATAACATGATGTAAGGTATAATTATACACACATACATAACCGTCTATATAACAGGATTTAATGTACAATTGTACACACATACATAACCGTCTATATAACAGGATGTAATGTACAATTGTACACACACATACATAACCGTCTATATAACAGAATGTAATGTATAATGGTACACACATACATAACCGTCTATATAACATGATATAATGTATAATTGTACATATACATAACCGTCTATATAACATGATATAATGTATAATTGTACATATACATAACCGTCTATATAACATGATATAATGTATAATTGTACACACATACATAACTGTCTATATAACAGGATGTAATGTATAATTGTACACATACATACATAACTGTCTATATAACAGGATGTAATGTATAATTGTACACATACATAACTGTCTATATAACAGGAAATAATGTATAATGGTACACACATACATAACTGTCTATATAACAGGAAATAATGTATAATGGTACACACATACATAACCGTCTATATAACAGGATGTAATGTATAATGTACACACATACATAACTGTCTATATAACAGGATGTTATGTATAATTGTACACATACATAACTGTCTATATAACAGGATGTTATGTATAATTGTACACACATACATAACCGTCTATATAACAGAATGTAATGTATAATGATACACACATACATAACCGTCTATATAACAGGATGTTATGTATAATGTACACACATACATAACTGTCTATATAACAGGATGTTATGTATAATTGTACACATACATAACTGTCTATATAACAGGATGTTATGTATAATTGTACACACATACATAACCGTCTATATAACAGAATGTAATGTATAATGATACACACATACATAACCGTCTATATAACAGGATGTTATGTATAATTGTACACACATACATAACCGTCTACATAACAGAATGTAATGTATAATTATACACACATACATAACCGTCTATATAACAGGATGTAATGTATTATTGATCAAACATTTATACATTGTATCTTACAGTAATTTATAGAAATAAAGTATGTTCATTTACTTTCGTACATCACGAACTACACAGGGCTGATCTTTCTAATTTACTTTACTGGCTTTCATTTGACAAAATGAACATTAACACCAGTAGTTTACAATTGATAAGAGATAACTATTACATGGAAATCGTCGATAACAAAGGAGGAATTATGAAAATATCTATCAAATTTGGAAAATTAAGATAGTTCGCAGGATGTATCACGAAAATGACCAATTGGGCACCGAGTCAATGTTCATGATGTTTAAATTCTCAAATAAAAAGAGCATGTCTCTAGACCATTGTGTATTTAAATGATATTTGTGTCCTGTATCCGGGTGTAATTCAGTGTACCCTACACGTTCTACCAATATAACATTACAGAGCTTTCCTTGTTGTCCCTTTATAACGTCCACGAGACATAGTAAATGTAAGACAAATCCTTCGTTGGTGTCTGTGGATGGTTTCAGATGACGCATTGATACATTACACTTGTATTATGTATATTGAGGGCTAGACGGACGGGTTGTGACGGAAAGGAACACTTGTCAACCATACTCTTCTCACGCGTCCGGCATAACTCTTGTCATTTAAAATATTATTCTAATAAAAACAATAGTCGATCTGAGTGTCAAAGGTGACAATCTATAACATTCTTAATGATATCCAGAAACTTACACAGCAGACAACACGGTTAACACAGCGGACAACACGGTTAACACAGCGGACAACACGGTTAATACAGCAGACAACACGGTTAACACAGCAGACAACACGGTTAACACAGCGGACAACACGGTTAATACAGCAGACAACACGGTTAATACAGCAGACAACACGGTTAATACAGCAGACAACACGGTAAACACAGCAGACAACACGGTTAATAAGCAGACAACACGGTTAATACAGCAGACAACACGGTTAATACAGCAAACAACACGGTTAACACAGCAGACAACACGGTTAACACAGCAGACAACACGGTTAATACAGCAGACAACACGGTTAACACAGCAGACAACACGGTTAACACAACAGACAACACGGTTAATACAGCAGACAACACGGTTAACACAACAGACAACACGGTTAATACAGCAAACAACACGGTTAACACAGCAGACAACACGGTTAATACAGCAGACAACACGGTTAACACAGCAGACAACACGGTTAATACAGCAGACAACACGGTTAACACAGCAGACAACACGGTTAATACAGCAGACAACACGGTAAACACAGCAGACAACACGGTTAATACAGCAGACAACACGGTTAATACAGCAGACAACACGGTTAACACAACAGACAACACGGTTAATACAGCAAACAACACGGTTAACACAGCAGACAACACGGTTAATACAGCAGACAACACGGTTAACACAGCAGACAACACGGTTAATACAGCAGACAACACGGTTAACACAGCAGACAACACGGTTAATACAGCAGACAACACGGTTAACACAGCAGACAACACGGTTAATAAGCAGACAACACGGTTAATACAGCAAACAACACGGTTAACACAGCAGACAACACGGTTAATACAGCAGACAACACAGTTAACACAGCAGACAACACGGTTAACACAGCAGACAACACGGTTAACACAGCAGACAACACGGTTAATACAGCAGACAATACGGTTAATACAGCAGACAAATCGGTTAATACAGCAGACAACACGGTTAATACAGCAGACAACACGGTTAACACAGCAGACAACACGGTTAACACAGCAGACAACACGGTTAATACAGCAGACAACACGGTTAACACAACAGACAACACAGTTAATACAGCAGACAACACGGTTAATACAGCAGACAACACGGTTAATACAGCAGACAACACGGTTAACACAACAGACAACACGGTTAACACAACAGACAAATCGGTCTACCCACTGACCTCCTAACACAGCAGATAACACGGTCTAAATACTATACACTGACCTAACACAGCAGACAAATCAGTCTAAATACTATACACTGACCTCCTAACACAGCAGACAAATCGGTCTAAATACTATACACTGACCTCCTCACACAGCAGACAAATCGGTCTACCCACTGACCTCCTAACATAGCAGACAAATCAGTCTAAATACTATACACTGACCTCCTCACACAGCAGACAAATCGGTCTAAATACTATACACTGACCTCCTAACACAGCAGACAAATCGGTCTAAATACTATACACTGACCTCCTCACACAGCAGACAAATCGGTCTACCCACTGACCTCCTAACATAGCAGACAAATCGGTCTAAATACTATACACTGACCTCCTCACACAGCAGACAAATCAGTCTAAATACTATACACTGACCTCCTCAAACAGCAGACAAATCAGTCTAAATACTATACACTGACCTCCTAACATAGCAGACAAATCAGTCTAAATACTATACACTGACCTCCTCACACAGCAGACAAATCGGTCTATCCACTGACCTCCTAACACAGCAGACAAATCAGTCTAAATACTATACACTGACCTCCTAACACAGCAGACACCACGGTCTACCCACTGACCTCCTAACATAGCAAACAAATCGGTCTACCCACTGACCTCCTAACACAGCAGACAAATCGGTCTACCCACTGACCTCCTAACATAGCAAACAAATCGGTCTACCCACTGACCTCCTAACACAGCAGACAAATCGGTCTACCCACTGACCTCCTAACATAGCAAACAAATCGGTCTACCCACTGACCTCCTAACACAGCAGACAAATCGGTCTAAATACCTGTACTACCCACTGACCTCCTAACACAGCAGACAAATCGGTCTACCCACTGACCACCTAACACGGCAGACAAATCGGTCTAAATACTATACACTGACCTCCTCACACAGCAGACAAATAGGTCTACCCACTGATCTCCTAACACAGCAGACAAATCGGTCTACCCACTGACCACCTAACACGGCAGACAAATCGGTCTAAATACTATACACTGACCTCCTCACACAGCAGACAAACCAGTCTAAATACTATACACTGACCTCCTCACACAGCAGACAAATCAGTCTAAATACTATATACTGACCTCCTAACACCGCAGACAACACAGTCTACCTACTGACCTCCTAACACAGCAGACAAATCGGTCTAAATACTATACACTGACCTCCTAACACGGCAGACAAATCGGTTTAAATACTATACACTGACCTCCTCACACAGCAGACAAATCGGTCTAAATACTACCCACTGACCTCCTAACACGGCAGACAAATCGGTTTAAATACTATACACTGACCTCCTAACACAGCAGACAAATCGGTCTAAATACTATACACTGACCTCCTAACACAGCAGACAAATCGGTCTAAATACTATACACTGACCTCCTAACATAGCAGACAAATCGGTCTACCCACTGACCTCCTAACACAGCAGACAAATCGGTCTACCCACTGACCTCCTAACACGGCAGACAAATCGGTCTAAATACTATACACTGACCTCCTAACACAGCAGACAAATCGGTCTAAATACTATACACTGACCTCCTAACATAGCAGACAAATCGGTCTACCCACTGACCTCCTAACACAGCAGACAAACCAGTCTAAATACTATACACTGACCTCCTAACACAGCAGACAAATCGGTCTAAATACTATACACTGACCTCCTAACATAGCAGACAAATCGGTCTACCCACTGACCTCCTAACACAGCAGACAAATCGGTCTACCCACTGACCTCCTAACACGGCAGACAAATCGGTCTAAATACTATACACTGACCTCCTCACACAGCAGACAAACCGGTCTAAATACTATACACTGACCTCCTAACACAGCAGACAAATCGGTCTAAATACTATACACTGACCTCCTCACACAGCAGACAAATCGGTCTAAATAATATACACTGACCTCCTAACACAGCAGACAAATCGGTCTAAATACTATACACTGACCTCCTCACACAGCAGACAAATCGGTCTAAATACTATACACTGACCTCCTCACACAGCAGACAAATCGGTCTAAATACTATATACTGACCTCCTAACACATCAGACAAATCGGTCTAAATACTATACACTGACCTCCTCAAACAGCAGACAAATCGGTCTAAATACTATACACTGACCTCCTAACACAGCCGACAAATCGGTCTAAATACTATACACTGACCTCCTAACATAGCAGACAAGTCGGTCTAAATACTATACACTGACCTCCTAACACAGCAGACAAATCGGTCTAAATACTATACACTGACCTCCTAACATAGCAGACAAGTCGGTCTAAATACTATACACTGACCTCCTAACACAGCAGACAAATCGGTCTAAATACTATATACTGACCTCCTAACACATCAGACAAATCGGTCTAAATACTATCAACTGACCTCCTCACACAGCAGACAAACCAGTCTAAATACTATACACTGACCTCCTCACACAGCAGACAAATCGGTCTAAATACTATACACTGACCTCCTAACACAGCAGACAAATCGGCCTAAATACTATATACTGACCTCCTTACACATCAGACAAATCGGTCTAAATACTATCAACTGACCTCCTCACACAGCAGACAAACCAGTCTAAATACTATACACTGACCTCCTAACACAGCAGACAAACCAGTCTAAATACTATCCACTGACTTCCTAATACAGGATGTAGATCTGTCTCAATTCTACCCAGTGTACCCCAATATCACAGATAGATCTGTCCAGCTAGTTTCTAGAAGAGACAACGGATCGCTCGAAGTACTATCATGTGACTTCTAAAGGCCAGATTGCATTTTTTTTAAAGATAACAGCAAGACAAACACGCGGTCTTTATTGATATTGTCCATTTTCATTTTATCTTGCTTTCTGTGTCTCTAGGCGGGTGTAAAAATAGACGAATTCCCCACCATAAGTCCACGTGTTTTTCATTTCCGGTTCGGAAAGTATTGCTAAATATAGTTGTTTATGTATTTATATATACACAAGTAACACACCAGCCCATTTACATGGCTGTCGGTGTTTGTTGTAAACGGAAATAAACAAGAGTTCCTTGAGTTCCGGAAACACTGTAATCAGAGAGTATAACAATCCCGGTGATGTGTCGGATATTAACCACTAAATCAAAACTATACCAAGTTTGCTGCTAAAACGAAAATTTGTTTACTTCAAGTAGCAAAACATACAAAAAAAAAAAAAAAAAAAACACAAAGGAGTATATGTTGTCATAGAGTATATTAAAGCCACATACTCCAGAAGAAACATATATCAATGTTTACATTTTGAGCTTTTACAGTATTCGGACTTGATACATACCTAACAGAATATCGTGAATCAGAAACTGAAAGAAAATGTGTATTTATGAAAGTATACGGGGAATTCCCAAAAATAATAACTGTGGCTGCCGGACCAAGTTTCTCTGAAAATTAGTCCCACAATGCAAGGGCGGGACGCCGAAAGTGTGGACCTGGGGAAACACAGACATATTTTGCCAAAGAAAGACGCAAAAGTGATTGGAATGGGCAAAACCCGAGTATTTCCTTAGTAAAGGAAATGATTCGTTAGAACTTAACGAGAGAAAGAAAAGGCAATAGACTCGAATTCCGATTTTGCCGGACGTCTATTGGATTGCTGGTTAGCTTTTGAACATTGTCAACTTCACCGATCTAAAATTTTATCGATGTTTTGTTGTATGCAAATTGCTACATTTTAAAATTAAGTATTTAAATGTGAACAATATAATTATGTTTGTTTATTTTGTTCAGTTATTACCCGAATATTCTGTTAATATGTTTAAATGAAAGCATTATTAGGCAAAGTTCACGTATGCTCGATATGTAAACAAAGGCCATGTGTGTAGTTTATGTGCAGCGCACGTTCTCGGCTCCGTGACAAATCTCGCGAGGACTACCCCGGTCAAGCGTCCAGGCCAGTGGTCATTATAATGTTGGGAGAGCGTGAATGGGCATCTTGGATTGCCATTAAAACATGTGTGCAACTATAATTTAAGGTTGTTTGGGAGTATGCGGCTTTAAAAAAGGATCGAATGAATACGAAAAAAGAACATGCAGTAACACAAAATATCAAACCGTGCACTGCGGAGTATCACATAACATGTCTCTAAGAAGTGCCAGGTAACATGTCGTAACTAAGTAGTGTCAGGTAACATATCGTCACTGCGGAGTGTCACATAACATGTCGTCACTAAGGAGTGTCAGGTAACATGTCGTTACTAAGGAGTGTCAGGTAACATGTCGTCACTAAGGAGTGTCAAGTAACATGTCGTTACAAAGGAGTGTCAGGTAACATGTCGTCACTAAGGAGTGCCAGGTAACATGTCGTCACTAAGGAGTGTCAGGTAACATGTCGTCACTAAGGAGTGCCTGGTAACATGTCGTCACTAAGGAGTGCCAGGTAACATGTCGTCACTAAGGAGTGCCAGGTAACATGTCGTCACTAAGGAGTGTCAGGTAACATGTCGTCACTAAGGAGTGTCAGACAACATATCGTCACTAAGGAGTGTCAGGTAACATGTCGTCACTAAGGAGTGTCAGGTAACATGTCGTCACTAAGGAGTGCCAGGCAACATGTCGTCACTAAGGAGTGTCAGGTAACATATCGTCACTGCGGAGTGTCACATAACATGTCGTCACTAAGGAGTGTCAGGTAACATGTCGTTACTAAGGAGTGTCAGGTAACATGTCGTCACTAAGGAGTGTCAAGTAACATGTCGTTACTAAGGAGTGTCAGGTAACATGTCGTTACTAAGGAGTGCCAGGTAACATGTCGTCACTAAGGAGTGTCAGGTAACATGTCGTCACTAAGGAGTGCCTGGTAACATGTCGTCACTAAGGAGTGCCAGGTAACATGTCGTCACTAAGGAGTGCCAGGTAACATGTCGTCACTAAGGAGTGTCAGGTAACATGTCGTCACTAAGGAGTGTCAGACAACATATCGTCACTAAGGAGTGTCAGGTAACATGTCGTCACTAAGGAGTGTCAGGTAACATGTCGTCACTAAGGAGTGCCAGGCAACATGTCGTCACTAAGGAGTGTCAGGTAACATGTCAACACTAAGGAGTGTCAAATAACATGTCAACACTAAGGAGTGTCAAGTAAATATCGTCAATATGGAGTTTTAGGTTACATGTCGTCAAAAAGGAGTGCCAGGTAACATGTCGTGGCTAAAGAGTGTCAGGTAACATGTCGTCACTAAGGAGTGCCAGGTAACATCTCGTTACTAAGGAGTGTCAGGTAACATGTCGTCACTAAGGAGTGCCAGGTAACATGTCGTCACTTAGGAGTGTCAGATAACATATCGTCACTAAGGAGTGTCAAGTTACAGGTCGTCACTGCGGAGTGTCACATAACATGTCGTCACTAAGGAGTGCCAGGTAACATGTCAACACTAAGGAGTGTCAAGTAAATATCGTCAATATGGAGTTTTAGGTTACATGTCGTCAAAAAGGAGTGTCAGGTAACATGTCGTCACTAAGGAGTGTCAGGTCACATGTCAACACTATGGAGTGTCAAGTCACATGTCATCAATAAGGAGTGTCAGGTAACATGTCGTCACTACGGATTGTCAGGTAACAAGTCGTCACTAAGGACTAAGGAGTGTCAGGTAACATGTCGTCAATAAGGAGTGTCAGGTAACATGTCGTCACTAAGGAGTGTCAGGTAACATGTCGTCACTAAGCAGTGTCAGGTAACATGTCGTCACTACGGAGTGTCAGCTAATATGTCGTCACTAAGGAGTGTCAGGTAACATGTCGTCACTAATAAGTGCCAGGTAACATGTCAACACTAAGGAGTGTCAGGAAACATGTCGTCAATAAGGAGTGTCAGGTAACATGTCAACACTAAAGAGTGTCAGGTCACATGTCGTCAATAAGGAGTGTCAGGTAACATGTCGTCACTAAGGAGTGTCAAGTAACATGTGGTCAATACGGAGTTTTAGGTTACATGTCGTCACTACGGAGTGTCAGGTAATATGTCGTCACTAAGGAGTGTTACATAACATGTCGTCAATACGGAGTGTCAGGTAACATGTCGTCACTAAGGAGTGACAGATAACATGTCGTCACTAACGAGTGTCACGTAACATGTCGTCCCTAAGGAGTGTCAGATAACATGTCGTCACTAAGGAAAGTTAGGTAACATGTCGTTACTAAGGAGTGTCAGGTAACATGTCGTCACTAAGGAGTGTGGGGTAACAGGTCGTCACTAAGGAGTGCCAGGCAACATGTCGTCACTAAGGAGTGCCAGGTAACATGTCTTTACTAAGGAGTGTCACATAACATGTCGTCACTAAGGAGTGTCAGATACCATGCCGTCACTAAGGAGTGTCGGGTAACATGTCGTCACTAAGGAGTGCCAGGTAACATGTCGTCACTAAGGAGTGTAAGGTAACATGCCGTCACTAAGGAGTGTAAGGTAACATGCCGTCACTAAGGAGTGTCAGGTAACATGTCGTCACTAAGGAGTGTCAGGTAACATGTCGTCACTTAGGAGTGTCAGATAACATGTCGTCACTAAGCTGTGTCAGGTAACATGTCGTCACTAAGGAGTGTCAAGTAACATGTCGTCACTAAGGAGTGTCAGGTAACATGTCGTTACTAAGGAGTGTCAGGTAACATGTCGTCACTAAGGAGTGTCAAGTAACATGTCGTCACTAAGGAGTGTCAGGTAACATGTCGTCACTAAGGAGTGTCAGGTAACATGTCGTTACTAAGGAGTGTCAGGTAACATGTCGTCACTAAGGAGTGTCAAGTTACATGTCGTCACTAAGGAGTGTAGGGTAACATGTCGTCACTAAGGAGTGTCAGGTAACATGTCGTCACTAAGAAGTGCCAGGTAACATGCAAACACTAAGGAGTGTCGGGTAACATGTCGTCACTAAGGAGTGTCAGGTAACATGTCGTTACTAAGGAGTGTCAGGTAACATGTCGTCACTAAGGAGTGTCAAGTTACATGTCGTCACTAAGGAGTGTCAGGTAACATGTCGTCACTAAGGAGTGTCAGGTAACATGTCGTCACTAAGGAGTGTCACATAACATGTCGTCACTAAGGAGTGTCACATAACATGTCGTCACTAAGAAGTGTCGGGTAACATGTCGTCACTAAGGAGTGCCAGGTAACATGTCGTCACTAAGGAGTGTCACATAACATGTCGTCACTAAGGAGTGTCACATAACATGTCGTCACTAAGAAGTGTCGGGTAACATGTCGTCACTAAGGAGTGTCAGGTAACATGTCGTCACTAAGGAGTATCAGGTAACATGTCGTCAATAAGGAGTATCAGGTAACATGTCGTCACTAAGAAGTGTCAGGTAACATGTCGTCACTAAGGAGTATCAGGTAACATGTCGTCACTAAGGAGTGTCAGGTAACATGTCGTCACTAAGGAGTATCAGGTAACATGTCGTCAATAAGGAATATCAGGTAACATGTCGTCAATAAGGAGTGTCAGGTAACATGTCAACACTAAGGAGTGTCAGGTAACATGTCGTCACTAAGGAGTGTCAGGTAACATGTCGTCACTAAGGAGTGTCAGGTTACATGTCGTCACTAAGGAGTGTCAAGTTACATGTTGTCACTAAGGAGTGTCAGGTAACATATCGTCACTAAGGAGTGTCAGGTAACATGTCGTCACTAAGGAGTGTCAGGTAACATGTCGTCACTAAGGAGTGCCAGGTAACATGTCGTCACTAAGGAGTATCAGGTAACATGTCGTCAATAAGGAGTGTCAGGTAACATGTCGTCACTAAGGAGTGTCAGGTAACATGTCGTCACTAAGGAGTGTCAGGTAACATGTCGTCACTAAGAAGTGCCAGGTAACATGCCAACACTAAGGAGTGTCAGGTAACATGTCGTCACTAAGGAGTGTCAGGTAACATGTCGTCAATAAGGAGTGTCAGGTTACATGTCGTCACTAAGGAGTGCCAGGTAACATGTCGTCACTAAGGAGTATCAGGTAACATGTCGTCAATAAGGAGTGTCAGGTTACATGTCAACACTAAGGAGTGTCAGGTTACATGTCGTCACTAAGGAGTGTCAGGTAACATGTCGTCAATAAGGAGTGTCAGGTAACATGTCGTCAATAAGGAGTGTCAGGTTACATGTCGTCACTACGGAGTGTCAGGTAACATGTCGTCACTAAGGAGTATCAGGTAACATGTCGTCACTAAGGAGTGTCAGGTAACATGTCGTCACTACGGAGTGTCAGGTAACATGTCGTCACTAAGAATCATGTTGCGGATAACTGCAAACTGATATCATGTACATGTTTTAGGTAATCGCTATTGTTATGTGTGATAATTACAGCTTTCCAGACAAGGATATTTTGTAATATTGGTCAGAGATACACAGGATAAGGAGGTCTTTGGATAATCATTATATTATCAGAGTATCTAGTATGCACGCTTCAGCTTGTTAATAGGGGAAGAGTGGATAACGTAGATCTAGTACAGAGCAGGACGAGTTTAAATCGAGAGAGAAAAGGGTGTTTTTAATTCAACAACAATACCTGTACACGTCACCCGTCAATGTATACCAGATTGTGCCAAGGTGAATGCTATAGCTCACGAACTCCAAATGATACAGATATTACTAACTTCTTTGTAAAGATTAAGAATCCCATTGGTGAAGGAACTCCCTCTATCTCTCTCAGAGCGGTGTGCTCCAGGAAAGGACAGGTTGTCCTGGAGGACTAACGCTATGGCGTTACAATACGAGTTAACCCGCGCTGTTTTTCGTTTGTCGACCGACCTTCCGAGTCCTGCCGTTTCAGGCCGCCGCGTAGCTATGGTCTCTGTAGGTGTACCCGCCTGTAATCTTTTCAATCGATAGAGCGCACAGATGATTACTAATGCTGATACATAATATTTGTTTATTGATTATATAACATAGCAGTATACACGATGGGTTAGAGGTAAACACAACTGCACTGGGTATATGATTACAACGTCGGGTTGATCTGCTTTGACATGACCCTAGATAATGTAAGGACATAAAAATGCATGCAAACGTAGCCTCTTTATATTTAACGCGATAAGGTGAAATATAGGCAAAACGAAAGTAGACATTAATTTACAGTGAGGAAAAAAATCACCTGTCAAAATCATACCAAGCTCTTCATTTCATACTGGAAAAGAACCTATTTTAGACAAAACTGGTTGCATCTTATTCGTCAACAAGACAAACCTAAAGTAAAAGTGTATATAGATCGCAAGCCTCACGTAAAAAGGTACTGAACTGATTCGAAATCGAGCAATACTACTCCACCAGTCTCCACTTTCACACTTCTATGCACGTAACAATCCTATAACCCTTACTCTCTTAGTTACATGTAGTTACACGAAGTTACTTAGTTACCGTGTTTACCGCCTACAGGACTCCCCCATTACTTGTTTTCATCTCTGTCGACGCCTCTCACTCTCTCACCTTTACCGACCGTTATCTCTTCATCAGCCAGATCACAAACACTGACTACAATCGTAACAACCTACATTACAAAAAAAAAAACACATACACGTATTAATTGTTAATGAACGTAATGTTAGATCTTACTTACCTCCTACTTTTTCTCTGTGGGTGCAAATACCTGTATGTATTATGCATACTTATGGAATTAAATGTCGTGCCAAGTCGGGAATTTTTTTCCATAAACGCGTGTTTCATGAAATAAAGTGAAGAGACAGCATTGTTACACGGTCCCTAGTCCGTACTTTGTAAGTGTGTACAGCACATTACCAATGATACTTAGGTTGAATTGTCGTGATATCACGGACTGCAAGGGAAATCTCCACTTGGAATAGAGACTGACTTCTCGGAACGTTAAAACACTGATCAGTCCCCATATACACAAACCGTCAGTGACAAAGTCTAATCATATTTTGTGTAGATTGAAGAGAAACCGCAATTGAGTAATGCGGAAGTTCCCGTGCGTTATCACTAGATATTCAATACTGGTAGGGTATTTACGTCTCGGTCGGGTTTTTTACTCTCTGTAAATAAATAGGTATAGAGCGCGTGACAAGGTCCATACTAGGAAGTAAGTAAGCCTTTATATACACCGTAATATTTACACGTAGTGGTAGTTTGTGTGTTGTGTCCTCAACCGTACAATGTCCTCAACAGGATCTATTTTTTGTGACACTCACATTGCCGTGCAGCATTCATCAAGAAAAGTTCTAACTATAGAACAATGAAATGAGTATTATGTTGTTCTAACCGCATGAAAATGTATTGTGCACATATACATTATAGATCAGACAAGACATTTATTGCTTTATATCCGAGTATGATATTTTTTCTATCTCTTAATTTAATCAATCTCTCCCCTGTACTGACAAACCATTTATCTCTGATTACTAAAAAAAATCATCTTTATCTATAAATCTATTTTTATATGGCCTTCTAACTTTGTGAGATGTTTTGTTATCACACAAGGGTTTACCAGTCGTTGTTTCCTGAACAGGAAAACATCTCCGGATATTAGGACATCGGTTAACTACATATTGGCCCTATACACGGGGATTTCTGGCTGAATAAAAACGAGTATTCACGTGACGAATGGTTTCACGCGGAAACAGGAGTTCTATTTGTTGGAAGCCTGGTTCATGCTTGTACGAATACATCATCGTTGTTTAATTTCATTTCGGCTGCAGGCTGCGCATGATTGTTTAGTCTTTTATTATAAACAATTACCCTTTACAGTAACGTAAACCTTCATATACAATGTATATATATTAACCCTAACCGAGGCAGTCATTAACACAAAAATACCGACATTGTTCTTTGTTCCTCTGCTAAACCTGTGTAACGGTTCCATGTTCTATGTCTATATATGATGGTTTTAATTTACCTGTGTCTTGCTAATGGGACAGATTTCTTCGAACATTCGACAATTTACTTGTCTGTACTGTCGTTATTAACACATAACCAATTATATAATAATTGTCTTTTAATCATTATGTATATGGTAGTACGATTTCATAGAGTTTGGTAGGTATGGGCTGTCCCGATCACCTTCTCTCTGGATTGGAATTTGTGATTTTGTGATTAGTTTTATTTATGTAAAAAAAAAAAATATATTATTGTAACAGTTCCTTTTCAGAATATCAACACTTTATATCTTATCATGGTTAAGATGATTTATCCCCGATATCAAACTACGTTCTATACTCTGTAACTATATACTTGTACAATGTAATTGTGATATATGACACTTAAATAAACAAAACTGATTGATTGATTGATTTATTGATTGCTTTATTGATCGATTCATTGATTGATTGATATATTTAAGCATTGAACGGCTTTCAGTTGGCATTCATATTGACTATGAATGCCAACTGAAAGCCGTTCAATGCTAATATTTACCATCTGCGATTTTTTATTTGTCGTGCGATTTTTTTGTTGTTGTTGAAATTTTCAAATTTAAATTTCAGTTGGCAGTTCATAAGCTGGTGAACTCGCAACTGAATTGGTAGGGTTATATAGTGGCAGTGCCATACAATGGTAAATATATAAAGGTAAAGCTCGTTCCAGTGCTATGTACAGTGAGTTATATTAGTTCATTCTATATAAAACATGTAGGAGGGTATTTTCCAAGGTATTGTTACAGCCTGTCCTTGAATGAGTTGATTGACGGAGCCAATATAATATTATCAGGTAAAGAAGTTCATACATTGTAGGATGACACAGATACTGAAGAAATCTCCTGTTTGCTCTTTGAACATTCTAGTATGGACAGACAAAGTATTTTAAATCTTTCAGGATGTATCTGTTCCGTTATTGTAGGAAAGCTTTGTAGTCGTTCGTTGGACATAGTAGATCTGTGTCCTTGATGAAGCCAGTGGGAAACTTGATATAATGTTTTGGTGAAATCCATATGGGTACAAATGTACCATTACTATTTCCCCTCGTCCATTAGGTGAGTTTCCAGTTTCCATGAGTTATGTTGTGCACGATTTTGCTGACCTTATATAATTAGTCCATGTCGATGATCTGATATCAGTTTGTTGTCTTCTATGGAGCGAGAGTTACGTTAGCTTTTTGCCATTTTATTTTTTTATTTTTAGGATAACTTCTATGCATTCTTACTTTGGATGAATGTTGTCTGGGCCTGTTGCCTTGTTGGGATTTGTTGTTTTAATAGCCTTAATTATCATTTCTTCTGTAAAAGACAATTTTATCTTTATCTTTTCATTTATGTACTTTGAACAAGATGGTGACGTTTTTTTTATATTTACGTTCCCTGTTTCTTTTGTCTCTAATTTGATACCGACATAAAGGAACCACGGAACCAAATGATTTCCCATAGAAGATAATTTTAACGTTTACCACTGTCCTGCTTAAATGGAGTTTTCAACACTGGTCCACTAGCCATAATTCTGAAGAATGTCATCTCGGAAACCTGTAAATACATGTAGAATGATTTGAACTTTTTTATATGGGGGCCACCATCTTGTATTGAATTCAGCACCAAACACTCACCTAAATTTACAACAAAATACACACTTAATTAACCCCCCTGACAAAACCAGGCTAAAAAAAATATATTTTACATCTACATGTATTGCCCAGCCCACACATAAACTTTTGGAAACTTCTCTCACCTAAATATCCATTCAGTAGGCCCCGATGCATTCACCTTCCTATTCTGCCCAAACGGGGAAAACACCCAATCTATTTTTGATTTGGTTCTGTGGTCCCTAAAACATAACCATTCATCTCTTGATTCGTAGCACCTCATGCTGTACAATTGTTTTTGGTGTTACTAAACCACTCACTCTGCATTCTAGGGCTGATATTATTTCGTTATAAGGCTTTATGTATGCTTTCAGAGCACGAGTACTTTGGGTAAGAAATTACATATTGTATATATATACTGTATAGCCTCGTATTACTATATAAAATGGAGCTCCGTTTTATATAGTAATACGAGGCTATATAGTATATATATATACAATATATACAGTAATATGAGGCTATATAATATATATATATACAAAATATACAGTAATATGAGGCTATATAATATATATATATACAATATATACAGTAATATGAGGCTATATAATATATATATATACAATATATACAGTAATATGAGGCTATATAATATATATATATACAATATATACAGTAATACGAGGCTATATAGTATATATATATACAATATATACAGTAATACGAGGCTATATAGTATATATATATATATACAATATATACAGTAATATGAGGCTATATAATATATATATATACAATATATACAGTAATATGAGGCTATATAATATATATATATACAATATATACAGTAATATGAGGCTATATAATATATATATATACAATATATACAGTAATATGAGGCTATATAATATATATATATACAATATATACAGTAATATGAGGCTATATAGTATATATATATACAATATATACAGTAATACGAGGCTATATAATATATATATATACAATATATACAGTAATACGAGGCTATATAATATATATATACAATATATACAGTAATATGAGGCTATATAATATATATATATACAATATATACAGTAATATGAGGCTATATAATATATATATATACAATATATACAGTAATATGAGGCTATATAATATATATATATATACAATATATACAGTAATATGAGGCTATATAATATATATATATACAAAATATACAGTAATATGAGGCTATATAATATATATATATACAATATATACAGTAATACGAGGCTATATAGTATATATATATATATACAATATATACAGTAATACGAGGCTATATAATATATATATACAATATATACAGTAATATGAGGCTATATAATATATATATATACAATATATACAGTAATATGAGGCTATATAATATATATATATAATATATACAGTAATATGAGGCTATATAATATATATATATATACAATATATACAGTAATATGAGGCTATATAATATATATATTTACAAAATATACAGTAATATGAGGCTATATAATATATATATATACAATATATACAGTAATACGAGGCTATATAGTATATATATATATACAATATATACAGTAATATGAGGCTATATAATATATATATATACAAAATATACAGTAATATGAGGCTATATAATATATATATATACAATATATACAGTAATATGAGGCTATATAATATATATACAGTCAAACCTGCCTTAGCGACCACCTGAATTAAACGACTTCCTTTCATATGCGACCGTATTTTTTCCTCCCAACGTTATTTACTATACTAATGACCTGAATTAAGCGACTACCTGTCAGACGCGACTAACGACCATCATATACGTGTCCCAAACACTGAAAAGCGACTTTTTTCAGCGACTTTCCGAGTTTTAAAACGGAGGCAGAAGTCATAATCAAGAAGAAACCGGACGAACTTGTCTGCTTTTAAAGATTAAAAAATACTTCAGAAATGCATGAAATGTCTTATTCTGTCTCAAAAAATGTACTGAATTTATTATCTTTGCCCTGATAACACCCAAAAACGAACGAAACTGTACTTTACTTCTAAAGAATGAAAGAAGGAGATGGGATATGGCGAAAAAACTGCCTCGCCATTCAGACGATTTTCACGAAATTTTGATAGATAAAAATACAAACATTTGCTTGGAAAGTATGAAAAAGAGTGAATAAACAGTCAACTTACTGTTTAACTGAAATTTATGTTCATTTTGAGACATTAGGACAGATATTTTCCAGTTAAAAACGTCTCCATCATTATGAAGGAAATGCAGTTACGTGACTAATAATCCGAACGGAAGTCCGGACCAGGAATTCAGGAATGCAAAAAAAAAAGTTTTTTTTTTTTTTTTTTAATGTAAATGTACCCGGCACTGGAAATAATCAGATTAGCCATTCAAACTCTTTGATAATTTTTTGTATTAAAAAATAAATTATTGTAACATGCTAAAAGAATTTAAATATATATATTAATGAAAATGAAAGAAACTGAATAATTTATAAAAATAAATATTGTACTACATACATATGTAGAAATGGGGATATTTTTATATATTGTCCATTATTATAAGCATTTTATTTCATTAAGTGAATAGTGATTTTCCTTCTTTTTTTTTTTTTTTTCTTTCGTTTTCCTCAAGAGGTCTCTTATAGATTTGATTATATTCACAATCTTAATTGATGACAGGTAATTCCTTTTCATATATGTACTAATACTTGTAGCTGATAAATTTTACATATGTGGCAGAATAATTATAAACTTTCTTTTTCGGGTAATTTTCTTTGAACCTGGATTAAGAGACCACCTGTCATATGTGACCTTTTTTATTGACTCCCTTGGAAGGTCACATATGACAGGTTTGACTGTATATACAATATATACAGTAATACGAGGCTATATAGTATATATATACAATATATACAGTAATATGAGGATATATAATATCTATATATATACAATATATACAGTAATACGAGGCTATATAATATATATATATACAATATATACAGTAATATGAGGCTATATAATATATATATATACAATATATACAGTAATATGAGGCTATATATAATATATATATATACAATATATACAGTAATATGAGGCTATATAATATATATATATACAATATATACAGTAATATGAGGCTATGTAGTATATATATATACAATATATACAGTAATATAAGGCTTTATGATATATATATATACAATATATACAGTAATATGAGGCTATATAATATATATATATATAGTGGGGTTTGGCGAGAGCTAGCAATGCTTGGACACATGCAATTCCATGCTTGCTATCTCTGCCATGTGGCGGTTTTTTGCACCCCACCTACAATTATTTGGTATAATGTTTAGATTGTACAATGATGTATTGTAATGTTGTTCAGTGTGGGACAACATGTATTGTTACATGTTTTTACGTCATGTCGTTTTTTAGGAATAAAACGGCCAACATTCAATTCACACTGGCATTACTGGTTTTCTTTGTATTTAATGGTATATTTGTATTTGATAGTATATTATGAGTGGCTCTACAGGAATAGCACATCATAAATATATATATATATACAGTAATACGAGGCTATATAGTATATATATACAATATATAATTTCGTACCCCAAGTACCTGTGTTTCAGAGTAGTCTTTATTCCTAAGTCGTCGACTTCAGTGATAGCTTCTGAGATTACCATTAATATTCTGTAAATTATATAACCTAACGGTATTGATATATTCAAACATCCATTCTGTAAATTATATAATATAACGGTATTGATATATTCAAACATCCATTCTGTAAATTATATAACCTAACGGTATTGATATATTCAAACATCAAATCTGTAAATTATATAACCTAACGGTATTGATATATTCAAACATCCATTCTGTAAATTATATAACCTAACGGTATTGATATATTCAAACATCAAATCTGTAAATTATATAACCTTACGGTATTGATATATTCAAACATCCATTCTGTAAATTATATAACCTACACGTGTTGATATATTCAAACATCCATTCTGTAAATTATATAACCTAACGGTATTGATATATTCAAACATCCATTCTGTAAATCATATAACCTAACGGTATTGATATATTCAAACATCCATTCTGTAAATCATATAACCTAACGGTATTGATATATTCAAACATCCATTCTGTAAATCATATAACCTAACGGTATTGATATATTCAAACATCCATTCTGTAAATCATATAACCTAACGGTATTGATATATTCAAACATCCATTCTGTAAATCATATAACCTAACGGTATTGATATATTCAAACATCCATTCTGTAAATCATATAACCTAACGGTATTGATATATTCAAACATCCATTCTGTAAATCATATAACCTAACGGTATTGATATATTCAAACATCCATTCTGTAAATTATATAACCTAACGGTATTGATATATTCAAACATCCATTCTGTAAATTATATAACCTAACGGTATTGATATATTCAAACATCCATTCTGTAAATTATATAGCCTAACGGTATTGATATATTCAAACATCCATTTTGTAAATTATATAACCTAACGGTATTGATATATTCAAACATCCATTCTGTAAATTATATAGCCTAACGGTATTGATATATTCAAACATCCATTCTGTAAATTATATAACCTAACGGTATTGATATATTCAAACATTCATTCTGTAAATTATATAACCTACACGTGTTGATATATTCAAACATCCATTCTGTAAATTATATAACCTAACGGTATTGATATATTCAAACATCCATTCTGTAAATTATATAACCTAACGGTATTGATATATTCAAACATCAATTCTGTAAATTATATAACCTAACGGTATTGATATATTCAAACATCCATTCTGTAAATTATATAACCTACACGTGTTGATATATTCAAACATCCATTCTGTAAATTATATAACCTAACGGTATTGATATATTCAAACATCCATTCTGTAAATCATATAACCTAACGGTATTGATATATTCAAACATCCATTCTGTAAATCATATAACCTAACGGTATTGATATATTCAAACATCCATTCTGTAAATCATATAACCTAACGGTATTGATATATTCAAACATCCATTCTGTAAATCATATAACCTAACGGTATTGATATATTCAAACATCCATTCTGTAAATTATATAACCTAACGGTATTGATATATTCAAACATCCATTCTGTAAATTATATAACCTAACGGTATTGATATATTCAAACATCCATTCTGTAAATTATATAACCTAACGGTATTGATATATTCAAACATCCATTCTGTAAATTATATAACCTAACGGTATTGATATATTCAAACATCCATTCTGTAAATTATATAACCTAACGGTATTGATATATTCAAACATCCATTCTGTAAATTATATAACCTAACGGTATTGATATATTCAAACATCCATTCTGTAAATTATATAACCTAACGGTATTGATATATTCAAACATCCATTCTGTAAATTATATAACCTAACGGTATTGATATATTCAAACATCCATTCTGTAAATTATATAACCTAACGGTATTGATATATTCAAACATCCATTCTGTAAATTATATAACCTAACGGTATTGATATATTCAAACATCAAATCTGTAAATTATATAACCTAACGGTATTGATATATTCAAACATCCATTCTGTAAATTATATAACCTAACGGTATTGATATATTCAAACATCCATTCTGTAAATTATATAACCTAACGGTATTGATATATTCAAACATCCATTCTGTAAATTATATAACCTAACGGTATTGATATATTCAAACATCCATTCTGTAAATTATATAACCTAACGGTATTGATATATTCAAACATCCATTCTGTAAATCATATAACCTAACGGTATTGATATATTCAAACATCCATTCTGTAAATCATATAACCTAACGGTATTGATATATTCAAACATCCATTCTGTAAATCATATAACCTAACGGTATTGATATATTCAAACATCCATTCTGTAAATTATATAACCTAACGGTATTGATATATTCAAACATCCATTCTGTAAATTATATAACCTAACGGTATTGATATATTCAAACATCCATTCTGTAAATTATATAACCTAACGGTATTGATATATTCAAACATCCATTCTGTAAATTATATAGCCTAACGGTATTGATATATTCAAACATCCATTCTGTAAATTATATAACCTAACGGTATTGATATATTCAAACATCCATTCTGTAAATCATATAACCTAACGGTATTGATATATTCAAACATCCATTCTGTAAATTATATAACCTAACGGTATTGATATATTCAAACATCCATTCTGTAAATTATATAACCTAACGGTATTGATATATTCAAACATCCATTCTGTAAATTATATAACCTAACGGTATTGATATATTCAAACATCCATTCTGTAAATTATATAACCTAACGGTATTGATATATTCAAACATCCATTCTGTAAATTATATAGCCTAACGGTATTGATATATTCAAACATCCATTCTGTAAATTATATAACCTAACGGTATTGATATATTCAAACATCCATTCTGTAAATTATATAATATAACGGTATTGATATATTCAAACATCCATTCTGTAAATTATATAATATAACGGTATTGATATATTCAAACATCCATTCTGTAAATTATATAGCCTAACGGTATTGATATATTCAAACATCCATTCTGTAAATTATATAACCTAACGGTATTGATATATTCAAACATCCATTCTGTAAATTATATAATATAACGGTATTGATATATTCAAACATCCATTCTGTAAATTATATAACCTAACGGTATTGATATATTCAAACATCCATTCTGTAAATTATATAATATAACGGTATTGATATATTCAAACATCCATTCTGTAAATTATATAATATAACGGTATTGATATATTCAAACATCCATTCTGTAAATCATATAACCTAACGGTATTGATATATTCAAACATCAAATCTGTAAATTATATAACCTAACGGTATTGATATATTCAAACATCCATTCTGTAAATTATATAATATAACGGTATTGATATATTCAAACATCCATTCTGTAAATTATATAATATAACGGTATTGATATATTCAAACATCCATTCTGTAAATTATATAACCTAACGGTATTGATATATTCAAACATCCATTCTGTAAATTATATAACCTAACGGTATTGATATATTCAAACATCCATTCTGTAAATTATATAACCTAACGGTATTGATATATTCAAACATCCATTCTGTAAATTATATAATATAACGGTATTGATATATTCAAACATCCATTCTGATAAGTATGATTCTGCTAATCGTAGTTTATGTTTTATGTCAAAAATATCTAAATAGGGGTCTAGGAAGAAGTAATGTAGGTATGGTCCAATAATTGTACTGGATCCTAACAAATAGACGTCCTGGCCATTGGATGTGTATTACTAGACAATGATAATTGGTCGAGTAGTAATATCAACAGTAAAGACAGGTAGGTTGTCAGTTTTTTCTGGAAAATCGGCCCGTTTATGAAGACACAAATAAAATGATCACATACAGACATAGAATATGGAACAGTTACTTAAGATACATGGGGAGGGGTGCTTTGTTAGTGACTGTTTCTTAGTGGTTTTATATATAGGGTACATGGTCGATGTTACCATGGACCAATGTAAACTAATTAAGGTGATATTAGAACAATAAGGGTACGCATATAACACTTGGGTAGGACGCAATGTTTTCGAAAATTCATAATCTACCTCCAAACACCAACTGTTCGATTACACATGCATGTGATTGATCTTTGACGTTCAGAAAATTGCATCGGCCTTGTAGCTGTGAACTCCGAAGGAGTTCAGACAGTTCTATGGTGCTCAAATAGTCTTAGGGGGTTTAGATGATCTGTTAGAGTTGAGGAGTTTATAAATTGAAACACAAAAATACAGATAAGAACAAACCAGTTATACGGTAGATATTTTTCTTCTTCCGCACAAACCTCTCCCTTACTGTGGACATATCGTTAAGTTTATATCCACACAAACCTCTCCCTTACTGTGGACATATCGTTAAGTTTATATCACACAAACCTCTCCCTTACTGTGGACATATCGTTAGGTTAATATCACACAAACCTCTCCCTTACTGTGGACATATCGTTAGGTGTATATCCACACAAACCTCTCCCTTACTGTGGACATATCGTTAAGTTTATATCCACACAAACCTCTCCCTTACTGTGGACATATCGTTAAGTTTATATCACACAAACCTCTCCCTTACTGTGGACATATCGTTAAGTTTATATCACACAAACCTCTCCCTTACTGTGGACATATCGTTAAGTTTATATCACACAAACCTCTCCCTTACTGTGGACATATCGTTAGGTTTATATCACACAAACCTCTCCCTTACTGTGGACATATCGTTAGGTTAATATCACACAAACCTCTCCCTTACTGTGGACATATCGTTAGGTTTATATCACACAAACCTCTCCCTTACTGTGGACATATCGTTAGTTTATATCACACAAACCTCTCCCTTACTGTGGACATATCGTTAGGTTTATATCACACAAACCTCTCCCTTACTGTGGACATATCGTTAGGTTAATATCACACAAACCTCTCCCTTACTGTGGACATATCGTTAGGTTTATATCACACAAACCTCTCCCTTACTGTGGACATATCGTTAGGTTTATATCACACAAACCTCTCCCTTACTGTGGACATATCGTTACCGCACACAAACCTCTCCCTTACTGTGGACATATCGTTAGGTTTATATCACACAAACCTCTCCCTTACTGTGGACATATCGTTAGGTTATATCACACAAACCTCTCCCTTACTGTGGACATATCGTTAAGTGTATATCACACAAACCTCTCCCTTACTGTGGACATATCGTTAGGTTTATATCACACAAACCTCTCCCTTACTGTGGACATATCGTTAAGTTTATATCACACAAACCTCTCCCTTACTGTGGACATATCGTTAGGTGTATATCACACAAACCTCTCCCTTACTGTGGACATATCGTTAGGTTTATATCACACAAACCTCTCCCTTACTGTGGACATATCGTTAAGTTTATATCACACAAACCTCTCCCTTACTGTGGACATATCGTTAGGTTAATATCACACAAACCTCTCCCTTACTGTGGACATATCGTTAGGTTATATCACACAAACCTCTCCCTTACTGTGGACATATCGTTAGGTTTATATCACACAAACCTCTCCCTTACTGTGGACATATCGTTAGGTTTATATCACACAAACCTGTCCCTTACTGTGGACATATCGTTAAGTGTATCACACAAACCTCTCCCGTACTGTGGACATATCGTTAGGTTAATATCCAGTACAGTATCAATTAATATCCTCTATACCTGACTCAGTCATACATTCTACCATGTTTGCTATGCAACGCCCGTTTTGATTGGTTTAAAACCATGTATTATTTAAGAAATAATTAACGATGATTCGTGTATTATTGCAGGATATACAACGAGGACGAGGATATTTTGCAATTAAATTAATAACGAAGGCCGCAGGCCTGAGTTATTAATTAAAATTGCAAAATATCCGAGTCCGAGTTGTACATGTATATCCTGCAACAATACACGAGTCAAAGTTGGTTATTTCTATTCTACCATGTACTGTTTAGTTCTGAGATCGACCTCTTTCTAATGGAAAAACAGCAAAGAAACCCCGGGAAAACCTTATTTCTTGAGTATTGTATTATTTGTTGATGAAATATACAGGCAATACAGTACTACGATCAAGAGCATCTATCATATGGCATTGATTTTGAAAATTTAAAAAAAAGGGATGTGGGAGAAAACGGGAGACCTGGGGTAACTCACGTGGTCGGGCAGGTAACCCCATACATTTTCACCTCCGATCGGGGAATCGAACCCTGGCCGCCTAGGTGAGAGGCAAGTGTAACAACTGTGCCATCCGACCATCCCGTACATACATGCATTATTACAATTAGTATTGCAGTGTAAATATCATAAATATCGCGAATTACATGTATGATTGAGTTCACCTTTCAAAGACCTTCAAAGACTGAAATCCCCTTTATACCCTTTAACATAACTTAAGATGACTCGTCATTAAAGGCCCGGCGGTGTGTTGAAAAGTCGCCAGAACACTTAGGTAGCACGCGATGTTTTCGGAATTTAATAATCTACCTCTTTCAGGCAGCAATTGTTCAATTACACATGCATGAGCTTGATCTTTCCGGGGACCTTGTAGCTGTGAACTCCGGTATGATCACGATATACTGCTCATACAATTCAGACTTTTCCAGGTCACCTAACTTACCTCAGTCTTTACAAACAACGTAACCGTTTACAACTAATCTCCATGGGAAACGTGTTTATTTCATTCCATATCATAAGTTGTCTATCTATGTCATGGTTAATTCGAAATTCCAACGCTTCGTCCATGTATTACTATAATGTACTGAGTGTGACTGCTGTCAGAAAAAACATGCAAAACCAAGGCCACGTAGCTCTGAATATAGATTTTAAACTGTTGGCGGTTGAATGCTGTCGAGTTTTTGATAAATCTTATCGCTATTTCGCTTTCTAGTGGTATACCAGGGGAGGTAATCCAATCAATATGTTTTGTACAGTTTAGTAAATCGATCCAAGCACAATATGTGTTGAAGATAGCACAGTTTGTCAGGTGTAACATTTGACTCATTAACGTTTGACAGGTACAGAAGTGTAAAGTTGGACACGGTAACGTTTGACAGGTACAGTAGTGTAAAGTTGGACACAGTAATGTTTGACAGGTACAGTAGTGTAAAGTTGGACACAGTAATGTTTGACAGGTACAGTAGTGTAAAGTTGGACACGGTAACGTTTGACAGGTACAGTAGTGTAAAGTTGGACACAGTAATGTTTGACAGGTACAGTAGTGTAAAGTTGGACACAGTAACGTTTGACAGGTACAGAAATGTAAAGTTGGACACAGTAACGTTTGACAGGTACAGTAGTGTAAAGTTGGACACAGTAACGTTTGACAGGTACAGTAGTGTAAAGTTGGACACAGTAACGTTTGACAGGTACAGAAATGTAAAGTTGGACACAGTAACGTTTGACAGGTACAGTAGTGTAAAGTTGGACACAGTAACGTTTGACAGGTACAGTAGTGTAAAGTTGGACACAGTAATGTTTGACAGGTACAGTAGTGTAAAGTTGGACACAGTAACGTTTGACAGGTACAGTAGTGTAAAGTTGGACACAGTAATGTTTGACAGGTACAGTAGTGTAAAGTTGGACACAGTAACGTTTGACAGGTACAGTAGTGTAAAGTTGGACACAGTAATGTTGACAGGTACAGTAGTGTAAAGTTGGACACAGTAACGTTTGACAGGTACAGAAATGTAAAGTTGGACACAGTAACGTTTGACAGGTACAGTAGTGTAAAGTTGGACAAAGTAACGTTTGACAGGTACAGTAGTGTAAAGTTGGACACAGTAACGTTTGACAGGTACAGTAGTGTAAAGTTGGACACAGTAATGTTTGACAGGTACAGTAGTGTAAAGTTGGACACAGTAACGTTTGACAGGTACAGTAGTGTAAAGTTGGACACAGTAATGTTTGACAGGTACAGTAGTGTAAAGTTGGACACAGTAACGTTTGACAGGTACAGAAATGTAAAGTTGGACACAGTAACGTTTGACAGGTACAGTAGTGTAAAGTTGGACATAGTAACGATTGACAGGTACAGTAGTGTAAAGTTGGACACAGTAATGTTTGACAGGTACAGAAATGTAAAGTTGGACACAATAACGTTTGACCGGTACAGTAGTGTAAAGTTGGACACAGTAATGATTGACTGGTACAGTAGTGTAAAGTTGGACACAGTAACGTTTGACAGGTACAGTAGTGTAAAGTTTGACACAATAACGTTTGACAGGTACAGTAGTGTAAAGTTGGACACAGTAATGTTTGACAGGTACAGTAGTGTAAAGTTGGACACAGTAATGATTGACTGGTACAGTAGTGTAAAGTTGGACACAGTAATGTTTGACAGGTACAGAAATGTAACATTTGACACATTAACGTTTGACAGGTACAGTAGTGTAAAGTTGGACACAGTAACGTTTGACAGGTACAGTAGTGTAAAGTTGGACACAGTAATGTTTGACAGGTATAGAAATGTAAAGTTGGACACAGTAACGTTTGACAGGTACAGTAGTGTAAAGTTGGACACAGTAACGATTGACAGGTACAGAAGTGTAAAGTTGGACACAGTAATGATTGACAGGTACAGTAGTGTAAAGTTGGACACAGTAATGATTGACAGGTACAGAAGTGTAAAGTTGGACACAGTAATGTTTGACAGGTACAGAAGTTGTGAAGTTAGACAAAGTAACGTTTGACAGGTACAGAAATGTAAAGTTGGACACAGTAACGTTTGACAGGTACAGAAATGTAAAGTTAGACAAAGTAACGTTTGACAGGTACAGAAATGTAAAGTTGGACACAGTAACGTTTGACAGGTACAGAAGTGTAAAGCTGGACACAGTAATGATTGACAGGTACAGAAATGTAAAGTTGGACACAGTAACGTTTGACAGGTACAGAAATGTAAAGTTGGACACAGTAACGTTTGACAGGTACAGTAGTGTAAAGTTGGACACGGTAACGTTTGACAGGTACAGTAGTGTAAAGTTGGACACAGTAACGTTTGACAGGTACAGAAGTGTAAAGTTGGACACAGTAATGATTGACAGGTACAGAAATGTAAAGTTGGACACAGTAACGTTTGACAGGTACAGAAATGTAAAGTTGGACACAGTAACGATTGACAGGTACAGTAGTGTAAAGTTGGACACAGTAATGTTTGACAGGTACAGTAGTGTAAAGTTGGACACAGTAATGTTTGACAGGTACAGTAGTGTAAAGTTGGACACAATAACGTTTGACAGGTACAGTAGTGTAAAGTTGGACACAGTAACGTTTGACAGGTACAGTAGTGTAAAGTTGGACACAGTAATGTTTGACAGGTACAGTAGTGTAAAGTTGGACACAGTAACGTTTGACAGGTACAGTAGTGTAAAGTTGGACACAGTAATGTTTGACAGGTACAGTAGTGTAAAGTTGGACACAGTAATGATTGACAGGTACAGAAGTGTAAAGTTGGACACGATAACGTTTGACAGGTACAGAAATGTAAAGTTTGACAGGTACAGAAATGTAAAGTTGGACACAGTAACGTTTGACAGGTACAGTAGTGTAAAGTTGGACACAGTAACGTTTGACAGGTACAGAAATGTAAAGTTGGACACAGTAACGTTTGACAGGTACAGAAATGTAAAGTTGGACACAGTAACGTTTGACAGGTACAGAAATGTAAAGTTGGACACAGTAACGTTTGACAGGTACAGTAGTGTAAAGTTGGACACAGTAATGATTGACAGGTACAGTAGTGTAAAGTTGGACACAATAACGTTTGACAGGTACAGTAGTGTAAAGTTGGACACTATATCTGTTCAAGTTTGAGACGCTATGACTATGTTATGTTTAATATTATCTGTATGTGCTGTCACGATAAAAGTTAAACAAGTATTCACATTTTCTCACTGTCAAAGACATACATGTTATCGCTAATATATCACGGGGGAGTAGGTCCCAGTAACATATCAGTCTAACTGATATCATAGCCAACATTACACGGTACTAAATCATTCTTAAAATGTAGCGAAGTACAGAAAACAAAGTGGAAGGAGAGATCTGATTTAGATTGCTACAATCTAACACAACTGTCAAGTTTTAAAGGACACGTGTACTAAACTCACCTGTAAACGATAGGCGTGTGTCCGACCTTCACACAGATCAGGTTTTCATTAGCTTTGTCTTTTGAAAAAAAGAAATACGCTGGTAAAAATATTGATACTAATGTGATCTTTTATTTATCAGAGCAGACTTCATGATATATAGAAATAAAATCAATTTTTTGGAAGTTCTTTAGAAGGTTGGTTTAAACATGCAAGTACACAAACACAAACAAAAAACAGGTTGCAAATAATATTGAAGGGAAGCAACTCGTGTTTACTTGGTAGACGCGCTGATTACACACAAGACAGGCATACAGGGATGAAACACAATTAAGTATGCTAATTATGTGACTGAGTAGACAATTACAAGGAGTTACGATAAAAATGTTTATATAGAGTAGCAATGGATCATTCAGTTTATTAGTAGATGCTTAAAATCATGAAAGCATACAAGTTCATGTAAGAATGAACTGTATGAAGTCTGCTTATCATTGTACCAGAATTTGTCATAGTTTGGTTTATTTCATTTATTATTATTTAACGTCCTATCAACAGCTAGGTTAACTTTAAGGACGGCCTCCTGTGCGTGCGACATGCATGCGTGTGGTGAGTGCAAATTGTTTTGCTGGAGGCCACCGTATGTTCGTGTTAAGTCTCTTTGTGATAGTCCGGAACTTTTGCCGATTTATAGTGCTACCTCACTGAAGCATACTGCCAAAAACACCCACCAGGACACCTCACCTGGTCACGTTATACTGACAACGGGCAAACCAGTCGCCCCACTACCAAAATTCTGAGCGCTAAGCAGGAGTAGTAACTGACTCTAGTATGTCTCGACCAGGGAGTTGTCACACACGTGGTATGCAAACTAGAGTACCCGTGCCCAGACACCTACTCAAATATCTGCCTCTGTCTCTGACTTGTTATGTACCCGTGCTCAGACTTACTTAAATCTCTTCCATTTTGTCTCTGACTTGTTATGCTATCGTAACTTTTTTCTGCACAAATCTTAAATTCACACCACTTAAATGTGATACATCTATCTAAAACAAGTATAGCCTGCTGTTTATACATGACCAACATATAGATATACGTCAATTTCTCTATTACCGCCCTCCAAACGGCTGAGTTTCTCTTTCTATCTTTTCAGTTTAAAGCGAATAAATGAATTAGTAATTGCTTTCTGAAGAGAAATTCTATCTACTCCTCAGTGTTTGGTACCAACAGTTGGACTTCATTTTAGATAGATTTCAATTTATATAAGGCAATATCAATAGTCATTATGTCACGTCAAGGTAATATATATACTAAGATTTCTTCCCTTAAATGACATGTCAATCTATTTGTTGGAACCATCAACTTATAAAATGTAAGTAAATATCAATGTTGATGTCAAAAGTTTAAAAACTGTACACAATAAGTGCAAACAAGTGTGACCTCTCGTTTTATGGGGCACTATAATGTAAATCACCTTACTGTGCATGATTTGTACCAATGTGTTTTGTACAAATATGGGAAGGGGCTCCATATGCATGTATGTTAGGTTTTTAGTATTAGTCCTTTCTTTTCCGATTGAAGTTCATGGAGAATAAGGCACATGTTTTTGGGTTTTTTTTAAATGCTTTTTTAAAATGCAATAAAAATTCATAGCTATATATACTATTTACATAATTATGCACCTTTATTTTAAATTTTAAATTCCAAATAAATCACTGTTATATGATGATCCATATTTTTGCATGTCATTTGAATGTATAAAATGACTTTTAAATTGCCAGGCTTGTTGAACCTTTACTCAAATATGTTTAGTTATGTGCAAATGTTCATCAAATCCAGTCACAAATTGATTTCTTAAAGTCATTGTATCTTTGTAATGCTCGTTTTCTTTTTCTAAATATATCCTTATATACAGCCCAATAGTAAAGTAAGAGTTGCTTCCCTTTATTCGGTTATGTGGCTTCGGTGACGAACTATAAAGGACATACTACCAAACTAGCTGTGGTATCAACGTGTCATCATTAAAGTGTGCGTACCCCGGACTGTAATGGAGAGTAGGTACCCGTCACGTGATGTGGCTATTATATACGATATAGGCATTCAAGTCTTGATAAAAAGCAGTTTTTATGTTGAAGAATGATATGATTTTTTGACAAAAGCGCAGCACGATTTAGAATATGAAAAATATCCAATTAAATATTATTTAACGTGTCAGCAATAATATTGTGTTTATTACTGTTTAAGGTATGAACTTCTCTGATACGTTATCCATCTCACGCGCTCAGCTTTTGTTGTATTCTGCATGAAGAGTTTTATATTTTTTATTGTATTAACAGCATTTTGAATTATTAAATATACATATATACTACAGAAATTGGCACTAGGAAAATATAATAACAACCACCTTGTTAATTAAATACGAACATTGTAAATTAATCCATGCATATATACGTGTATCAACATGCAATATACATCATCACAGAGATTGAAAGGGTTGTTGTACGTTCATGCTGGTATAAATATCGGTTTTATTTATATTGGCTAAAGCCCTCTACGACGACAATAAAAAAAATACATTATCAACTTTGTAAACAAATTCAATTCAATTCATTTCCAAATGCAACACAGACTATAGGATTCCAAGATACATATATATTATACAACACTTCATGGGTACAACAGTAGTAAACTCGACGAGATGTGAACTAGGATGATATGCAATAAGGAGTTCATTAACATATAAACTTGTGCTTACTTGTCTAGAATCAATCTATCTAGAAATCCACGTGTTAAAGAAGCACTATTGCTAGTATACCTTCATAAGTGTTGCTACATTGTACCAGAGCTTATGAAATAAATGATTTGAAAAAAACTTCTACAATAAAAATTAACCCAAAGAATTAAGTAATAGATTCAGATCTCCTTAAACACAATCAGTTCTTTGCTGCTAAAGTTCGAAGGTAAACAAAAATTGTTTATATGGTGAAATTGAAATTCCAACTGGAATCATATCTATCTAGCTTTGGCGACTCCAATCTGAGACGACTATACATTAAGATTAGAGTTAGCATGACCTCAATCTGAGACGACTATACACTAAGTTTAGAGTGAGTATGACCTCAATCTGAGACGACTATACACTAAGTTTAGAGTGAGTATGACCTCAATCTGAGACGACCATACACTAAGTTTAGAGTGAGCATGACCTCAATCTGGGACGACTATACACTTAGTTTAGAGTGAGCAAGACTTCAATCTGAGACGACTATACACTAAGTTTAGAGTGAGCATGACCTCAATCTGAGACGACTATAAACTAAGTTTAGAGTGAGCATGACCTCAATCTGAGACGACTATAAACTAAGTTTAGAGTGAGTATGACCTCAATCTGAGACGACTATACACTTAGTTTAGAGTGAGCATGACCTCAATCTGAGACGACTATACACTTAGTTTAGAGTGAGCATGACTTCAATCTGAGACGACTATACACTAAGTTTAGAGTGAGCATGACCTCAATCTGAGACGACTATACATTAAGTTTAGAGTGAGCATGACCTCAATCTGAGACGACTATACACTAAGTTTAGAGTGAGCATGACCTCAATCTGAGACGACTATACACTAAGTTTAGAGTGAGCATGACTTCAATCTGAGACGACTATACACTAAGTTTAGAGTGAGCATGACCTCAATCTGAGACGACTATACATTAAGTTTAGAGTGAGCATGACCTCAATCTGAGACGACTATAAACTAAGTTTAGAGTGAGCATGACCTCAATCTGAGACGACTATACACTAAGTTTAGAGTGAGCATGACCTCAATCTGAGACGACTATACATTAAGTTTAGAGTGAGCATGACCTCAATCTGAGACGACTATAAACTAAGTTTAGAGTGAGCATGACCTCAATCTGAGACGACTATACACTTAGTTTAGAGTGAGCATGACCTCAATCTGAGACGACTATACACTAAGTTTAGAGTGAGCATGACCTCAATCTGAGACGACTATAAACTAAGTTTAGAGTGAGCATGACCTCAATCTGAGACGACTATAAACTAAGTTTAGAGTGAGCATGACCTCAATCTGAGACGACTATAAACTAAGTTTAGAGTGAGCATGACCTCAATCTGAGACGACTATACACTAAGTTCAGAGTGAGTATGACCTCTATCGGAAGGTGATAAGGTATTACCGTTTTGTGAGCTAGTACCTCTGAGATTAGATTGAGAACATGTCTATACAGTCATTAGAGCCGAGGAGAGTGGACTTGTAATCAGTATATAACCCAATACTCAACTTATCACTTGTACTGTTAATAGAAAATATAACAACTAAAATCTTGAAATTGGCATTTTTTCCCTTTACGGATTTTAAACACGCAATAAGATGAGAAATCTTGATTGATGATTTTTGAATAATATTATGCTTTATTATAAACCGTTTCCATAAAAAGTAAATATCGGCGTCAGACATATATCTGTTGTATATATATACTTAACTCTGTTTTAACCCTAGCAGTCATTGTAGTTAGGCTTCTGTGTCTCTACTTCAATAGTTAATGTTTACATGAACTATACAATCTATATTTATTAAAGAAGATAATGATGAATACCTTAACCACGAATACAACATACCTACATGTACATACAACATACCTACATGTACAACTACCTATATCGATAGCTCTCCCCTGTAATATTTTATAATGCCAGATCTCTGGACTAATATTTCTATTATAAAGCATGTAATGTCAATATTACGCCATACGTTTTCTGTAGATTTAATCACACGGGCACCGTCTAGTGGACAGTCAGATTTACAAATTACATAAGTGTGTGTGAGAGGGTCTGTGTGAGAGGGTCTGTATGAGAGGGTCTGTGTGAGAGGGTCTGTGTGAGAGGGTCTGTATGAGAGGGTCTGTGTGAGAGGGGGTCTGTATGAGAGGGTCTGTATGAGAGGGTCTGTATGAGAGGGGGTCTGTATGAGAGGGTCTGTGTGAGAGGGTCTGTATGAGAGGGTCTGTATGAGAGGGGGTCTGTATGAGAGGGTCTGTGTGAGAGGGTCTGTATGAGAGGGGGTCTGTATGAGAGGGGGTCTGTATGAGAGGGTCTGTATGAGAGGGGGTCTGTATGAGAGGGTCTGTGTGAGAGGGTCTGTATGAGAGGGTCTGTATGAGAGGGGGTCTGTATGAGAGGGTCTGTATGAGAGGGTCTGTGAGAGAGGGTCTGTGTGAGAGGGTCTGTATGTGTAGACATACATGTACAGTGTAGTTTGTTTCCAACTTAAAGACATAAAAATAAATTATTTTGATAAAAAGACAAACATCAGCAGGAACTTAGACGAGTGTTTCCCCGGATACAACAAATAAACCTTGTCTAAGTTAGATATTTATATAAATAAACCTTGTCTAAGTTAGATATTTATCTAAATAAACCTTGTCTAAGTTAGATATTTATCTAAATAAACCCTATCTAAGTTAGATATGTATCTAAATAAACCTTGTCTAAGTTAGATATTTATCTAAATAAACCCTGTCTAAGTTATATATTTATCTAAATAAACCTTGTCTAAGTTAGATATTTATCTAAATAAACCCTGTCTAAGTTAGATATTTATCTAAATAAACCTTGTCTAAGTTAGATATTTATCTAAATAAACCCTGTCTAAGTTAGATATTTATCTAAATAAACCCTGTCTAAGTTATATATTTATCTAAATAAACCCTGTCTAAGTTAGATATTTATCTAAATAAACCTTGTCTAAGTTAGATATTTATCTAAATAAACCCTGTCTAAGTTAGATATTTATCTAAATAAACCTTGTCTAAGTTAGATATTTATCTAAATAAACCTTGTCTAAGTTAGATATTTATCTAAATAAACCTTGTCTAAGTTATATATATTTATCTAAATAAACCTTGTCTAAGTTAGATATTTATCTAAATAAACCTTGTCTAAGTTAGATATTTATCTAAATAAACCCTGTCTTAGTTAGATATTTATCTAAATAAACCTTGTCTAAGTTAGATATTTATCTAAATAGACCTTGTCTCAATTATATATTTATCTAAATAAACCTTGTCTAAGTTAGATATTTATCTAAATAAACCTTGTCTAAGTTATATATTTATCTAAATAAACCTTGTCTAAGTTAGATATTTATCTAAATAAACCTTGTCTAAGTTAGATATTTATCTAAATAGACCTTGTCTCAATTATATATTTATCTAAATAAACCTTGTCTAAGTTAGATATTTATCTAAATAAACCCTGTCTTAGTTAGATATTTATCTAAATAAACCTTGTCTAAGTTAGATATTTATCTAAATAGACCTTGTCTCAATTATATATTTATCTAAATAAACCTTGTCTAAGTTAGATATTTATCTAAATAAACCTTGTCTAAGTTATATATTTATCTAAATAAACCTTGTCTAAGTTAGATATTTATCTAAATAAACCTTGTCTAAGTTAGATATTTATCTAAATAGACCTTGTCTTAGTTAGATATTTATCTAAATAAACCTTGTCTAAGTTAGATATATTTATCTAAATAAACCTTGTCTAAGTTAGATATATTTATCTAAATAAACCTTGTCTTAGTTAGATATTTATCTAAATAAACCTTGGATAAGTTACATGTATATATTTATCTAAATAAACCTTGTCTTAGTTAGATATTTATCTAAATAAACCTTGTCTAAGTTAGATATTTATCTAAATAAACCTTGTCTAAGTTATATATATTTATCTAAATAAACCCTATCATAGTTAGATGTTTATCTAAAAATAAACCTTGTCTCAATTATATATATTTATCTAAATAAACCTTGTCTAAGTTAGATATATTTATCTAAATAAACCTTGTCCAAGTTAGATATTTATCTAAATAAACCTTGTCTCAATTATATATATTTATCTAAATAAACCTTGTCTCAATTATATATATTTATCTAAATAAACCTTGTCTAAGTTATATATTTATCTAAATAAACCTTGTCTAAGTTAGATATTTATCTAAATAAACCTTGTCTTAGTTAGATATTTATCTAAATAAACCTTGTCTAAGTTATATATATTTATCTAAATAAACCTTGTCTAAGTTAGATATTTATCTAAATAAACCTTGTCTAAGTTATATATATTTATCTAAATAAACCTTGTCTCAATTATATATATTTATCTAAATAAACCTTGTCTTAGTTAGACATTTATCTAAATAGACCTTGTCTAAGTTATATATATTTATCTAAATAAACCTTGTCTAAGTTAGATATTTATCTAAATAAACCTTGTCTAAGTTAGATATTTATCTAAATAAACCTTGTCTTAGTTAGATATTTATCTAAATAAACCTTGTCTAAGTTATATATTTATCTAAATAAACCTTGTCTAAGTTATATATATTTATTTAAATAAACATTGTCTAAGTTAGATATTTATCTAAATAAACCTTGTCTTAGTTAGATATTTATCTAAATAAACTTTGGTTAAGTTATATATATTTATCTAAATAAACCTTGTCTAAGGTAGATATTTATCTAACTAAACTTTGTCTGAGTTAGATATTTATCTAAATTGGCAATTTATTCATATTTAAGCTCAGATATGACAGAAACGTGTGTTTGTTAATGAACAAGATGAATTACTGTGTTTATATGAGAACTATTTTTTTGCGATTAAAACATAATCTTTTTTGTTTTCCCCAGCATCATTTGAAAAACAATATCAGATTTACATTAAACTAGCCAGATTTTTACGGCGCAAAACTCTACACCCCTGATAAAACAAATTTTGCAACCATCCGAGAAAATATCTGGACTTGATAAAAAATACTTATCTGACTAAAAAGTTTATATTTTTTTCGTCCGTTATGATCAGAAATTTATCTTTTTAGTAAATCATCGGTTTTTATCCCAATCATGAAGGCACTATAGTACAGTATTGTTATTCCTGAAATCTCATTCTCTGTACTTTATTACATGGGTCGCACGACACTGACTTAGATGTGAGGTATGATTCTAATTAATTTCAATGGAATGAGCTTTGAGGTCAGTACTAAAGTAGATACAGCTGAATATCAGGAAAATGCAATCTTTTTAGGAGGGAGACTGTCTTTATTTTAACAGTGCTTCATTAAGTTGTTTGGACATGAAGAATCACTGCCTTTAACTATTTATTGCGGAACTTTCACGCACCATTTCTGTGTGAAATGGTGTTGTTTGCCTTAATTTATTCTCACAAACCTTGCAGGTGCGTCCCCATTTTGTGACCTGCCATGATAAACCTTCTAATACATGCGTTTTCCAGGCAGGTTTTTATTTATGGTATCCTTTATATACATTTTTAGTGTTTTATTGTACACATATCAATCAGTTTTGTTTTCCCTCTCCATTCTGTAAATAATTTTACGGTGATAACCTTTTATATCATTCCACATAAGAGCATTATTGATAAAAGATAAACTTTCAAGAAAACCGATACATCACGCACACGTTCAAAGTCTGCATACATGAGATCACGTGTCATGACAGTGGTTATATGTACCCTAGTCCATACCAGGATAACTAATGTTACCCCAGTCCATCTGATGATGATGTGTCGTCATGACGACTGTTGCCCCAGACAGTCTGATGATGACCTGTCGTCAAGATTACTGTTACCCCGGCTCATGTAATAATGACCTGTCGTCAGGACGACTGTTACCCCGGCCCATGTAATAATGACCTGTCGTCATGACTACTGTTACCCCAGCCCGTGTGATGATGATGTGTCGTTATGACGTTGGCTACCCCAGACCATGTGATGATGATGTGTCGTTATGACGTTGGCTACCCCAGACCATGTGATGATGATGTGTCGTCATGACTACTGTTAACCCAGCCCGTGTGATGATGTGTCGTCATGACGACTGTTACCCCAGACCATGTGATGATGATGTGTCGTCACGACGTTGGCTACCCCAGCACACTCGACCATTAAGAAGAACGTGTGGTCGATGTTCTATGTGGTTAACCACTTACCCCGGGCCAAACACTCCCAGAGTTAGTGCATTAATATGATCCAACTACGTGGGACATAACAACATCTAACCCATCCAGCCTTGTCCAATAATTTTTACTGGGTTTGTCTTTTTTCATTTTGTTACAGAAAACAGGATTTCTCACACCAAGACGATTATATAGTCCAAATAATTTGCGTGTAAACTTATAGCAACAAAAATGAAAATAAACTGCCAAAATATCGTTTGGAACTGGAAGTTATAGAGAATACCTATAACCAGATAGCTAATATAGGTTATATTGCCAATCGCCATAACTAACTTCAACAAATTATAACAATATACATTTGTTTTAGGTATTTCATATTTATTCATATAAACTTACAAAAATATAATATCAAATATATAACATTTTAACAACATTTAACAAAATCACAAATAAATAAATTAGTGAGAAAGAACAACATGGTACATTATGTAGCTTATCTTGCACGAAAATTGTAGTTTAGTGTACATTGTTCACCGATGGGACTAAATCTTAGAACTGAAGACTTCGTCCTCTAAGTCATTGCCGTTTGCACTGACTAATACTGAATAATGGATGTCGGATGATATGATGAATGTTCTGAAATTAATCGCCACTTGTAAAGCAGAATGAATCACTCCCTAACACAGATACTCACTAAACGACCGGGAAATTATCGGTCATTCCAACAAACAACTTAGAACTCTAAGTAACTTTGTAAAGCTAAAATATACTATATTTGTATGAACACATATTTTGATATTGATTATCATATTAAATTCCTACAAGCTTTATATACTATATATAGTATTCTACTAGAGTTCATATTCACTCTCCTGCACAGCTTATTTCCTTGTGGTGAGTTTGCTATGCCAGTACTTGGCGAGGTCACGAGAAACACTAATGACGATGATCTTGGCGAGGTCACGAGAAACACTAATGACGATAATGAGTAAGTCCTTGTATCACAGGTATGCTTGTCAAACACAATAATCTCAGTTTCCATTTAATGGCTCTACGTCGTTCTTTGATTGTCGTCAACTTACACCGGAATTGCGATGAAATTGCACTGTTGCATTGATTGCTGCAATCGTATAAAGAAATCCCTTGGGAATGTTCTCAAATCTAGCCGGTAGCTTTGAAAGCCGAATACGAATGTCCAGCTTATAGAGATATCCGGGTTCCATGGACGCGGGACTGTCCAGTGGAGATTTACTGGCCACCACAATCGGGTAGTGGGGGTTTGGAGTTTCCGGTACTATGGGTAGTACGCTGGAGAAGAGTCGCGCATGCGTGATCTCAGTCCTTCCAGCCGTGGGAATTGGATCCGAACTTGTATACGAGTCTCCGGCCGTCAACACGGTCAAGTATGCCTCGCTTATAGTAATACCTGAAGAAACGTAATAAAATGGAAATTATTGTAAACATCTCTTTATACATTATTATTATCATAATTAAATCATCCATGCATGAACTGATTAACCCGTCACAATCTAACATGCAGCACATTAGTACATGTATTAAATTATCGCTTTAATTTTCAAATGATTCTTGAAAAGTTGCTCGAAAGCATTTATAATTGATTAATTACTTTAATTAAATTTCTTTTCTGATAACATATTTTTAAATTATTACTATTATTTTTTTTTTCATTTCAATAAATATACGATTTATGTTAGCAGAAAATTATTATTACAATATTTCATTAGAAAAGCAAATTTGAAAATAGTGAAAGATAATTAAATAAAGGCAAGTTATAAAAGATAAAAAGAAATAAGTGTTAAAGAAATATAAATGTTAAAATAAAGAAAGAAGGTAACAATCAGTAGCGATAATTTTTTAAAGTGTTAAAAGGTTAGAATTAAGGGTTAGATAGGAGGTTAGTAAGATATAAAGAAACGTACATCAACGATAGCGAAATAGAAAAGCAAACAGGAGTTCATACTCAAAGCTAATAAGCTCATAAGTGAGGAAAAGAATCAAGAAAAGGGAAGATAATTTGTGGAATGGTATTAACCTAAGCGATCCCAGTCTACACTGCTTTCCAACCGAAAGCTTTGGGGCCGAACCGGAAACACAATTTCTTCGGGAATTTCCCATTTTTGGGTACACCAGCAAAATAATCTGCAGATCTGCAAAACCTGTTGTACAAAAATAATGGCTCTGTTAAAACATCATCAAGTGCCCAGTAACCAAACATTGCAGCTACTACTCGGCTGACTGGTCCGTCATATTTACAGCTATAGATTCACCACAGTTACATACACTTTTGTATGTATGGTTTAACCATTTATTGCATGCATACTACTATATAATATTGTAAACCTGTCACCAATAATCGCCATGATATATATATATATTATATACACTATAAGTAAACCTTCCACCACTAACATCACTAATCGAGGCTACTAGTATATCGACGGACAACACAATACAATTAATGCACATGCCAACAAAACTTTCAGATAAACAGGAAGTACTGAAAGAGAAAATTTAGCGACGAACAGTTATACAACATGTAATTCAACGTACCTCATGGCTCTACTGAGTTTCTCGTACGTCATTCCAGGGTTGCTTTTCTTCCTTCCCCACATTTGTGCCACGGCTTCTGATTGGACAAATCGGAACACCCCTGATTCTTTATCTTCCCATTTCAGGAGACTTGGGTTTAGCTGGGGATCTTTTAACAAGTCGCGGATGAATTCCCACAAATGATTTCCTTTTGAGCCTGCGAGAAAAAAAAATAATAATATTAATCTAATACGGGTCCAATTGTGAGAAATATAGAAAAGTTGATAATTTCTGAACATTTTGTAACCAAGCAATAAGTGATAAAAAGCGTGATAGTTAAGTCATAAGTAATACATGTTTTATAAACTTACATTGGCCGTGTTTTCTGCCCCTGTTTGATTTGCCATCCTCACTCTCAAAGCCTCCGTCACTGGACGAGGTACTGCCGTGAGACCGCCGTGATGGTGCTTTCTTCTTTGGCTCCTTCTTAACAACAACAACAACATCAGCCTCTTCGTCGGAAAACAATTGCGATGGGAGCCGGGAGTCGCATTCACTTTCTGCTTCTACGAATTGTAAAACAATATATATCAATAAATGAACGTAAATCCAAAAATTTCTAAAATGAGATGAGAACGGATGATAATATTGATTTCCTTTATTAGTGAGTGTTATATACAGGAAACAACCTACCTCCACTGATGTAGCCTTGGTCAGTTCGGTCCACTTGGATGTCCATATCATCATCAAAGTCATACCAGGCGCCTGCGATGTTCACTTTTGGGACGCCATCTTGGATTTCTAGCATGGTATCCAGGTTGTTGTCAAGCATTTCTGATAGGCAAAGTATGAATTTGTTAGATAAATAAAAAAAATGTTGAAAATGAATTATTCGCTTAAATTCGTATTAACTATTTTCACCTTTTATAATTATTCTAATTGTTATAAATTAATTGCTTTGTATTTACCTCTATTTTCTATAATTATCACTATCGAATTGATGACACCTGTCTTGTGCTACAATTTTGTGTACTTTTAAAGGTAAACCTACCACTGGTTTGAGCATCGCTGACTTCCATATCTGGTATGGTTTGTGGAAGAGAGAACAGTTCCCTGGGGAAGTTTAGACTAACGCTGTCACCTGTAGTGGGGTCGACTGAGGCCGGAGGCATAAATTTAGCTGTAAATCAAACAAGCAATGTGTAAGTAGAGATTTAAACATAGATTAGTCAGGTAATATTTATACATAAAATAAAAACTACCCAAAACCTAGATAAATAACAGAAATAAAAGGACTATAGTTACAAATTATTGACATTTTATTTTTTTGATAATATGTATCTGGTTTATGTAAATATATATCGCCTTACCTTCATTAAATATTTGTCGGAAAAGCTCGAAGTAGTAGGAGCCATACTCGGGGTCTCTCTCTATAAAATCCTGTTGGGACATTTGACATAGTTTTTGCCCTGTAATTGTCTGGAAATTTTCTCCTCGGAGTCTGGCAACATCCAGATGATTTTCGGCAGCCACAAAATATATCCAGTCAAGAACCTCGTTATTGTTCCAATGCTCGGGGTGCTTCTCTGTCCAGCTCTTCATGTTCTTATCCTCAAACGAGCAGACATATTCTAAACATAAAAATAAAATATTTAAACATTTAGCAGGTGACACATATAGTATTAACATGTCGTTTTAGGCGATTAATATTAATATATTAATGCAGTTTCATTTATTGTTCATAAGACAATTGAATATTATATCTAATTAATTAATACACACATACTTACATGGTGTTATGAGAGTTACAACGATTATAAAATTATATTATTTAGATTACCTTGTTTGTATAATTAGCTGGTATAATAGGTAGACTTATTTTGATAATTAACTCGTATTACCAAGAACATATTTTTGTATAATTAGATGGTTTCATTTGGTTTTACCTTGCTTGAATCCCTCAAAGGTGTCTGTTAAATCCATAAATGTTTTGTTGCTAATACTGGAGACATCGGATTCGCCCATCACATATTCAGACACTTTTTCAAGTTTCACGTCGCATGGTTCGTACAAGGAAATATTGTCCATATCAAATTCCGGAGTGAAAGTTTCTGTCAACTGAAGTGGAAATAATAAAATATTAGCTTGCTACAAATATATGATGTACTACTTAATCCAATTCATATACAAATAATAAACTGAACAAATTCTTAAGAGATCAAACTCAATTATTTGCGACTTTTTTAAACTTATAGTTTATAAATAAAAGTATAAAATATGAATATACTTACAGCTTGTGTAGGACAGGAGACAGCCATCTGTACCAAATGATTCTGTATCCAAGAATACTGAACTGTGTTTCCTTGGTTTCTGCAATAGTTAACAGCAGATTGATAATAATGACACTGTTGTCCGTACATTGTGAATCCTTTATAATCTCCTTATCAAGTGGAGATGGTTTCACTCTCAAGTCACTTAGCCAAATGATACATAGGTCAAGTGAGGAAACGCTTTTATATCTAGTGTGTAGGAGGCGGGGACATGGATTTCATGTAAGTGCAAATTGACCCAAGGGTATATGTGAGTCGTGAGCGGTCAAGACTTTCGTCAACACCCCTTTAAATTCATTCGGTATACCAAGTAAGCAAGGTGCATCCTCAGGCTAATTAATTCAAATGCATAGTGGAATCTGTCATCGCTGTCGATCACTAAGGTGATCGATGATATGACGAGAGATCAGTTGGTACCTTGTAGGTCTAGCCTTTCCCTACAGAAGGCGACGCAACGCTAACATAACCCGGTGTAAACATAGGCCCCGCAGACAAGATGGTAATGATATCAAACGCTCTACCGTCTAGGCGACAATTTGTTTAGATAATGGTAGGCATTTATGGAGTTTGTATCACTTGGAATGTATTAAATATCCATCAAGCTAAATAAACTTTAAAGTGTCATAACTAAATATTACAGACGACAAGACAAGAACATTATGGTAAGATGACACTATGGAAACTACAATACATCAATGCTATAGATGTCACTGTACCCTGTATCCTATCAGCTTTCATCAAAATATTACTGAAATATTTTCTACACGGAACAAATGCGTAAATGTTTGCATATTATGATGTTAAAAAAAATTAAGTAAATGCAGGAAAAATAATAAATTTGTATTGTTCATCTTTTATCTAATAATGCAATTAAAAAAATAAACGAAAGGAAAATAATTATAAATGAAATGAAAACCTAATTCGAATCCGCCAACCAAAATATATTAATACAATAATACATAATTAACTAAATTATTGTATTATGTACACTTACCAAATCAAGAGCTGCAGTTGCACAACTACTTGCTATGAATAATTCTTCAATACACTAATACACCATAGATACACAGACTGTCACTCTGTCGCTATCACACAATGTTATGGTTAACTTGGCCTCGTGTACCTGATTAAATACACAGATACATCACGTGGCGCAGGAATAAAAAGGTGGTGGCTTCACTGAATCGTATACTGGATATATAGGGAATTTCCCTTTTCTGCCGTCTCTGCCGTGATTGGCCACTCATACGGTGACGTTCATGCGTACTCATTTCATCCTATATCTAGGTCATTGATTAAAACGGCCTGAGAACCATGCTCCATTGTTTCATTAACACACACAGTGGTTATATGGTAAACTAATACATAGCTGCCCAATCTAGTCCTGTCATATCAATCTAATAACAATGCTAAAATGTTATTGTTGTTTTTTATAACGCAACGAAGTTAATTATCAACAAGCGATATGCATATGTGTATGTGTATACATGTGTATTGATTCTAGAGACATGCAGGGATCATTGTCTACTGCAAAACGCTAGAATATGGAATATCATTAAAACGTGAAACAAACCACCATAGGGCCAATATTTATCGTGGAATTTTTGCGTTACGAACTGGTGGAGACTTGAATGACAACACATCTGCGTGTTTCGGTCGATATCTAGAAAGATGCATGCTTGTAGTGATATCCAAGTCGACATTCAGTAAGCCTGTCGCTGTCTAGGTTAATAACATATGGACTCCAGTCGGTATCTAGTGCATCTTTTAGTCTTTTTGATTAGTGCATGTATAGTTTTTCCTTTTAGTATAAAGTATATATAAGTTCTCCTTTGTTACAGTTTTATTATGTGTATACTATATACTATAAGTCCTGTCTGTTAAGTATCTAATATTTCTTTTAATGATTCGTCTCTTGTTAGACTCAGCTAGTCTCTAAACATAATTCCCGTCTACCACATTTTTTTAATATCATAAATCCATGACGGATAAAAGTGGATATGGTAAATGAACACAAATATTGGACCAATAAAGTAAACATTATATCAGACCAATAAAGTAAACATTATATCATAAGGCCAAAGGTGTTGCACACCTGTTGATATACAACAGACATACATCGCTACACTTTTAGGGTCAATGTATCCATATTTGGTTAGCAATGTTCCATGTAAATATATGCATAGGTATGTAAATAACTGCTTTACATACTAAAAAATTGTATATTTTATTGAGAATGTAACGATCTACAATATATATATGACCTGACTGCAAAGTCGCAGCAGATATACATTGTACAACGTGTACACACTTTTGGCCCCTGGCATCATTGACGAGTCCTAGAACGACGAAACAGCTGTATGATGCAATTTCATATTCATTATTCGGCATGGTTGACATTCAATTGCCTTTTGTACAATTATAGTCAACTGTGTGTGCGTGTTGTATCCTTGTTTTCATCCCAGTCTCTGACACTTAGGAACATCCCGTGGTCTTTTGTATATATACTTATGATCAAATGGTTGTTCCTCGTTTTAGTTTGACTTATTCTCTTGTCAATACAGAAAACAACAGAGCATGTGGAATATGTTCAAATAACCCCATGTGATGTTATTTTATATCTGTTCATTAAGCCTCATATTATATTATTTTGCATCTGTTCAATAAACCCAATGTAAGATTATTTTATATCTGTTCAATAAACTCCATATAAGGTTATAATATATCTGTTCAATAAATCCCTTATAAGGTTATTGTATATTTGTTCAATAAATAATGTTTGATAATTTTTTTTCAATAGAATTGTCAACTGTGCAACTATATCTACGGCCACATGCCTTGAATCAAGAACAAGGATTCAATGCATTGATGAAGTGTGGGGTTATTTCAAAAAGATAAGTTCAATCAAAAATAAAGAGCCAAAATTCTTGGGAAAATGATATTGCATTATCCAAGTCAGCTGTTCATAATACAGAACATATATGCGTACTAATTATATTCGATGTTATTTCTATTTGTAAATCTCAATTTGTATTGACAAATGCTAATATGGTGTGTGTTATTTGAATGTTTTATAGCACTGGTGAATTGTTGCACACCGATTATGGTTCGGTGTTAGCACTCGCTACCAGTAATTAGTTTTACCTATGCATACATTTGGTACCAGTAATTAGTATTACCTATTTATGCATTTGGTAACAGTAATTGATATTACCTATGTATACATTTGGTACCAGTAATTAGTATTAACTATGTATACATTTGGTACCAGTAATTAGTTTTACCTATGTATATCAGAATGACGTTAGCCTTGGTGATCACATGAATGCAGTGTTGCATCAAGCATATAGTGGAATAGGTTTAATGTATGAAATGATATTTTTTCCCATGATAAGTGTTTAAATAATCTAATAAACTCTTTAACTTGAAGGTAACTTATCATATTGACACACAAATAAGGAAATCTGTTCACGATATTGGAAAGCAACCAGTTCGGTTAAGTCTGATCATACCTTGGAATCCCCATTTCCCTGTATAAACATTCCTTATTCAGGACAATATAGAAATTAAACAGGTCAGTACATCAATAAAAGTATTAAATTTTTCCATGAAGTATTTGGGAAACCCATTTAAAATATATTATAAGATGTTAATAGTGCCCTGTAAAATACAAAGCAACACCTAATCTGCAGACATCGCTGTTCACGTGTCACGAATCCAGGGACGAAAATAGACGGGTATTTCCCTCCGATTTTGTGCTTGTCACTATGCCAAATATTTGCCAATAAAACCTCACCGGGGTGTTATATTACATTTCAGGGTAGACAACATTAAAAGTCATCTATCAAACCGCTGTCCTAGATTCCCGCCGCATATACCGATTGAATAGCTGATAACTACCTACATGGTATTTCCCATGTTATCATGAAATGGAATTTAAAACTACAGTAGTTTTTTTGGCATGTAGCGTTATCAATACAGTTTAGATTAACAGCATGAACTTATCACTGGTAGGTAGGGGAGATGGGTGTCTTAAAAGTAAAACTTAGGTGGCGATTGGTATCTAACTTATCCAACAGAAACTGAATATATCCGTCTCATCTAGACTGATCTTATACAGTAAAGTATATAATTTTACTTAAATGGCATAGATATTTGGTATCTAACATTGTCAGGCATATTATAAGATTTTAGTATTCGAAAATAGAAAAATAGATTTTTACCATAACTTTATTTTGAAATAACACTATTCTAGCAAATGTAAGCAATGCTATTGTATATGGATATGGGATACTAGAAATAATTTGCATCTTACAAATTAACTGAGCTTACCAGTAGATGTTTTTGCATAATTATAACATAACCTGGGCCCAGTTGTTCAAAATGTGATTAGTTTATTTACTTGATTAATGATTATCTTAGTTCACCTTTACTTGTGGGTATTCCTTAAAATAGACAGGACATTTTGTCAAGTTACTTTGATGATTTTAGAATGATTTTATCAGATTTTTAAAATGTTTAACACAATGTTTACCCTAATCATCTTTTAGAACAAGTGGGCCCTGGTATTAGCTGATAGTCTGATGTGTTCAAAGATCTAGTTTGGGTAAATTTTGTGAAATGATGTAAGGCGAGCAAATGTCGTCACAAACTGTCAAATACAACTCATGTTTACCACATTGATATCGAACTTTAATGATGTGAACTAATACTAAAATAACTATCAACTAATACAGTCACAAGATTTCTATATTAACATCAAAATTTAATCGAGTTAATTCCATATAGTCACAAGCTTTCGATATTAACATCAAATTTAATGAAAATTAAATGAACATGAAAGAACAAATGTTCTGATTAAACAATGATGATGACGTAGGATGACAGGACAGAATTAGATATTTCTCTGTAGCATGTGTATCTTTATTGATGAATTGATCGGAGTGTTTAAAAACATATATGGATCCTGTACACTTAAAGTTTCAAATCGTACATGTATAGCATTATAATTGTGGAAGATTGCTTACAAAACAGCCGTAGGGATAGATTAGATATAAAAATCGTAAATTGCCTCCAGGTAAATCTAACGTGTATACAATGTAGACTGTGGTTAGGTTATCTTGGTGATATCTTACATCTACCTGACTTATATGTATCTAAATACTGACATTCGGACAGCTGTTGGCAGAATTATGTGCATAAAAGTACCCGTATCGGTTACAAGCATCTTAAGATAATGGTAGATAAGAGATAGTTCCTCCAAATCGATACAGTGTCATTTTTATTTCACATTTAGAAGAAATTAACTTACATATACTACATTTACATCAATCTATATATAACACCCTTTGTGTTCACCATTGTTTTATGTTATGATACCCTCTTTACCAAATATCATTTATTTGTTATAATACCCTATATACCAATAATTATTCATTTGTTATAATACCCTCTATACCCACAATTATTAATTTGTTATAATACCCTCTATACCTACCATTATTTATTTGTTATAATACCCTCTATACCCAGCATTATTTATTTGTTATAATACCCTCTATACCCACCATTATTTATTTGTTATAATACCCTCTATACCTACCATTATTTATTTGTTATAATACTCTCTATACCTACCATTATTTATTTGTTATAATACCCTCTATACCCACCATTATATATTTGTTATAATATCCTCTATACCCACCATTATTTATTTGTTATAATACCCTCTATACCCACCATTATATATTTGTTATAATACCCTCTATACCCACCATTATTTATTTGTTATAATACCCTCTATACCCACCATTATTTATTTGTTATAATACCCTCTATACCCACCATTATATATTTGTTATAATACCCTCTATACCCACCATTATTTATTTGTTATAATATCCTCTATACCCACCATTATATATTTGTTATAATACCCTCTATACCCACCATTATATATTTGTTATAATATCCTCTATACCCAACATTATTTATTTGTTATAATACCTTCTATACCCAACATTATTTATTTGTTATAATACCTTCTATACCCAACATTATTTATTTGTTATAATACCTTCTATACCCAACATTATTTATATGTTATAATACCCTCTATACCTACCATTATTTATTTGTTATAATACCCTCTATACCCACCATTATTTAATGTTATAATACCCTCTATACCCACCATTATTTATTTGTTATTATACCCTCTATACCACCATTATATATTTGTTATAATACCCTCTATACCCACCATTATTTATTTGTTATAATACCCTCTATGTTTAACAGTATGTATTTGTTATAATACCCTCTATACCCAACATTATTTATTTGTTATAATACCTTCTATACCCAACATTATTTATATGTTATAATACCCTCTATACCTACCATTATTTATTTGTTATAATACCCTCTATACCCACCATTATTTATTTGTTGTAATACCCTCTATACCACCATTATTTATTTGTTATTATACCCTCTATACCACCATTATATATTTGTTATAATACCTTCTATACCCACCATTATTTATTTGTTATAATACCCTCTATACCCACCATTATTTATTTGTTATAATACCCTCTATGTTTAACAGTATGTATTTGTTAAAATATCCTCTATACCCAACATTATATATTTGTTATAATACCCTCTATGTTTAACAGTATTTATTTTTTTAAATATCCTCTATACCAACCATTATTTATTTTTCTTATAATACCCTCTATACCCACCATTATTTATTTGTTATAATACCCTCTATACCCACCATTATTTATTTGTTATAATACCCTCTATGTTCATCATTGTTCACCATATTTTATTTGTTATAATTCTTTCCATGCTCACCATTATTAATAGGTATGGTCTCGTGTAAGCTACCTGTTACAGGTATGGTCTCATGTAAGTTATCCGTTACAGGTATGGTCTCGTGTAAGTTACCTCTTACAGGTATGGTCTCGTGTAAGTTTTCCGTTATAGGTATGGTCTCGTGTAACTTGCCTGATTTGGTTCTGCCAGGTGATCTCATTGTGCGAGATGATGAGTAATTTGATATAAGGGAGACACTTTCAAATCGACCTGCACGGTATTAGCATATTCCTATCCATCAATATCTGCACATCATTGTATTAGATAATATGCCTGTCTTAAGTTCGGCATGTCTAGAATGTTTTGTTTTTTTCTTCTTTTTCTTGTCCATTGTGTCCATTGTTGGTAAAAAGTACCAATATAGCCACTGGAATTTATCAATAATATGCAATAAAATCATTTGTTAGATTCATTAAGACAACTTTACTTGTTTTCGCGTTATTTCACACATTTGAATTCTGTATTGGATTGAACGATTCACCTGGTCGCTTGGTAATACTATCTGTTGTTGATTTGAATGAGATTAAACCCTAAGGAAATAGATACGGTTCAAACAATGGCGTTTCAAATACAAGAATAAACTTGAAAAGTTTCATTCCAGCTTCAATTATGCTATGTTTTTATCTTTTCTCCTTTTCATCGAAAGGCAACGCGTGAGATTTGGGAATTCTTGTTGAAAAGCATCCAGACAAAAGAGTATTTATCATACAAATAGAGGCACTTGATCGTTTAACCTTTTGACCTGGTCACTTGTAAAACTTTCCCCTATTAATAATTCACAGAAGTCATTTGGCTTCCGAGAATGTTGTTCAATAATCGCCAGGGTTCTTACAAATAGGGTGTATACACCCATTGTGCATACAATCCCGAATAATCGCATTATCGCTCTATATTTAGTCCTGTATGTCAAGATCGGTTTGGATCCTGGCCAAGAAAATTTTACAAAATTCCCCTTTTCAGTACGTACTCGAGTTTATTTATTTACTCATGCAAAGTATTTGTTATGTTACTTGTAAAACCATTCAAGAAAATGTGCAGATTGTCGGCGAGATTATCAAGTAAGAAACGCTACTCCAGTCCAGGAGGTCTGTATGTACACATGTGCTCAAGTGAATACACACATGCGTATATTTTGTATCTGTATATATGGGGGAAATTTGATGTAATGTATTATTGAGCCATATAAAAGGTACATCATGGTACTGCATCCTTTGTAGATACTATGGTGGGGATAGGAAGTGTTTATAAATCGTTAGTTGATATATAATACACTAAAGACAACGCAAAATATTTAAAAGATAGTTAATTTCCCCTCAATAGGCCTTATAAAAAGCTCACATTCCAAGGACAGCCATTGTGTTGACGGGCGATTTGATTGGCTGCACTGTTAGCCAATGAAAATGCAGGTCCCCAGCAATTATTGATTTGCGTGGCCTAGAATAGGTTTGAGAGTACACTGAGGTGTAGTGGAGGGTAACGGTGGCGTATATAGTGGTGACTGGTAAAACAGTAAGGTTATTTATAACCACGCATATCTAGGGACATGGCTACTGTGTCACACTCGGCTGGTGTATTTATATACGGGAGTGGGAGATCTTGTGTGACAAGCAGTCCATAGCTTACTGCATGTGCACACTCAATTCTCATATACTGATCATTGTTTCATTAAAGATATGGATTACACTGATGGTCAATGAACTAATTGATGTAAATTATAATTATTGTTTTGTTAATCGCAATAAATCCAAATTCAATTTAAAGTTAAAGTTCATCGAATCAATAAATGGAACCTGAGCAACTAAATAATTAGTACAATCAATATAATATTGATATAAACCAATATGTAGTGAGAGTCAGCAAGGTAGGAAAGAAACAGCTATATGAGGCATGGTAGTCAACATTTGGTGCATATTTATCCCAGGTATAATTAACACCTGTCTGTAGTACAACCCTTTGTTCTCGGAGATGCGTCAAACATATGTCAATGATAGCGCTCTTGTTTTACGTCGACGTATATGTACATATTAATACATGAGCATTGTTAGCATATCTGTAGACGAAGATTATCAAACGTAATATGCTACAATACTAACAACAGAATCTTTTAAAAGAAGAAAACAAATTATTTTCTTTGGAGAAGCTGTACAAAGCTACAGATGTCGGACATAAATATTCTCCTGGTAACGTAGGTAGTAACAAAGTAAACGCCCGAGTACTGCTGTCTTGGTGATCGGTTTATGTCAGGTAAGATGGTAAGATTTTGAGCGATGGTAGGATCTAGCTGAATCATCGTACATGTCTTTTAAGAAAAACCCTAACAACACAACAGTTATGTACAACGGTAAAGTATTTGTAGAACTTTATAAACATATCACGTGGTAAATTACGTAGACATATATAACAAAGTAGTTACAAAGTAATATCTAATGGTTAATTAACATCATAAACTAAAATAATTAAGTAAAACATATTTATTGCATTTTTGCCAGTGAAATATAGAAATTTATCAAACTAATAAAACTTATATTTTCACTGCAGCGATGAGCAGTGAAATATAAGATTTTGCAGTGAAAATATAAGATTTTGCCGTTTTTGACCTTTGTATTCACCTCATTGAAACTTGCCGATTTTCCAACCGAAGCGGAGATAGATAAATTGGTTATTTTGCTGTATTTCTGAAATTTTCAGACTAGTTTTTGACAAAATACTCACTTGAGGTTAGCTATTCATGCACAGATTCTCCTATAACAGCAGAAAACGCTTAAATTGCGTTGATCAGTCCTTTCAAAATGGCGCCGTCGAGTTGACATGGAGTAACGTCACAAAGAAATGACGTCATTACTGATTCCCGCACCTTTTGACGCTATTAATTTTTCTATGTTTTTAATTCGTAACTCGTATGACAGAAAATATCGATATTCTGTCATACTCGTGAAATATATGTTATATTAAACGGGAAACCATTCAATATCCTCTATATAACAAAGTAGTTACAAAGTAATATATAATGGTTAATTAGCATCATAAACTAAAATAACTACGTAAACACATATAACAAAGTAATTACAAAGTAATATATAATGGTTAATTTACATCATTAACTAAAATAGCTACGTTATCACATATAACAGAGTACATGTAAATACTTAGTGATTATACCTCATTTTGACTGCGTATACGGTAGTATGCCCGCAGTTGGCAACGAACATTTCCTATGGTTAGCGCGTTAGCCGTTTCGGTGTTATCATTATTCGAGAGCTGTTATTTTACTATCGTTTCGGTGTTATCATTATTAGAGAGCTGTTATTTTACTATCGTTTCGGTGTTATCATTATTAGAGCGCTGTTATTTTACCATCGTTCCGGTGTTATCATTATTAAAGAGCTATTATTTTACCATCTGTCCGGTGTAATCATTATTAAAGAGCTATTATTTTACCATCGTTTCGGTATTATTATTATTAGAGCGCTGTTATTTTACCATCGTTTCGGTGTTATCATTATTAGAGCGCTGTTATTTTACCATCGTTTCGGTGTTATCATTATTAGAGCGCTGTTATTTTACCATCGTTTCGGTGTTGTCATTATTAGAGAGCTGTTATTTTACCGTCGTTTCGGTGTTATCATTATTAAAGAGCTATTATTTTACCATCTGTCCGGTGTAATCATTATTAAAGAGCTATTATTTTACCATCGTTTCGGTGTTATCATGATGTTAATTAACCATTAAACATTGTATATTACTTTGTAATTACTTTGGAATATGTGTCTACGTTGCTGTTTTAGTTTATGATGTTGATTAACCTTTATATATTACTTTGATGGATTGTTAGGCAGTTGGATTACTGGTGACTGGGCTGGACTTTGATGGATTGTTAGGCAGTTGGATTACTGGTGACTGGGCTGGACTTTGATGGATTGTTAGGCAGTTGGATTACTGGTGACTGGGCTGGACTTTGATGGATTGTTAGGCAGTTGGATTACTGGTGACTGGGCTGGACTTTGATGGTTTGTTAGACAGTTGGATTACTGGTGACTGGGTTGGACTGTGATGGTTTGTTAGACAGTTGGATTACTGGTGACTGGGTTGGACTGTGATGGTTTGTTAGACAGTTGGATTACTGGTGACTGGGTTGGACTGTGATGGTTTGTTAGACAGTTGGATTACTTGTGACTGAGCTGGACTTTGATGGTTTGTTAGACAGTTGGATTACTGGTGACTGGGCTGGGCTTTGTTGGTTTGTTAGACAGTTGGATTACTGGTGATGACTGGGCTGGACTTTGTTGGTTTGTTAGACAATTGGATTACTGGTGACTGGGTTGGACTTTGTTGGTTTGTTAGACAGTTGGATTACTGGTGACTGGGTTGGACTTTGTTGGTTTGTTAGACAGTTGGATTACTGGTGACTGGGCTGGACTGTGATGGTTTGTTAGACAGTTGGATTACTGGTGACACGGCTGGACTTTGTTGGTTTGTTAGACAGTTGGATTACTGGTGACTGGGCTGGGCTTTGTTGGTTTGTTAGACAGTTGGATTACTGGTGACTGGGTTGGACTGTGATGGTTTGTTAGACAGTTGGATTACTGGTGACTGGGCTGGACTTTGGTGGTTGGTTAGACAGTTTGATTACTGGTGACTGGGCTGGACTGTGATGGTTTGTTAGACAGTTGGATTACTGGTGACACGGCTGGACTTTGTTGGTTTGTTAGACAGTTGGATTACTGGTGACTGGGCTGGGCTTTGTTGGTTTGTTAGACAGTTGGATTACTGGTGATGACTGGGTTGGACTTTGTTGGTTGGTAAGACAGTTGGATTACTGGTGATGACTGGGCTGGACTTTGATGGTTTGTTAGACAGTTGGATTACTGGTGACTGGGCTGGGCTTTGTTGGTTTGTTAGACAGTTGGATTACTGGTGACTGGGCTGGATTTTGTTGGTTTGTTAGACAGTTGGATTACTGGTGGTGACTGGGTTGGACTTTATTGGTTTGTTAGGCAGTTGGATTACTGGTGACTGGGCTGGACTTTGTTGGTTTGTTAAACAGTTGGATTACTGGTGACTGGACTGGACTTTGTTGGTTTGTTAGACAGTTGGATTACTGGTGACTGGGTTGGACTTTGGTGGTTTGTTAGACAGTTTGATTACTGGTGACTGGGCTGGACTTTGTTGGTTTGTTAAACAGTTGGATTACTGGTGACTGGGCTGGACTTTGTTGGTTTGTTAGACAGTTGGATTACTGGTGACTGGGCTGGACATTGTTGGTTTGTTAGACAGTTGGATTACTGGTGACTGGGTTGGACTTTGGTGGTTGGTTAGACAGTTGGATTACTGGTGACTGGGCTGGACTTTGTTGGTTTGTTAGGCAGTTGGATTACTGGTGACTGGGCTGGACTTTGTTGGGTTGTTAGACAGTTGGATTACTGGTGACTGGGCTGGACTTTGTTGGTTTGTTAGACAGTTGGGTTACTGGTGACTGGGCTGGACTTTGTTGGTTTGTTAGACAGTTGGATTACTGGTGACTGGGCTGGACTTTGTTGGGTTGTTAGACAGTTGGATTACTGATGACTGGGCTGGACTTTGTTGGTTTGTTAGACAGTTGGATTACTGGTGATGACTGGGCTGGACTTTGGTGGTTTGTTAGACAGTTGGATTACTGGTGACTGGGCTGGACTTTGTTGGGTTGTTAGACAGTTGGATTACTGGTGACTGGGCTGGACTTTGTTGGTTTGTTAGACAGTTGGGTTACTGGTGACTGGGCTGGACTTTGTTGGTTTGTTAGACAGTTGGATTACTGATGACTGGGCTGGACTTTGTTGGTTTGTTAGACAGTTGGATTACTGGTGATGACTGGGCTGGACTTTGGTGGTTTGTTAGACAGTTGGATTACTGGTGACTGGGTTGGACTTTGATGGTTTGTTAGACAGTTGGGTTACTGGTGACTGGACTGGACTGTGATGGTTTGTTAGACAGTTGGATTACTGGTGATGACTGGGTTGGACTTTGATGGTTTGTTAGACAGTTGGATTACTGGTGACTGGGTTGGACTTTGATGGTTTGTTAGACAGTTGGGTTACTGGTGACTGGACTGGACTTTGTTGGTTTGTTAGACAGTTGGATTACTGGTGATGACTGGGCTGGACTTTGTTAGTTTGTTAGACAGTTGGATTACTGGTGACTGGGTTGGACTTTGTTGGGTTGTTAGACAGTTGGATTGCTGGTGACTGGGCTGGACTTTGGTGGTTTGTTATTCGGTTGGATTAGAATACAAAGTGTTTCCGAAAGTTAATTTAAAATAAGTTTTATTTACTGATAGTGGAGTTCGCGTGACTAAGTATATGTGGGTGTGTTAACGCTGGCAGTAATCCTACTCTTTCTGGAGTACTTTGTTCTTTCCATGCAATGTGTGTCTGTATGCAAAGCAATAGATGGCTGTGTCCAAATGAGGATCGACAGATCAAAACCCAAACACACTGACTGGGAAGGCAGAGAAGGCAATACAATACTCAGTGTACGAAGGCTTCGTAATCCTTTAAAGTACTTGAGATTAGATCAGACCAAACCTTTTATCCCCACTTACTTCAGTTCTTTGAGATTTCCGATGGTAGATACCAAGGTTGGACTTCAGGTTGATCGGGGTTTACCGTAATCTGTTGATAACGTTTTAATTCCTTCTAGTAATGACACGGTTCAGAATACTCATAGCTTTTGAATCCAATATGGAATATAATCAGAATTATGGCGGCTAATGTACCTCCCCATCTAGACTTTGAATGTAGTTTCCTTCGTTACCTCCTATTTATCAACAATTTAGGCATCACTGACGAGTCCTAGAAGGACGGACAGCTGTATGATGTCCCTGACATCACTGACGAGTCTTGTGGTGACAAAATAGCTGTATGGTGTCTCTAGAATCACTGACGAGACCTAAAAGAACGAAACAGCTGTGTGATGTCCCTAACGAGTCATGTGAGGACGACACAGTTGTATGATGTCCCTAACATCACTGACGGAGTAATGGGAGGACGAAACAGTTGTATGATGTCCCTAACATCACTAACGAGTCGTGTGCGGACGAAACAGCTGTATGATGTCCCTAACATCACTAAGGAGTCATGGGAGGACGACACAGTCGTATGATGTCCCTAACATCACTAAGGAGTCATGGGAGGACGAAACAGCTGTGTGAGGACGAAACAGCTGTGTGATGTCCCTAACATCACTAAGGAGTCATGGGAGGACGACACAGTTGTATGATGTCCCTAACATCACTGACGGAGTAATGGGAGGACGAAACAGCTGTGTGAGGACGAAACAGCTGTGTGATGTCCCTAACATCACTAAGGAGTCATGGGAGGACGACACAGCTGTATGATGTCCCTAACATCACTGACGAGTCATGTGAGGACGAAACAGCTGTGTGATGTCCCTAACATCACTAACGAGTCATGGGAGGACGACACAGCTGTGTGATGTCCCTAACATCACTGACGAGTCATGGGAGGACGACACAGTCATATGATGTCCCTAACATCACTGACGAGTCATGGGAGGACGAAACAGCTGTGTGATGTCCCTAACATCACTAACGAGTCATGGGAGGACGAAACAGCCGTCTGATGTCCCTAACATCACTGACGAGTCATGCGAGGACGACACAGCTGTATGATGTCCCTAACATCACTGACGTGTCATGTGAGGACGAGACAGCTGTATGACGCAGTTAAAGTTGTATTTTTTCTCTGCTGTATCTAACCCCAAAGTATTGAAATATGCTAATATCTTGTGATCGTTTTAAACAACCCTTACTAATTTGACACGTTGCTTTATTTAGAACGTAATCATGGTGAACATGTAAACAAATTTGATAGGGAAATGTAAATAGTCAAACAAATCAATATGTCCCTATCTCTATCACAAATAGTGTAAACATGAAGGTCTAGTACAAAAAACAAAATCGTTTTAGTGACAAATTGTCTCTCCTGAAAAATAAAAGGAGTAGTCAGGTTGTCACATGTCATGTAGTATTCATTTGTGTATGCTATAAAACAACAAAGTAACTCCAAATCAAAACTCTGAGATACACACCCATAGTGTATGTATTGTCGCTGATATTCTGAACTCTGAGACATACATGTGTATACACCCGCTGTGTACGCTAAATTCTGCCATTCTACTTCCTGTCTATAAACCATGCTGGCTGATCTCGGCCATTTCGGACTGTCGCATTGGACTTCCCGCCATGCGAAGAGCGACAGTGCGTCATGCGCTCTTGAAGAATGATCGTGCGCTACGCGAAGAGCGACAATGCGCCATGTGATAAAAATATCCTGCTAATGCGACAGCGCGACAGAATTTCTCACTGTCGCGTAATTTTGTCACTCCTGCTTGGCGCACTGTCACTCTTCGCTTGGCGCACTGTCACTCTTCGCTTGGCGCACTGTCGCTCTTCGCTTGGCGCACTGTCACTCCTCGCTTGGCGCATTGTCACTCTTCGCGCGGCGCTTGCATACTAACGATACTGTATGATTTTGGAAGATCATGATGAGATACAAGTTCTATTCCGATACTCCGATTAATAAAGATGTCGACATGGTATGCTGGGTAAGGGCAATCCTCGGGGACTGGAAATCTGTTATCAAGGCTAACCACCTACCAGTCATACAGGATCGTCACGTGACTATAAAACAACTTTACTTAAATGGAATAATGTGCAAATATTTACAGTGAAATTACATATCAAGAAATGGCGTCCAAATATTACCGGCAAGGATAGGTAAACATTTTGTATTTATACAAAAGGTATACTAGTACATATGAACAGAAGTGGTCGTACAGTCTTTGTCAAATCAGAGATCTATACTAGTTATATAGGTATCTGGTTACATACATACTATCTACAACTGAATAGTAGGCACAAAATTAGTGATAGATATCGGATCCATTCTTACTAAAGATATTGCAGATATACTGTAAATGCCAACGTTGACTAAACCCTGCCTGTACATATTTTATCAAAATTGGATTCGTTTGGAAAGATCAAGCCATGCTTCTGACTGAAACCCTTTAATCATACAATTGTATGTCATTTTGAAATCCTTAACACCCCTTCACTACATACTTTCTGCCTAATAATGTTTTGGGTATTTTTTATTTTTAACTGTCGAATTATGTTGCGAAAACGGACCTGTCTCGTTTGTATTGGATTCAGAAACATAAAAATCCACTGGTATGGAATAAGGAGACATCTATGCTCATCATTTTATTTAATAATCAGGAGCATTTATCCGAGAAAAGCGGACGACGACAGGAAAGAAGTGAAATGGGACAAGTTCACTTTGGATATTTCTGAATGAAAATAAGCTGAGGGCCATTACAAAATATACCGAGAATCCAATCGTAAGGCTGATGGAATTAGTCGTAAGGCTTGTGGAATTAAGTCAAAAGGCTTGTGGAATTAAATCGTAAGGCTTGTGGAATTAGTCGTAAGGCTTGTGGAATTAAGTCAAAAGGCTTGTGGAATTAGTCGTAAGGCTGGTTGAATTAAGTCAAAAGGCTTGTGGAATTAGTCGTAAGGCTGGTTGAATTAAGTCAAAAGGCTTGTGGAATTAGTCGTAAGGCTGGTTGAATTAAGTCGAAAGGCTTGTAGAATTAGTCGTAAGGCTGGTCGATTTAAGTTGAACGGCTTGTGGAATTAAGTTGAAAGGCTGGTGGAATTAAATCGTAAGACTGGTGGAATTAAATGGTAAGGCTGGTTGAATTAGTCGTAAAGCTGATCGAATTCAGTCGAAAAGTTGGCGGAATTCCTTATGAATTATCAATCTATTATCGGTGAGATCGCTTAGTAGGTTTGTTGGCGTCGCCAAATAGTGGATGATTGGTGACATGTGTGGCCCCTTGTACAAAACTGGTAAATGTACAAATTAAATACGCTCATTATCGAGTATCAAATTTCCTCTGTGAAGTTTATACCATATATTTTACTTAAACTACTGAATAAAAATGTTACCGTAACAATTCGATCCAAAGATGTACATACGTCTCTGTCTAATCAAGATAAAACAACACAAATATCTTTCTTTTCTTGAGATTGGTGTAGACATGTAAGAAGGGGACAAAAAAAAACATTGTTCTATTCTATTGTCGTAGGTAACGATATAATCTGGATCGGAGAGACCAATTTTTATATCTAAAGCCTTGTCATTATTACGTTATCTCATATTTGTCCTTTGAAGTCATGTATCCTTTGTAACGATGGAATCCCTGCACTATTCAAACGAATTGAAATGATGTATGTGTCTGGTAAATCTGCTGTGACAAATCACGTATTGGGCAATGGCGTTATATTCAATCTGCAACATGAAGTAATTCTGAATAATTCGTTAATATTTATGTACGGTTGACTATATCGGGAATATAAATATGCAATACGTCCCTGAATATATACATCCACTATATAAAAGTGCACCATTTACATATGCAGCATATATTCCACAGTCTTAAAGGAGAGTGCTAGCCGTTATATACAAAGTGAATCATTATTTACACTGTAGGATTTACAATTGAAAGTTGAAGCGCTAGGTCAGAGATTCGGTTATTTATGTGTATGTTGTGGGTGGATCATACATGTATATGTCAATAAAAACAATGAACTAATTACATACAGAATACAGGTATGTTTAAATGGACCATACTAGTGGTATTCCTTACCTTAACAAGGGAAAGTTTTACTATAGAAAACCGAGAGGAAACGTCTTAGATAGGAACTCTCTCTCAATTCTGTAAAGCTTTTCTTTAGGAGGAAACATCGAATTAGGAACTCTCTCTCAATTAACTCTCTCTCAATTCTGTAATGCTTTTCTTTAGGAGGAAACATCTTAGTTAGCAACTCTCTCTCAATTCTGTAAAGCTTTCCTTTAGGAGGAAACATCGAATTAGGAACTCTCTCTCAATTCTGTAATGCTTTTCTTTAGGAGGAAACATCGAATTAGGAACTCTCGCTCAATTCTGTAAAGCTTTTCTTTCGGAAACATCTTAGTTAGGAACTCTCTCTCAATTCTGTAATGCTTTTCTTTAGGAGGAAACATCTTAGTAAGGAACTCTCTCTCAATTAACTCTCTCTCAATTCTGTAAAGCTTTCCTTTAGGAGGAAACATCTTAGTAAGGAACTCTCTCTCAATTCTGTAAAGCTTTCCTTTAGGAGGAAACATCGAATTAGGAACTCTCTCTCAATTCTGTAAAGCTTTTCTTTAGGAGGAAACATCTTAGTAAGGAACTCTCTCTCAATTAACTCTCTCTCAATTCTGTAAAGCTTTTCTTTAGGAGGAAACATCGAATTAGGAACTCTCTCTCAATTCTGTAATGCTTTTCTTTAGGAGGAAACATCTTAGTTAGGAACTCTCTCTCAATTCTGTAATGCTTTTCTTTAGGAGGAAACATCGAATTAGGAACTCTCGCTCAATTCTGTAAAGCTTTTCTTTCGGAAACATCTTAGTTAGGAACTCTCTCTCAATTCTGTAATGCTTTTCTTTCGAGGAAACATCTAGTAAGGACTCTCTCTCAATAACTCTCTCTCAATTCTGTAAAGCTTTTCCTTTAGGAGGAAACATCTTAGTAAGGAACTCTCTCTCATTAACTCTCTCAATTTGTAAGCTTTCTTTAGGAGGAAACATCTAATTAGGAACTCTCTCTCAATTCTGTAAAGCTTTCCTTTAGGAGGAAACATCGAATTAGGAACTCTCTCTCAATTCTGTAATGCTTTTCTTTAGGAGGAAACATCGAATTAGGAACTCTCTCTCAATTCTGTAATGCTTTTCTTTAGGAGGAAACATCGAATTAGGAACTCTCGCTCAATTCTGTAAAGCTTTTCTTTAGGAGGAAACATCGAATTAGGAACTCTCTCTCAATTCTGTAAAACTTTTCTTTTGGAAACATCGAATTAGGAACTCTCTCTCAATTCTGTAAAGCTTTTCTTTAGGAGGAAACATCGAATTAGGAACTCTCTCTCAATTCTGTAAAGCTTTTCTTTCGGAAACATCCTAATTAGGAACTCTCTCTCAATTCTGTAAAGCTTTTCTTTCGGTTGGTTAGTTAGGAACTCTCACTTAATTCTGTAATACTTTCCTTTAGAATATATCAAGCTAAGGAATGTCCTTAAGTTAAGTACTCGGCCATATATTATTGACGTACCTCAGAGACTTGTGTATATAATTTTCATTTAAATCCCTATATGTAAATGTAGCAATTTATTCTATGATGCAATATCTGGTCTCAAGGGACACTCTCGTCGTGTACAGTTTAACAGGTTGGTTCTGAGTGATATCTAAGTGATGATGTACATACAAAGGTTATGATGTCGGGGGGGTTTCCTAGCACGCTATGTCCGACCCCGTCATCACTGCATAGAGGCCTATGTCGTGTGTGTATTATGTTCGTGACATCAGTCAAATGCTAATAAGTCTCAGTGATCGTGACGTCACCGTGTTCAGTCAGCCATGACAAAATGATTTAGTACCGGTACACATACAGTAGTCAGCGACTCGTGACGTAGTCGACTTCAAACACCTACGTCCGTAAAGCTAGTCTTTGACCTGAACAACTTGACCCCGTGAGGTGACAGGTGATTAGTATAAAAATCCCTTAGAAGGTGTTAGGTCAGACAGGTTCGATAGAATATTGATTTATTAATGCTCAGGTGTGAACGGCTTACCAATGGATTCTCACATCAAAGTGATCGAATAAATGTATTAGATGTAGCTGTTAGCGGTACTAGAATTAACATACACCCCTTACCTGTTGTTCGGACCACGGACTTAGATATAATTGTGTATGTAAGTCCGTGCTCGGACGAATGTGACGTCAGTAAAGCATCTCAATTTAAATATTATTACATGTTATAGATTCAGACACAGATGTTTTATATCAAGTCGAGAATGTTACACATCAAAAGAGCTTTTCTTGTTTTAAGTATTTAATCAAATTAAACACGACGTTTCAACAGCTAGTGACAGTCTATAACCTATTGTATGGTGATGTCATTTGCTGTCGATAGAATGTAATCCGGTATCTATTTAAGTCTCCCGGACTGATATAAATAATACAGCTATTATTTCACCGTGTGTTTATGTCTCCGGTACATTCGTCCTGTAATAGCATAGCAGATCTCACATTTGCATTGCATTAACACTTTATACTTTCTATGAAATCATCATTTGAGTTCCACCTCCCTTCCTCTTAGTTGATGACCTACCCCTCCTCGCCCCAAATCCTTCTTACATATGCACTTTGCGCCTATCTCTCTCTTTCGTTGCTCGACGCCGTATCTAAATAGTGAATGTTCTCAAGAAATGGAGACGGGTTTATACAAGCTAAAAAGCTTATTTCTCAATCCGATTCAAATGTGAATAGGTATACTATGTACATGATTTTTTTTTTATATCTAAATTATATACGACGAAAAAAATGTTTGCATAGATAAGATTAAAAATTACGCGAGTCGTCTCCACGCGTGACCATTAAGGGCTGATTTATTTTAATTCTATAGTTCGTGATATTGTCGACGTTACTAAGACAATGGAACACAGTCCAGCATATAGATTTACATATGTATTGCTGGTTATGTTTACATAAGTAGGTATGTATACAAAGTCCAACGTTGTTCATGTTTTTACATATTTACATACCAGCTACACGTGTTGAGAACTAAACTATCTGTACTCAGGCGTTCGACAAGTGTTCGTTTTATCATGTCATGTGTTGTAATGATCATTGTTATTAAAATGTTTGTCCTTGTCATGTGTTGTAATGATCATTGTTATTAAAATGTTTGTCCTTGCAATCACAGATCTTAGTTATCGAAACGCACTTAGATCTAAGTCCATGCTGAAACGTTTGTTCCTGACCATAATCCTTTCTGAAGTGCTGAACTTCATCGGAGGTTGTATAACTTGTGCCCAATCCCGTTGCTTTAAGACAATAAAATATGTTTAAATCAAATTCCTCGGAGGAATCGCACTAAAATCCTACGTTCCGAATCAGATTCAGATTCTTTATTTTGCCGAGAGTCTTACGGCTCATAGGTGCATCAATAATACATGTACAAAGAATACAATTAGTCACGTCTAATAAACACACTCGCACACTTTCACACACACACACACACACACACACACCAACATAAGTAAATAACTACGTAATCAGGAGAGTGATGGCTATTTGTAATAATACACAAAACTTAACACACAAAAGTGTTAAATGGTAAAAGTACACATAATTTTAAAGTACAAACTCATAATAGAGAATAATTAACTGAATATGTAAGAATAATCTACGTTCCGGATCAATATGGGGAAAGGTTACAATAATTACAGTTTAATAATTGGTGTCCGATTTTAATTGTAGCTGCCTATGTTTATCAAGTGGGGATTTTATTTGGTTTGTTTTTGTTTAACGTCCTATTAACAGCCAGGGTCACTTAAGGACGTGCCAGGTTTTCGAGGTGGAGGAAAGCCGGAGTACCCGGAGAAAAACCACCGGCCTACGGTCAGTAACTGGCAACTGCCCCACGTAGGTTTCGAATTCGCAACCCAGAGGTGGAGGGCTAGTGATAAAGTGTCGGGACACCTTAACCACTCGGCCATCGCGGCCCCTGTGGGGATTTTAAAAGGCGGGCCTATGTTCATAGGGGGTAAAACACTGTCACGGTCATGCCTAATACCATCACCATATGGTCCGATTTGAATGAAAATGATGAAAAATAATCATACCTTTCTGATTCACCTAAATTACCTCGCCACCCCTTTGGATTCCCCTGTAACACATTGAACTATCTTACAGATGTAATAATTATATTACCGATGTCCTTGTTTACTCAACCAACAGGATCGCGTTAAACATATTATGCACACTTTTAAGGTATGCTCAGTTTGATTTCGCCTGAAAAGAATGTTACACAACTAATATCACCATCTCTGGACATAGGCACATCCAATGAGCCCTAAGGTTCTAGCGCAACGCAAGCGCAGGAGGAGGACACTTTTAGCTGCATGTACATTGCATGTCCCTGAACGCGTGTACCAAACTAATTCGTGCAAGGCCGATGGGACGGTGAAGCTTTTGGAAGAGTAATATGTACAAGTGTATGTCTAATTGGTCAAAAAGAATCCACCAGCACGTGAACAATATGCTCTATTGTCAAACACAACATGAAAACATATAAGTAAAAACGTAATCACCGCATGGACATCGATATGCCACCAGATCAAACGCCCTTCACGAGTACAAACAACTGTTGGTTGTTCTCGTAACGTGTGAGGAGTACAAACAAGTGTCATTTGTACATGTTAAGTGTGTAGAAGAAATCACTTATTAATATAATTAATTATCTCTGTCTAATTGCGACCCCGCCTTGTAAAGTATACGTACGGGGAATCACCTGTTACACAGCAAGGTCTCTGGTTGGTGCTCTGATTGACACGCAATTATGTACGCAACGATGTTACCTCCATATAAGGTCATACGTTATTGAGAAAAAAAGGTTCATTGTAGTATTTCATAATGAATTACGACGATTAAAAATCTACATTACAGCGTTCGTGTAGGTCAGTAGGCCATACAGCATTACTGTCAATCATCGGATGTGCTAATAATTTAACGACACAACACACTTACTGCGATATCAACCATGTTCCCATTACACTTTACTCATACCTCTGTTACAGAAGTTCCCGAATATAGGTGCGTTAACGAATGATTTAATTACTAACTAGTAATACTTAATAAATCGTTTTATATACGTGAGGTACAATCGGGCACCTGTCTGGTGCACTCACCTCAGGGACGAATATTAACGAATGATTCATCGAACGGCTCCCAACTCTGTACGAGTTTTAATTAGAATCATGTTGATTCATCGTGATTTAAAAAGAACATATGTTTGTTTTTATGCCTTTATATCTGTATCTTCTATAAACGGACTTGTGTGTTAAATAAGATCTGAATTGATGATCGTGTTTTGAATATTCGTGATTTATAAGTAAATGTTACTTTAGCAACCATTGCTTTTAACAACGTGACTCTCCTTTGTAAACGAGTTTCTTGTAAAATAACAAAAGTGGAAAAGTTTAAGCTTTATATTGATTTATATCGTCATTCATTAAAATAACTTTGAGATTTGGAGGAATGCGTGTCATGGCACTCAACATTATCATATTTAAATATGTATCTCTTTAAATATGTATCTCTTCAGAACAATGTCTATAACATACCTTAAACTTGTACTCCAAACTGTTCACATACCAAATTTTGAACCTTGATTTGATCTAGATCAGTGTGGCGTTTGTCGTCGATGAAACAGAGGCCACTTACTCTTCCGGACCACCTGGTCCTATTCAGCCTTTACGTTTTCAGGAGTCTCCAAGCAAATCTGTATTTTTATTTATATGTTTCGATCTTTTAATTGATTTTGGGATTGTATTATGGTTTGGATATTATGTCAGTATTCCTGCTGTTTGTTAACCACTTGATATGACTAACCATAGCCACATTTATCATTCTAAACTATATACATCAATGTGAGTGCATATTTGCGTTGAAAATTTGTAATAATTTATCCCTTAATGTAGAATCTAAATTGAACGTTTTTGATGTTTACGTCTCCTCTATTCTCAATTATGGTTGCGAAACATAGAAAAGGTTCATGTTGATTTTTTGAGAAAGATCCTTGTTGTTAAGACAAGTACGCCATCCTTCATGATATATTCGGAATTAGGACGTTTGCCGTTGCATATCGTCAGGAAATGTCGAATAATAAAATATTGGCTGAAATTGATCAAATGTGAGAATATTGTTCTTAAGTCGGTTTATGAAGAGATGGAGGTTTGCAACCACAGAAATTGTAATTGGCGTTGCCAAGTTAAAAAATTATTATTGTCTTCTGGTTTCGGTAGTGTCTGGTTAACTCATTATGTTGATAATGAAAAGGTGTTTTTACATTGCTTTAAGCAGAGCTTGATTGATGCTTTTATTTAAGCAAGAAATGAATTTATTGAAAGATCTTCTAAATATTATCTGTATAAATATATTGTTGACACCTTCACACTGCAATTCTATCTAACAAAATCTATTCCTGATCCGTATCGTAAACTTATTTCGAAATTAAGACTTTCATCGCATAAGCTTTATATAGAAGAAGGCCGGTATCGTAATATTCCAAGGTCAAATAGGTTATGTCGTTATTGCAACCAGAACCAAGTAGAGGACGAATTCCATTTCATCCTTATTTGTCCACTATATGTTGATATTCGAAAAAGATTCATTAAAAATATTATTGGAATCACCCGTCTTCTTTTAAACTTGTCCAATTGCTTTCTGTTCACAATAAAAAAGAGTTATGTAATCTTGGAAAATATTTACAATCAAGCTGGTTACTACGGTCGGGATTCCAACCTTTAGTATAGATCAGTATCGTATTGTACGTGTTTATCTCCAGCTATACCTATTTTTTGTTCATACCCTAACTATTCATCTAAATTATGTACACTTAGTATTTAGTGTTGTATTAACGATGTTAGTTACTTATCTCTATTTATATCTATTTATATATATTGTTTGTTCATCATCTAATTATTCTCACAAAGTATATATTGGCATATGAAAAATCCTAGATACTTATATTAGTTATACCTATTGTTTGGTAACTACTATCTATCTACTGTTACAAACTGTATTATTTACTTTTTATTAATGACTGAAGGTACTCGTCTCCAGTTATGTTTATTGTTTTGTCCACCCCCGAATACTCTGACAAATTGTGCTTTTGTTGTTAAAATCAATGTTTGCGGATGCTTTTCACCAGTTACGCCTACTTTTTGTTCATCCTCTATAACAATTAGTTACGTATTGTATATATGTGTATGTTGATGCTTCTATGTTATACTTATGAGCCGTAAGGCTTCAAGTTGAATAAACTAATATTTAAAGTTATTGTGTTTGATTCCTATTGCTACTCATCATTTTTTTGCCTGATGACTTTTTTTCTGTGTTGATATGTCGCCGAGAATGTAAATAATAAAACTCAATGTGTCGGTTAAGTTTTGATCTTATTTGTTTTTGTATTGGCTTATAAAATAACAAACTGATCACGGAACATAAGCTTTATCTAGGTATGACCTCATTTATTTGAATTTGAAGTCTCAAAGTTTTTCAAGCAAGTTCTGAAACGTTTTGACAGTATACGAGTATCGAAACAGTTCCGCATTGAGATCGACATTGACACAAAAAGTTTAAATATTTTGTACTTTTACTTCTTTTAACAAGAAAACCATGTCAAGCACCTATAAACTTAAATTTGAATCAACTTTAAAATGAAACAAATTCCATGACAAGGGAAATAGAAATTACTTACATGTACCAATTTAGAGGATTTCGTTTGGTCACATCTGGTTACCGAATATGACCACTTAAGATATCCACTCACATGTTAATTAATCATCAGGGACCAGTTGTTAATTAATCATCAGGGACCAGTTGTTAATTAATCATCAGGGACCAGTTGTTAATTAATCATCAGGGACCAGTTGTTAATTAATCATCAGGGACCAGTTGTTAATTAATCATCAGGGACCAGTTGTTAATTAATCATCAGGGACCAGTTGTTAATTAATCATCAGGGACCAGTTGTTAATTAATCATCAGGGACCAGTTGTTAATTAATCATCAGGGACCAGTTGTTAATTAATCATCAGGGACCAGTTGTTAATTAATCATCAGGGACCAGTTGTTAATTAATCATCAGGGACCAGTTGTTAATTAATCATCAGGGACCAGTTGTTAATTAATCATCAGGGACCAGTTGTTAATTAATCATCAGGGACCAGTTGTTAATTAATCATCAGGGACCAGTTGTTAATTAATCATCAGGGACCAGTTGTTAATTAATCATCAGGGACCAGTTGTTAATTAATCATCAGGGACCAGTTGTTAATTAATCATCAGGGACCAGTTGTTAATTAATCACCAGGGACCAGTTGTTAATTAATCATCAGGGACCAGTTGTTAATTAATCACCAGGGACCAGTTGTTAATTAATCATCAGGGACCAGTTGTTAATTAATCATCAGGGACCAGTTGTTAATTAATCATCAGGGACCAGTTGTTAATTAATCATCAGGGACCAGTTGTTAATTAATCATCAGGGACCAGTTGTTAATTAATCATCAGGGACCAGTTGTTAATTAATCACCAGGGACCAGTTGTTAATTAATCATCAGGGACCAGTTGTTAATTAATCATCAGGGACCAGTTGTTAATTAATCATCAGGGACCAGTTGTTAATTAATCATCAGGGACCAGTTGTTCAAAAGGTGATAAGACTAATCACAGTTTAACAACAATTCTAAAATCATGATAAAATAATTTCTTGTCAAACTAAGCTTGATATTTATTTGACGAAACTTTAGCACACTTCAGTCCCTTCCTGCTTACTATCGTAAAGAATACACACACGGGGGTTTTGAAGTTAAGGAGATTTTCCCTAATCAAGTAATTAAGCTCATTTAATTTAACTTGGCCCTGATCTATATCTCTATCCCTTTATTTTTCTCTTCTCTTCTTTATTATGGTGTCGAGCTCAATGCGGCCTTGCTTCGATCTGCGTGTAGTGCCAAAATGTTTCAAGACTTTTGCATGAAAAAACCCTGGGACTGCAAATTCAAATATTTGATGGAATGGAGTTATATACCGTTAGACAAGTCTATTATTCCGCGGTGTTGTATGATAGGGTCAACTTTTAATACAAAATCTATCGACATAGTCAGACTGTGAAATGATTCACCGTCCGTCGATTGCCCGTGGTACCTCGCATGCCCGGTGATATAATGTTACGTGTAGGAAGTAGTGGACAGCCGAGCACACACATATTCGTAAACTGTAGACATATTCCAGAACTTCAGATGGCCCTGTGACGTCAGCCTTTGTTGCTTTTGTTTTGCTGCATGTAATGTATTGTGTGAGATCTTAGTCAGTATATCGACTGAAAACTAGGAAATTATACTTTGAAATAAAGTCGCAGGATTGTAAATGAAAAAAAATGAAATTAACTCTGGTTATTATCAGTTATGCGTGTTGGTCAAGAGTCCCTATGACACAGTGTTATCATACTGTAGGCGTGGGAAATATATACAAATACAAATTTTCATCAATTGAACTGCGCCTTTCTAAACAAATCAGAAACTATTGAGGATTACAGCGATCCGCCCGCGACACGCATGTCTGAAGTACATGTACTTATGGTCGGGTGTGTGATGAAGCCAGCCTCTTCCGGTCCGCCGAGCTGAACAACTTCCGTGCTGCTGTTCCAACTATAAGTGGGAAAGGGGATTCTCTGAATTGGTCTGCCCTGAAACTATGAGTGGAGGGAGTGCGTCACACAAACCCCGGAAAGTATACACATGATGACTGTTACGTCCCAATACTGAAGAGGATATTTTGTTGTTATTTTTGAAGTCACATAAAATACACACAGTCAGATTTATATAAGTGTTGAAACTAAATACGGAGTTCCTGTATATCGTTGGGACAATTCATATTTAGTGAAATTTTCATGCTTTACCTCACGACAAATCAACGATTTCAGAAAAAAATACATATGGTACTTTTCGATGTCTGTTATTGGCGTAAACCCCTAGTTCGTTGAGTATTTTCACTAAATACACATTTTGGGGGCGGAGTGATTTATTCAATGTCATTTTCGTTCAAGACAAAACCTACGATTCTGAAAAAAAACGTATATCACAGACATAACTATTAAGAGTATGGTACATTTATCGCTAAATGGCTCTGATTGGCCAACTCTCTGTAATGCGCAACAAGAAAAATATGATTTCATACAGATGAAGAAAAACCAAATTGAAAATTAATTTTCCAAAAACGGTATGCATACAAGGAACCATTATCAAACATTTAGCGGGTTTAAGATGAATGGTATGATTTTTTAACTGTATACCATATAATAATACTTCTGTATTTGATTCTTTCGTAACAAAATCTCGTAAATGATAAGAAGTGGGACCGGCATTACTTGTACTGATTTTAAAACGTATTCCACAACAGTCTTCGTAAGCAATGTTGTCGTTGACCCAGGTATAGTTCCATACACAAAGTTGAAGTCTCGTATCAATAACAACGCATTGTTACACTGTATACTGGAGACGTAAATTCACGTTAAGACAATGAAAATAATCCAATATTCGATTCTGCTTTGAATTATCACATTTCACAAATGAAGAAATACATTCGTTTTATTAAAAAAACTACTTTCTCTTTCCAGAATATTGAACAGTGACACTAACACAATGCGGTCTGCTGTGATACAATAGAATACTGAAATCGTAAATAGTCTTGGTTAACCATTGCTTTGTGGAGTCCATATTTGCCAGCGGACTATTGGTATAAAAACGTAAAAGACAAAGTATGAACCACAGGAGGCTGATGTTACCGATCTGATCACGATAAAGTTATACAAATTGTCTTTGGTAAGGTATCTATTGTCCAAGTCAATCGTATGTAGGCCAGGTTTGGTTTGTTTTGTTTTTGTTTAACGTCCTATTAACAGCCAGGGTCATTTAAGGACGTGACAGGTTTAGAGGTGGAGGAAAGCCGGAGTACCCGGAGAAAAACCACCGGTCTACGGTCAGTACCTGGCAACTTCCCCACGTATGTTTTGAACTCGCAACACAAAGGTGGAGGGTTAGTGATAAAGTGTCGGGACACCTTAACCACTCGGCCACCGCGGCCCCATGTAGGCCAGGAACACGAAATCAGGCATCATACTCTTGTGTATCATCAACATAAGTCGTTATTACTAACATGTGTAAGTACTGTCAGCTATACATAATTCAACAATGGTACACTTTATTGTACATCTTTATCTTAATTATTCAATACTGTATATGTATTAGCCATTAAATGTTGTTCAATATACAAATGTATATACATATATATATATGTACACATTTTCTAAAATGTTATATGCCTTATTGCTGACACCCTTGATGCTCTTCACACAAAAAAAGATATTGTTTTGCTGTAAAACTGTATCTATAATTGATGCTTTTTCTATGTATTTTATGTACTCACAATATGCAAAAGGATGAATAAAAATATTTCAAAACCGAAAAAACAACATTTGTATGTATCTAGAGACTTGTGTACTACTGCTCTAACAGGTAAAGACCAAAAAGATATCAACATGCTTCTCGCAATATTGATTTGATTATAAATCTTTATTTACCTTACTATACAGGACCAACGCTTATGATTAGCAGTACATAGCCGGAACACGTAACATTAAATTTACCCTTGTCCAGTTGGCATTCATCAACCTATAACTGCCAAATGAAAGCAGTTCAATGCTTAAATAAAAGTACTGTATAATTCATATAAGGCCTGATTGTAGCTATCAGCAACGCTGCTATATCGTTTATCAGCAAAACGTATATCTATGAGTCTCGACTGTAGATATCAGTAAATATTTATAAAAAAAAAATAGAAAAAAAACAACAAATACCAGTCTGGATTGTAAGTACATGTACCTGTAACAAAGGTCAACAAAGGTTAACATAAAACCTTGATTACCTCGCCCTAAATCGCATGATATCGTAATATATTTTGAGTGATTGTTCAGTGTAATGCACTTTTACAGTTCCAGTTTTCACATTTCAATATTCAATCCCGTATTTCTAGATGTTCAAAAGTGTAATAACGGAATCATATTTCACCCTAATACGTTATCATATTTTATCAGGGTATGATCAGATTATACCTAGAATGATAGCAATAAATACGACAATTCGGTCATATCAACTCTAGGATTAGTTGACCTGTGGGCAAGACGGGCCGTGTCAGGAATCTACCTCGCACCTTGGTGGCCATTAACTCGTAATTAATTACATGACACCTGGTAACGTCTAGCCGAGGGCTGGACAAGCGGCGAGTGGCCACTGTAAGGTCTCATTAGGATACCCGTGTGTGGAGATGATGATGGATCGTCTACCCGTGGACGTCCCTGGGTGTCTTCCGTCATAGCGAGTATTCGTGTCGTAACCGGCGTATTCTTTGTCGGGTTGTGTGAAAATACATCACCAGTCTTCAAAAACTATGTAAGGACGGTTCCGCTACTGCCCTCAAGGTTGGGTACATCGGGTTGTTTCTTTGTCGGCGGTTCAAAAACCACACCTCGGATGAAATAACGGTTCACCATGGGCCTTGAGGAGAGATGATGTTAACTGACTTTGTCGGCAGCTTCCAAAATCCATCACGTTTATTATAAAGCATTCTTTGGAGAATACATCATGCTCTTTCTTTGTCGGGTAGAAAAGAGATTTTGTCTGAGCTTGGTACCGTTAGTATTACACACTACATTACTTTTTTATTTCACTAGCATTAAAAGACCGACATTTAATTTTTTCCGATGTTGAACCGATTTTTCCAAACTGAAGGATATACACAAATACAGTCTCATACAATATCAGGTTTTTCAACTGTCTCTCTTCTCATGGAACTTAAAGACCGTCCTTTATGTTCTTATATATCTTTTCTGATACTAAACCGTAATTTCTTATTATGATGTTTGACAACTTAAAGGACATAGTTGTCTGTGATAGTAATAATCTGAGTAAAAGAACACATATCTTTCAAACAAGAATTGTGACATTAACAGCAGTTAAAGCGTCTAACATTACTATGTCTGTGGTTGTATAAAACACCGAACGCCGAACCCGTGACATTTCCCCCAGTGTGTAATAAACGTTTAAGTTTAAGTAAGAAGACTACAGATGGATCGTTAACAACCTACAGAAATACAGGCTATTTATATGTAAGAACACATATACACTGTATCTATATTAAAATTTGATTGCATATACATTTAGAATTTCACACATTATTCAATTACGTAACTCAAAATGAACTTATTTCATTGACTAAATTTATTATTGATATAAATGAGATAATTAATTCACAATACTGATGTCCATCCTGTTTCACCATGTAGGAGGGCTACCTGAAATACTTTTCTTTTAGTTGTTGTTTGATGGAGCGAAATAAGGTGAATAAGGCAGATACTCAATCAATTTAAAGCCACACGTGTGAATGGTAGCCATGACAATGACAGACTTGTGAACAGGAGCATTGTACTGATGGAATAACACACCTTTAGTGAGCTTTCCGCGGCGCTTAAGTTTAATGTTTTCCCGTAACTGCCTCAGAAGTGAAGCATAGTATGTGCCATTGAATGAGCAGAATACCATCTGCATTCCTGAAAACCGAGACCATAACCTTCATTGCTGATGGAACAGTCAGTCTTTGCCTTCTTTGGCAGGGGAGAGCCATGGTGCTTCCGTTGTTTCGATTGTTGTTTGGCCTCTGGGGTAAAATGATGGACTCATGTTTCATGCATAGTGACAAATCTCTGAAGAAAGTTGGCAGGATCTTCCTCAATAAGGTTAAGATTAGCATGCGATAATGTGGCCTGGTGTGCTTCTGATCAACTGTCGGAAGTCTCGGTACCCATCGGGCAGAAAGTTTTCTCATTGCAAGATCCTCAGTCAGAATGGGATGTACTTTCCTGTGAAATGCCTGCTCTACCTGCTACATATCTTTCTGTGACTCTGCTGTCAGTCATAACAATATGATACACTTTATTGACTATTTCTGGGGTTGCAACATTGATAGGCCTTCCAAGACATGGGTCATCCTCATGGCTCTGTCGGCCGCACTTAAATTCTGCCACCTATCTTTTTATTGTATCATATGAAGGGACATCTTTCCCTAGTGTTGCTACCATATCATTATGGATATCCTTAGGTGTTAAACCTTTTTTTATGCAAATATTGGATCACTGTTCTCTTACCGATTTTGTTCATTTTGTAAAATTGTTTACTTTAGAGTGCTACCTCGTCGATATCAATCTAACCAAATGAGACCAGTCCTTGGGTACACGGCCCTATATTGTCAGAGAATAGTAGGGCTTGAACAAGATCATCCTCGAGTACCTCTTTCAATACGAGGATCACAATATATCAATCATCCCTTGTATCATTGTTATCCATTTGTTAATGTCCATATTCTCTGCATTGTACTGTTTGTGAGAATAAATAATTGCCATTGCTGTTACATGGAGGGTGTATTATTATCGACACAGGACTTGGGTGTTGGACATTTCTGAAGGGAAGGGTACATTATATATTTTCGTTATGTATTGTACATTGAATTATTCAAATAACTAAAAATATCAAAAACATAAAATATGTATCAAATTAGGCAATTCTACGGTATAGAAGTCTAACCGTTTGATGATAACAAAATTCATCAATTTCATATAATTATTTAATGTATGACACACTAAAAGAGAACAATGATCAACTGTGTTATATATATATATATATATATATATATGCGGCCCCATAAAAGAGCAGGATAAGGTTATCAGTGTCCTATTTTAGGACATTATGTAAAAATATGTTTTATAAGGACATACGTGAGATAAAAAGTGAGTAACATGATTTTAGATAGTCCGCCCATAACTACATGTATATATTGTTAAACTATATTTATAGAATTTACGTGATATTAAAAGGAATGTTATGGTTACAAATCGATCACGTTTTGCATAATTCGTAAACGTGACTGTTGCAATGATATCCGGATTGCTAGTCAGCCTTCACAAGTATTTTAAGTTACTTGCTTATTAAATACTTCCGTACCTAAAATTCACAAATCTGGGACGCAGCATGAAAATTTATTTCATTGTTGAGAGGCAGAGTATGTGACGTGCTCTGTCACATGTTGTTGAGAGGCAGAGTATGTGACGTGCATTGTCACATGTTGTTGAGAGGCAGAGTATGTGACGTGCATTGTCACATGTTGTTGAGAGGCAGAGTATGTGACGTGCACTGTCACATGTTGTTGAGAGGCAGAGTAAGTGACATGCATTGTCACATGTTGTTGAGAGACAGAGTATGTGACGTGCTCTGTCACATGTTGTTGAGAGGTAGAGTATGTGACGTGCATTGTCACATGTTGTTGAGAGACAGAGTATGTGACGTGCTCTGTCACATGTTGTTGAGAGGCAGAGTAAGTGACATGCATTGTCACATGTTGTTGAGAGACAGAGTATGTGACGTGCTCTGTCACATGTTGTTGAGAGACAGAGTATGTGACGTGCACTGTCACATGTTGTTGAGAGACAGAGTATGTGACGTGCTCTGTCACATGTTGTTGAGAGACAGAGTATGTGACGTGCTCTGTCACATGTTGTTGAGAGGCAGAGTATGTGACGTTCTCTGTCACATGTTGTTGAGAGACAGAGTATGTGACGTGCATTGTCACATGTTGTTGAGAGACAGAGTATGTGACGTGCACTGTCACATGTTGTTGAGAGACAGTGTCATTTATTTGTATTGTCACATGTTGTTGAGAGACAGTGTCATTTATTTGTATTGTCACATGTTGTTGAGAGACAGTGTCATTTATTTGTATTGTCACATGTTGTTGAGAGACAGTGTCATTTATTTGTATTGTCACATGTTGTTGAGAGACAGAGTATGTGACGTGCTCTGTCACATGTTGTTGAGAGACAGAGTATGTGACGTGCACTGTCACATGTTGTTGAGAGACAGTGTCATTTATTTGTATTGTCACAGGTTGTTTAGAGACAGTGTCATTTATTTGTATTGTCACATGTTGTTGAGAGACAGTGTCATTTATTTGTATTGTCACATGTTGTTGAGAGACAGTGTCATTTATTTGTATTGTCACATGTTGTTTAGAGGCGGAATAAGTGATGTGCAACAGATAAAAACGTTTGATGAATCAATGACGTTGATGCCACATTAAAACCACAATTACGATACGACAATTAACATCTACTGAAAAATCAAACGAATGAATTTATCGTTATTTTCATACGAATTTTATGCACAATTGTACACTAATTTACTAAACAGTTCAAAACTGCTATGAATTCACAAAAGCAGTCGTTTTGAATGTTTTGTGATATTCGATGTTAAGATCTAGCTTACATTATGATAAATTCTGGTTAATATAATAATTTAAGAAAATGATAATAAATTCTAGGGTTTTTCCACAAAAAGATCCTATATAACTCATTCCCTTTTCCTGTTTTGTATTCTATAAATATTCTGCAACCTCACTTTTTTTAATTACAGTTAGATTTATATATAGTTTTTAATGGGGACCATGTTAACCATCCAATGCTTATCACGCACGTGGTGTTGTCACACATGTGTTTGACCAGGTGATCGACTGCTTACGAAATATAAAACGATTTCATTACGCCATATTACCCAGTAGTGGTCACACAAACCTAACAACATCCTGTATCATCTGGTATGTTGGTAGATGTTTCACTTTAATCACCTGCGGCGAAACTATGTCAGGAGTTTGATGAATTGCGTTAAGCTAACCACGTACATTGATCGTCTTCTTGCCTTTTGCCGATCCCTACCTTCTACATGTATTGTCAGTTTGACCCTTGTTGCCTTTTGAAGTAGTTGAAATCATTTTCGTTGATCTCTTGTGCGTGACCTCGAATGGTGTGGAGCGGCTATATTTATTTTTACTGTGTACCATTTTTGGAAATGCCAGATAAACCTACAAACGCAGTTAAATTAATTGATTTTGTACAATATTTCAGAGAAATATATTCGTATTAAGTATGTGTATCTGTTATTTAGGTCTATAATGTTTGTCTGAAACCTGATGTCGATGTGTCGTCCCGTACCTGTTAACATTGTATGTAATACTCATTACTGGTCATTTGTCTAGGGAAGGTAAAAGAGTACACAAAGAGTCATCCAAACTTTACATCACCTTGTACTGGTTTGCGGTATATCAGTAAGTTTCCCGAGGTTGTCTTACACACGGCGTAACAATGCACATGTAACTGCATATTGCATGTCTCCTGTGTCTGCCTCATTACACGGTAATGACGTTTACACTATAACTGCAATTTGTATGATATTCCGGTCGTTAACCCTTTCTTACCAAACAGTCATGTGTGAAGTAAATGTTCAAAAACGTAATTTATAATGTTTGCCCAGACGCATTCTTTCCTGGTTGTACCATGCATCATTTGGACCGTAATGCAGGTGAATGGCGCCGTTTCCATGGTCTGGCAGTCTGACGCGCGTGATATACTACAGCATATGACAGTCTTACACTGACCGACTTACAATATCCAGACAATGACATCTCATCCATTGTAGTTCGATACGGGCAAATACCGTATGATGTTAAATACACACTGAAAAAAAAGATGTCTTGTTCAGATTAGATTGGACAGACATGTTACAGAATTATTTTAGTAAGTTGACTAATTTTACCTGCACATTTTTTTTGTGATTAATACTTTTACCTGTTTGCACTAGATCTAGCAACATTACCTCCCCGACCTTGGACATAAATAAAACTTCTCATGATACTTTGTCTACTCTGCATAAAATAGTTTGACGTTTCATATGCATCAGTACTTTATGAAGGAGCCTGAATGAGTTTTTAATGTAAAAGAATGTATCAAACATTTCGTGAAGGAGCCTCATACATCTTATGCAAAATCCCAAGCATGTCATGTTCACGACTTGCCAGACAAGAAAAAAATGGCATTAAACTTTATTTTAAAGATGTTAGATCAATTTTTCATATCGGCAAAGCTACAGGGTAGCATAAACCATCCATGTGTCTGAGTATTTAACATTAGGTATAAAAAAAAAACATTGTCGCATGTTTTAAGACGACCATAGTCTGTGGAACGTTAAATCATATTTAACCAAGCTAAAACTCAGGCTTGCTTCGTCAGCATTTTTTACTTGGTATATCAACACACAACCATTTGGTCCATTTATGTAAAGAAATTTTCAAGAATTTAAAAGGGTTCTTAATATCCAGAGAATTTCACTATCAATTATTAGACTCGATACAAACGGGTTCCGGGAATTATGTGTTTGTATAGATGTACATTTATTATTATGTATTTGTCTTTTAAAAGTATCTGTTAATGATGACAATACTGACCTCCTTTCTTTGTATTGGATTTCGAGACGTTAGATGAATCCTTGTAAAAATGATAGTCCATATCTTTATCAAAACTATCATTCCTACTACTGTCAGATTATATATATATATATATAATTGTCGTATTATGGCATTGGCTACCAAGCAGTTTAGTATATACAAGTGTATAGCAGCCTTCTCCTAACGGCGAGACCATTACAAAGACCAAGATAAAACGTGTATGAAATCGCGAGAAAGATTGAATTCTCGACTTTGTTCACAAGTACGATTTTTCTGCTGGATGTTGACATGCCTATGAGAACCAAATGTATATAAAAATACAAGAACAGGTATCAAAACATTGCTGAGTTCTACTTCGCCGGAGATAGTCTGTCTTCAAAAAGAAAGAAATATTTCGACTGATATCGTTAAACATCGAAAATATCCGTAGTACGTTTCAAATCCTGACAGTTAAAATTCCAAATCTTGGATACTTTGGATAGCTGTAGGTTTTCCACATAAGACTCTCTGCTCACGGTTTCTAGGTTCTGTCTCATTGACTAAAGTGTCCTGTGTGTCGACATTCTTCGGGACGAGTTCATTAACTGTAGTGTCCTTTATGTCGACATTCTGGGGGACGAGTTCATTAACTGTAGTGTCCTTTATGTCGACATTCTCGGGGACGAGTTCATTGACTGTAGTGTCCTTTATGTCGACATTCTCGGGGACGAGTTCATTGACTGTAGTGTCCTTTATGTCGACATTCTCGGGGACGAGTTCATTGACTGTAGTGTCCTGTGTGTCGACATTCTCGGGGACGAGTTCATTGACTGTAGTGTCCTTTATGTCGACATTCTCGGGGACGAGGTCATTGACTGTAGTGTCCTTTATGTCGACATTCTCGGGGACGAGTTCATTGACTGTAGTGTCCTTTATGTCGACATTCTCGGGGACGAGGTCATTGACTGTAGTGTCCTTTATGTCGACATTCTCGGGGACGAGTTCATTGACTGTAGTGTCCTGTGTGTCGACATTCTCGGGGACGAGTTCATTGACTGTAGTGTCCTGTGTGTCGACATTCTCGGGGACGAGTTCATTAACTGTAGTGTCCTTTATGTCGACATTCTGGGGGACGAGTTCATTAACTGTAGTGTCCTTTATGTCGACATTCTCGGGGACGAGTTCATTGACTGTAGTGTCCTTTATGTCGACATTCTCGGGGACGAGTGCATTGACTGTAGTGTCCTGTGTGTCGACATTCTCTGAGACGAGTTCTTTGACTGCAGTGTCCTTTATGTCGACATTCTCGGGGACGAGTTCATTGACTGTAGTGTCCTTTATGTCGACATTCTCGGGGACGAGTTCATTGACTGTAGTGTCCTTTATGTCGACATTCTCGGGGACGAGGTCATTGACTGTAGTGTCCTTTATGTCGACATTCTCGGGGACGAGTTCATTGACTGTAGTGTCCTTTATGTCGACATTCTCGGAGACGAGTTCATGTATCGTGGGTTCATGGTCACTAACATGGCTTTTTATTTGAGAACCTAGCTAGTATATTGTCAATCACAGTAATTTGATTCATGATTTGTTATTAAAGGTCATTGATGTGACACTACAGAGTGCATGGACTCGAGAAAACTACAATGTATACAGTGTTCTTCTTACCCATGAGGAAGGTTCAAGGCAGTATGAGAGTGATCCTTAAGATGATTACGTAGATATCTGATACATCATCCAGAGATACTGTACACGGACTTGATACAACAAGGACTGGACACTGGCGTCGTTAAGATATAATACAATTGTGTGGAGAGTGATAGTATTACAGACGGTAAAAGCTAAGGAATGGGTTTCCTGTAATTTATATCATAAAAAACAAGAACCGCCCAGCTGTGCTAGACGTTTATTACATAATTATAATGTGCATCGCAAGATTCAAATATACAAAACTAAATTAATATTATATAATAATTTGTAATAAAACTTGTGAAATAATTTATTAGACAAATATTAACTCATAAGCCATACAGTAGGCTCAAATAAATTCAACAAGATTTACACATAAAATGTGTATCTACATGAGTTAATTAATACTAAATATGGACATGTTCATGCACGTGGTTATTTCAAATAGTGTTTATGTCGATTTTATATAATGTTACTGTGTATGTCCGATGGCGACCATTAACATGTGGTGGTAATGTTACGCACGACCAAGGGAGACGTTATAACACATGTATCGGTCAGATAAACCGAGTTTTTAGTATCATAGCGCTGTTCAATCGCCTGCATTACAGTAGGATTTTACTAAATCAAATTCAATATTAACATGAACCGTTTTGCATTACGTATGTCTGTACATATTAATTAAAAAAAGTGTTCACGCAAAAGCGGCATATTTTAATGATATTGGTACATAAACCTACTTCCAAAATTATTTTAGCAGTTTTCCGATGAAAACAATGAGCTAGATTGCGCAAACTTTGTTGTTTTGTAATATCTTTCATATTATATCGAGGGTGTGCTATCTTATGAAACTGTTTTAAAGCGAAAAATACGCATAGTTATGAATTTTAAGGCTTAAACGTCTCACCACATCAGGTAAATTACAGGTATATCAGGTATATTACAATGATATATTTGTAATGATTTATTTAAATAATTTATGAATATACATGTAATTGATCAGTTTTGCGACATCTTAAGCCTACTGGCCATTTCAGAATTAACATTTAAAATACCCTTGGAATACACAAACTCACGCATGTCACTGTGTAATTGACACTGAGAACATATTAACGTATAAACCCATGACCGTAAATCTCTGAAGCTAAGATCAGCACAACCGCCGCTGATAGGTAAGTCAGTGCTCAGCAAAATGGCCGACCTTTAGTTTTATTTATTGATGTTTAAAATGACAGCGTGTTTTTATTCTAATATGGAAAACAATCTGTCAAATAAAACGATTATAAGTATGTACTGGTGGTTTTTTATCTTGTTTAGGAGGTGCTAAATGATTCTTTAGGGCTTATGTAATAGAACGCATGTTTAATTTGTATATCATTGCCTCCACTAGGGATCGAACCTGCGACCTCTGGCTTACTAGGGCTTAAGTTCAACCGATCAAGCTAAAAGGGAAGATTTCTTTAACCGAACAATATGCTGAGGCTAGTATAAGCACTAAAACTGTCGCGGAGGGGTTGATGTACATAGTCCAGAGATAGCACCAACAACTGTCGCGGAGGGTTATGTAGTCCAGGGATAGCACCAACAACTGTCGCGGAGGGTTATGTAGTCCAGGGATAGCACCAACAACGGTCGCGGAGGGTTATGTACATGTAGTCCAGGGATAGCACCAACAACTGTCGCGGAGGGTTATGTATTCCAGAGATAGCACCAACAACTGTCGCGGAGGGTTATGTAGTCCAGAGATAGCACCAACAACTGTCGCGGAGGGTTATGTAGTCCAGAGATAGCACCAACAACTGTCGCGGAGGGTTATGTAGTCCAGTGATAGCACCAACAACTGTCGCGGAGGGTTATGTACATGTAGTCCAGGGATAGCACCAACAACTGTCGCGGAGGGTTATGTAGTCCAGAGATAGCACCAACAACTGTCGCGGAGGGTTATGTAGTCCAGAGATAGCACCAACAACTGTCGCGGAGGGTTATGTAGTCCAGGGATAGCACCAACTGTCGCGGAGGGTTATGTAGTCCAGAGATAGCACCAACAACTGTCGCGGAGGGTTATGTAGTCCAGTGATAGCACCAACAACTGTCGCGGAGGGTTATGTACATGTAGTCCAGGGATAGCACCAATTGTCGCGGATGGTTATGTAGTCCAGCGATAGCACCAACAACTGTCGCGGAGGGTTATGTAGTCCAGAGATAGCACCAACAACTGTCGCGGAGGGTTATGTAGTCCAGAGATAGCACCAACAATTGTCGCGGAGGGGTTTATGTAGTCCTCTATCATCTTGATGACTAATATATCAGACAGGTATCATCAAACGAGCTAAAAGTGCGCGTTAACACTGTGACAGCAAACAATACGACACATCACTAACTCAGACACGTATGTTACATCTTTCCCTTCCCACTGGTGTTGGTATGGGGTTACACAGTGCTAGGGATTCTTTTTTTAAAGCCCATGTGTAATCATTTGTGAATTATTTCATATTTATTGTTCGCAAGAATATGCATACAATTCGTTTCAACTTTCAACATACTTACTTCAGCACGTCAAAATATTCATGAGCTGCATGTTGCTAAACTGTGAGGTATCCATTGACAAGATTTAATTCAACAGAAGAGAAGCTTCGTTTTGATATATTTAGGCAGGGTTCGTTACATTGCCGTATTGACATGAACATATGTATAGATTTGATCATAATTTGTTTATAATATATATGTTATATATATAATGTTATTCCGGACTGAATATCTAATGACATTTTCTTTTACTTTCCCCAACATCGTCGCACCTCTATTACATAAATCAGCTCATTATATACCACCAATATTGTTTATATGCCAAACATTGTCTTTGTTGGAGATGCAGCTCCTTAAGGTATTTTTGTCTCGTTTGAAATTGCATCCCCAGCAGTGCACTATGGCATGATTGACTAGCCTGTTAAAGTGTACACCCTCTCCCGGAGTAAAATACCTTCAATACGGTGTCACGGGCGTCTACGCTCCAAACGTGTCCAAACATCTTAATTACTAATTAATTAACGTCATCAAGTTTAAGACTTTAAATTAGCTGGCCAAGAATGTGCTCAGGTGAACTAGCGCGGTATATAAAACAGAAAACGTTTTAATATTCAGAAGCACATGTTGTTATTAAACAGTGGAAATGTCTGAATTGTTATTCGGTATTTAAGGTTTATTGTGACCTTAAAGTGTCGTATCATGACGTCATAGAAACAAATGTCGAATAAAAACTTCACTGTCACTTAAAGCTTAAATATATTAGTGTCATGTTTTACTTGGATATCTGATCGACCTGTCAATTGAAAGGTGTAGGTTGTTTACAATATTGAAGGTATACCTTTATAATAGCACATTCTACGGATCTGGATCGTCCCACTAATAGTTGTTTTACAGCTGTTATTGGGTGTACTATAAACGTACATGTATTTAAATCAATCCTTTTGATTGGTATCCCATTCGCTCTTGGAGGGAATTTATTTTATCAAACCTCAATAATCATTTCAATCTTAGCAACATGTAACCAGTTAAACAACTCTATGGAGGTACCTGTTTCGTGGTTATCTGAATTGATAATTAGTGACTGCACAAGGGGCTGGATTGCATATATTTGTTTGAATTCACCTACCTATAGCGGATAGCGTATTCTATCAGTTAAATAATTTCTGTAAAATTGCATGAAATTTATTTGTAGAATGTTTAAGGTCTCTTCAACCCTTTGTACTGCAGAAAAGGAACACCAATACACCTCTGGTACAGTATACAATCACAATAAGTATGGTGTACCTTCCTTCACCCAACCAGCAAAGGAACACCAATACAACTCTGGTACAGTATACACACACAATAAGTAAGGTGTACCTTCCTTCACCCAACCAGCAAAGGAACACCAATACAACCCTGGTACAGTATACACACACAATAAGTATGGTGTACCTTCCTTCACCCAACCAGCAAAGGAACACCAATACAACCCTGGTACAGTATACACACACAATAAGTAAGGTGTACCTTCCTTCACCCAACCAGCAAAGGAACACCAATACACCTCTGGTACAGTATACACACACAATAAGTATGGTGTACCTTCCTTCACCCAACCAGCAAAGGAACACCAATACAGCCCTGGTACAGTATACACACACAATAAGTAAGGTGTACCTTCCTTCACCCAACCAGCAAAGGAACACCAATACAACCCTGGTACAGTATACACACACAATAAGTAAGGTGTACCTTCCTTCACCCAACCAGCAAAGGAACACCAATACAACCCTGGTACAGTATACACACACAATAAGTAAGGTGTACCTTCCTTCACCCAACCAGCAAAGGAACACCAATACAACTCTGGTACAGTATACACACACAATAAGTAAGGTGTACCTTCCTTCACCCAACCAGCAAAGGAACACCAATACAACTCTGGTACAGTATACACACACAATAAGTATGGTGTACCTTCCTTCACCCAACCAGCAAAGGAACACCAATACAACTCTGGTACAGTATACACACACAATAAGTATGGTGTACCTTCCTTCACCCAACCAGCAAAGGAACACCAATACAACTCTGGTACAGTATACACACACAATAAGTATGGTGTACCTTCCTTCACCCAACCAGCAAAGGAACACCAATACAACCCTGGTACAGTATACACACACAATAAGTATTGGTGTACCTTCCTTCACCCAACCAGCAAAGGAACACCAATACAACCTCTGGTACAGTATACACACACAATAAGTAGGTGTACCTTCCTTCACCCAACCAGCAAAGGAACACCAATACAACTCTGGTACAGTATACACACACAATAAGTAAGGTGTACCTTCCTTCACCCAACCAGCAAAGGAACACCAATACAACTCTGGTACAGTATACACACACAATAAGTAAGGTGTACCTTCCTTCACCCAACCAGCAAAGGAACACCAATACAACTCTGGTACAGTATACACACACAATAAGTATGGTGTACCTTCCTTCACCCAACCAGCAAAGGAACACCAATACAACCCTGGTACAGTATACACACACTAATAAGTAATGGTGTACCTTCCTTCACCCAACCAGCAAAGGAACACCAATACAACTCCTGGTACAGTATACACACACAATAAGTATGGTGTACCTTCCTTCACCCAACCAGCAAAGGAACACCAATACAACCCTGGTACAGTATACACACACAATAAGTATGGTGTACCTTCCTTCACCCAACCAGCAAAGGAACACCAATACAACCTCTGGTACAGTATACACACACAATAAGTATGGTGTACCTTCCTTCACCCAACCAGCAAAGGAACACCAATACAACCTCTGGTACAGTATACACACACAATAAGTATGGTGTACCTTCCTTCACCCAACCAGCAAAGGAACACCAATACAACTCTGGTACAGTATACACACACAATAAGTAGGTGTACCTTCCTTCACCCAACCAGCAAAGGAACACCAATACAACTCTGGTACAGTATACACACACAATAAGTATGGTGTACCTTCCTTCACCCAACCAGCAAAGGAACACCAATACAACTCTGGTACAGTATACACACACAATAAGTAAGGTGTACCTTCCTTCACCCAACCAGCAAAGGAACACCAATACAACCTGGTACAGTATACACACACAATAAGTAAGGTGTACCTTCCTTCACCCAACCAGCAAAGGAACACCAATACAACTCTGGTACAGTATACACACACAATAAGTATGGTGTACCTTCCTTCACCCAACCAGCAAAGGAACACCAATACAACCCTGGTACAGTATACACACACAATAAGTAAGGTGTACCTTCCTTCACCCAACCAGCAAAGGAACACCAATACAACTCTGGTACAGTATACACACACAATAAGTAAGGTGTACCTTCCTTCACCCAACCAGCAAAGGAACACCAATACAACTCTGGTACAGTATACACACACAATAAGTAAGGTGTACCTTCCTTCACCCAACCAGCAAAGGAACACCAATACAACTCTGGTACAGTATACACACACAATAAGTAAGGTGTACCTTCCTTCACCCAACCAGCAAAGGAACACCAATACAACTCTGGTACAGTATACACACACAATAAGTAAGGTGTACCTTCCTTCACCCAACCAGCAAAGGAACACCAATACAACCCTGGTACAGTATACACACACAATAAGTAAGGTGTACCTTCCTTCACCCAACCAGCAAAGGAACACCAATACAACTCTGGTACAGTATACACACACAATAAGTATGGTGTACCTTCCTTCACCCAACCAGCAAAGGAACACCAATACAACTCTGGTACAGTATACACACACAATAAGTATGGTGTACCTTCCTTCACCCAACCAGCAAAGGAACACCAATACAACTCTGGTACAGTATACACACATAATAAGTATGGTGTACCTTCCTTCACCCAACCAGCAAAGGAACACCAATACAACTCTGGTACAGTATACACACACAATAAGTATGGTGTACCTTCCTTCACCCAACCAGCAAAGGAACACCAATACAACTCTGGTACAGTATACACACACAATAAGTATGGTGTACCTTCCTTCACCCAACCAGCAAAGGAACACCAATACAACCTGGTACAGTATACACACACAATAAGTATGGTGTACCTTCCTTCACCCAACCAGCAAAGGAACACCAATACAACTCTGGTACAGTATACACACACAATAAGTATGGTGTACCTTCCTTCACCCAACCAGCAAAGGAACACCAAAACACCTCTGGTACAGTATACACACACAATAAGTATGGTGTACATTCCTTCACCCAACCAGCAAAGGAACACCAATACACCTCTGGTACAGTATACACACACAATAAGTATGGTGTACCTTCCTTCACCCAACCAGCAAAGGAACACCAATACAACCTCTGGTACAGTATACACACACAATAAGTATGGTGTACCTTCCTTCACCCAACCAGCAAAGGAACACCAATACAACTCTGGTACAGTATACACACACAATAAGTATGGTGTACCTTCCTTCACCCAACCAGCAAAGGAACACCAATACAACCCTGGTACAGTATACACACACAATAAGTATGGTGTACCTTCCTTCACCCAACCAGCAAAGGAACACCAATACAACCCTGGTACAGTATACACACACAATAAGTATGGTGTACCTTCCTTCACCCAACCAGCAAAGGAACACCAATACAACTCTGGTACAGTATACACACACAATAAGTATGGTGTACCTTCCTTCACCCAACCAGCAAAGGAACACCAATACACCTCTGGTACAGTATACACACATAATAAGTATGGTGTACCTTCCTTCACCCAACCAGCAAAGGAACACCAAAACACCTCTGGTACAGTATACACACACAATAAGTATGGTGTACCTTCCTTCACCCAACCAGCAAAGGAACACCAATACAACTCTGGTACAGTATACACACACAATAAGTATGGTGTACCTTCCTTCACCCAACCAGCAAAGGAACACCAATACAACTCTGGTACAGTATACACACACAATAAGTATGGTGTACCTTCCTTCACCCAACCAGCAAAGGAACACCAATACAACCCTGGTACAGTATACACACACAATAAGTATGGTGTACCTTCCTTCACCCAACCAGCAAAGGAACACCAATACAACCCTGGTACAGTATACACACACAATAAGTATGGTGTACCTTCCTTCACCCAACCAGCAAAGGAACACCAATACAACTCTGGTACAGTATACACACACAATAAGTATGGTGTACCTTCCTTCACCCAACCAGCAAAGGAACACCAATACACCTCTGGTACAGTATACACACACAATAAGTATGGTGTACCTTCCTTCACCCAACCAGCAAAGGAACACCAATACAACTCTGGTACAGTATACACACATAATAAGTATGGTGTACCTTCCTTCACCCAACCAGCAAAGGAACACCAATACAACTCTGGTACAGTATACACACACAATAAGTAAGGTGTACCTTCCTTCACCCAACCAGCAAAGGAACACCAATACAACCCTGGTACAGTATACACACACAATAAGTATGGTGTACCTTCCTTCACCCAACCAGCAAAGGAACACCAATACAACTCTGGTACAGTATACACACACAATAAGTAAGGTGTACCTTCCTTCACCCAACCAGCAAAGGAACACCAATACAACTCTGGTACAGTATACACACACAATAAGTATGGTGTACCTTCCTTCACCCAACCAGCAATAGTTAAAATATACAATATCATTTCAAAGCCATTCTGATATACATTGCATTTACCAATATTATGTCATTCACAATATAAATTGAAACATTTAAATGTCCATCGATAAAAAAGGAATAAAAACATGTATTTACTTTACGTTCCGGTGTTTCATTGTAAAAGTTTAGAAAATGAAAAGAAAATCTTTCAAATTACTTGATTTATTTCAAAGCTGACACATAATTATTCTGATTTCGCGACTAATATTTCTACTATATCAAAAACAACTTCATCATTAATAAACTAGCGTTTTATACAGAACAATCAATATCAGATAAATCAAATATGGATGGTCAAATTACTTAACTTCCGTAAATACAGAAGATAAAATAGCTACTTTAATACCATACTGTAAGAGGAATATAGAAGTGTCAATTCATCCTTACTGTGTGTCTTGGTGATATCAAACAGTTATACAATATAACCAATATTAGCCCTACTCCTACTACATCAATATACACGTAGTAAGAGTAGGGATACTATCCTTTTTCCTAATAATACTAACCAGAAGCAGACACCTGTTATATTTCCGATGTGTAGGCTCATGAAAAGGAGCAGTGTGTTGGACGAATGCAATGGTATCAATTATGAATAAAATCCAAGAGACCTATGGATCTGACGCTCGAGGTCGTTTGAAGAGGATATAGCTCGATAGGTCAGAGTTCCTGAATATTGTTTAGAGCAAAAAGAGTCCATCATGTCTGTTTTACAGTAGTAAGGTATAGCAATACTAGTACATCACCAGTAAGGGGTAAGTTTATTTGGGTTGTTGCCCTATGATATATCAGCATATGATCAAATCATAAGTGTTATTCTGCATAATACATAATTATATGAAACTGCTCTCAGAAAACTAGCCCTCCTAAGTATGGTGTTTTTTTCCAGAGTCTTTATTTTGCCAAATTGTAGTAGACATTTACATGGTAAGTATACAAACGCTTCTTTTAAGCAATAATTGCTGTAAGATAGCACCAACAAAATTGTAACACCACTGACGTAGTCTATACTCGGTTATCAGTTGTATGGCCGTTATGACATTATACTCGTTAGTTTTAACTTTTTTGAATTTCTTAGATATTTGAGACTCCCGTTTGTAATTCTTATAACCAACTAAACAACTTGTGGCTCACCTTCAGTATTAACTGTTGAGGTAACTAAAGTGTGACGCGCATTATATATGCCAGTCCATGCAAATACAGCTGACAACATTACAGTACTTCATTACCGAAAATTTCCATCAGCTTAGATCATATTTAGTCGTGTATCCGTTTAAATTTCTAATTTAAGCATATTTTTTTATGTTTATAAATGTAACAGGATATTTGAGGTTTTGTAACATTTTTGTTCGTTGACACAAACATCATTTAATTGTTTTTCATTTTAAAAGCAAGAATTAAGTAACATCGAACATACAACACGTTTCCAATTTTTGGTAATGTCGCTCCATTTGTATCCTTACTCTTCTTGTGTTACTTTCAATACTGGGTGTAGATTTTTTCGGATCACGTGTTGTTCCTCATTCTCGTGTTACATTAAAATCGAATAACAATCGAGTTACAAAAATATGTCGTTTTTCAAATGACGAATAATGCCTTAATATAATTTAAAACATGGAAAGTATAACGTGATGTTATTATAAATCATCAATAGTTTGACATAAAGTTTTGCCTATCTATTTGTTCTGGTTGTTATACAATATACAATATCATCTCAAAACACTACTGAATTCAAATCTAAAATGTAATTAACAGCAAAGCAGGATACCGCCATCACTTGCCCAGTATTCACATGTAATACACTAGTTGGGCTTTAATTTACGATAAAATATTAAACATATACCGCAGTGATCCTTATCAGACAGACACACATATTGTTTAGTCTTTTTTTATGATTGAACAAGTAACAGGTGTCTCCTACATTTTCCTAACCATTGTGTTGATGTAGTATAGATCAGTAAACTAGTGGACTACGTATGTTACATATTGGTCTACACCACAGATAGATCAACATTGCAGGAAATAAAACACACTGGTCATCCAATGCAAAACAATGTTGTCCGGTAAGTGAAGGGAAAAACCCATATTATTTATAGAACAGGATCTCTTACACGCCTAAAGGTAAATACTAAAGATAAACCTACCGCGGTCACGATGGCAGTAGTACGAGTAGAGATAGCGCTATGGTTTCACCATGGTACAGTCTACCGCGACCACAATCCTTACATATATAAATCCATGACGTTTTACCAACAAACGTGGTTAGCCGAGTATAGATATAGCGACACGCCTACCGTTATAATCTCATTGTTTATATTCTTGATACGTAAATAAATAAATTATAGTGTGAACTTATTTTCAAAGGTAGGGTTTACTATCAATTGAATTGTTTAGAAATGTATTCAATGTTCAAAATTAAATGTTCAGTCGTTAGTATTAAAAAGCTTATTTTAATAATTGCTGTAAGGCCCCGCTTCCCCTTTTGCATGTCATCCTTTATAATCAATTAAAAATATCAAATCATATAACATGTTATATCATACATTGTTGCAAAATATGCCTTGTCGGATAATTTAGCAATGATCAGTGGCTTTATTGTTGTTATAGACGATATGACAGCAAGATGTATGGTGAGCAAATGTCACGGGAGCCCGTTGGTTCCGATGACATTTGCTCACGATACATCTTGCTGTCATATCGACTATAACAACATTAAAATCATTGTTTAATACTTATATTAACATTGTCTAACCATTTTCAACATTGAAAAAAAAACTGAACAAACACATCATTTATCGCTTTTTTCAATATCACATGATCCCATTGGATGTTATAAGCAAATGTAAATACATTGTATTGTTATATATTATGTTGTATCATATGTTATATGAGATAGTATTCCACTGTTTTTGTCAATGTATTCCTTGTCGGTGTCTTCTATTACATTCAAATGAGTCACGGATCTAACTGCGAAATCACAAACTTTTTCATTTATTTAACAGGTTTTGTTACGTCCGTCTTATGGACTTTCAGCTGACGAGCGGTTTGGTTCTTTACGATCCAGTATTTCACATAAGTAATAATGTATAACTCTAAAGTGAGTCTGTATGTTGACCCTATGGTTGATTGGATATTGTTTAATTTGTTTATTTGTAATGTCCTTGTGTGTTGACTTGGTATCATTTATCTGTTGGTATTGAACTGATGTTTTTGAAATATTCCACTAAAGAGCAGTGAGGATGTTTTATAAATAGAAAAAATATTCTGTATAGTGAATAAAATGAATAGGTAGGTAGTTTACAGAATCCTAGAATAGGTCAATTTATATGCATTAAATGAACGAACGAATGACCTTAATCATTGTTATATGTAAATGCCTTTCGCATTGAATATCGAGGAACCCTTTTAAAGCTGCCGTGCCAAGCTAACACATTATAGTTATATTATCGCCCAATCGAACAAATATTCCACAGTCCAGGTCGTAGTTCAAGTACCCATTAAGTTGACCAGGAAATCCCTCTGACGCGTCTTAACTCCTGGTGACCACTTGTTGTCTCTACATACACGTGTAACTCAGTCATAGCCTGTCCTGTGGTCAAACAGAGGTCGTGTAGACACAGATAACTATTATACTTATTATATTGGTCACAAATACTACGACTTCAGGAATATATACTATATGAATACTTTGGAATGAAATATGATATATCTTTCTATGATAACAATAGCGTTGCACTGTCATTGTTTACAAGTCTTTGTCTGTCAAAGAAGAAAACTTAACGTTAATTCAGTATTGGATGTTTATTTGGTCGATTTCATGGTGATGAATTGAGTTGATCTTGAAACTGCGACTCAATTCGTCATCCTTATAAAATCGACCAAATCATATCCATCTAGTCCTTATATTTCAGTTAATATGTATTTTTCCTAAAAGATTGAGAAAAGAATTACAAGTTACTAGAACTAATGCTTGTCTAATCATTTGTGTTAGAGAAATAATCTGTCACTGAAAGATGATCAACCAGTTTTGTTAAAGCAAAAGCACAACGGATTAAAGATGAAGTTTCATTAAATGAATTTTTACTGATTGTTCTTTTTGATCGTTTAAGCAATTTGCTGTGTACATGGCTTCTAAAATAATGGATGCGTTATTTCCCGACACCAAGGGACATGACATGAGTACACTGTGAGCTCGGACGATTTATAGAATTGGAGTTGAATCGGTCTGTTTTAGTGATGATTATGACTTTGACTTAAAACATATTAATATGCCAATTGACAAGGGATTAGGCACAAGTTTTTTCAACTTATGGACGGCACGCCCTCTCCCTATGCATGGTCAGCGTCTTGAAATATATGCTGTACTTTGGCGAGGGTTAAGAAAGACAAGGGCGTATATTCTAAGACAATGGACATGCATGTATTTTATTTATCCTGCAACATTCCTCGAAAATAAACATATTTATGTATGAGATAACAACAATGATCCAGATATATTCAATTTTGAATGTTTTTTTTTTTATTATTATTTCACATCGGCCTGCCCTATTGTACGAATGTGTTACAGGCTCGGACAGAAGCAGACTCTTGTGTGCTTAGTTTAGTGCTAGGTTGATATCAGCCTGGTGAAATTCATGTACAAATGGAACGGATAGAATTAATCGGTTTTAACTTGTCCAACTTAAATTGAAATATTTAGTGAGATTCTACAACTACAGTGTTGGAGTAGAGTGTTCAACTCACAGTCGTGAGGACCAATCTCGCATACTTATCTAAAATATCCAGCAAAATATTTCCTACCCGAGGATGTAGTCAGGTGTGTATACTTCACTGTGACATTCTATAGAATGTTGTGTTACTGTAAATATTTAGGATATTAAACATTTCAGGTTGTTTTGGTCCTTATTTATGAAACATTGTGGATTAGTCTACGGATCAGTGCTAAATAATTATCTTTGAGAGTGAGGTTTTTTCTTTTTCTTTTTCTTAGAAGTGGGAATTATTCCAGAAAGATTGTTTTAAAGACAAATGCTGAAAACACTTTTTTTCTCATGAGAATCATATGTGACATAATTGAACTAATTTTGTGTTTCATTTTATCTACAATAAGAACCATTTCAATACTTTATCAACATATATGTACTATTAGTACCATTTCAATACTTTATCAACATATATGTACTATTAAGACCATTTCAATACTTTATCAACATATATGTACTATTAAGACCATTTCAATACTTTATCAACATATATGTACTATTAGAACCGTTTCAATACTTTATAAACCTCTATGTACTATTAGAACCATTCCAATAATTTATCAACATCTATCTACTATTAGACCATTTCAATATTCTTAAGAGTTCATATTCTCTTTTTTTTTTTTTTATCTAATGCCATTTCCATCATGCGAAGATATACATCGTAATCTCGTTGTTTGTTAATAACTTGTTTTGTCGTATTTGGAATCAGACGAGGTTATTATGGGTACAGGGACCTAAGAATTTGTTAAAGTGGGGGTTACTATGGACACAGGGACCTGAGAAATTGTTAGAGTGAGGGTTAATATGGACACAGGGACCTGAGAAATTGTTAGAGTGAGGGTTAATATGGACACAGGGACCTAAGAATTTGTTAAAGTGAGGGTTAATATGGACACAGGGACCTGAGAAATTGTTAGAGTGAGGGTTAATATGGACACAGGGACCTGAGAAATTGTTAGAGTGAGGGTTAATATGGACACAGGGACCTAAGAATTTGTTAAAGTGAGGGTTACTATGGACACAGGGACCTGAGAAATTGTTAGAGTGAGGGTTAATATGGACACAGGGACCTGAGAAATTGTTAGAGTGAGGGTTAATATGGACACAGGGACCTAAGAATTTGTTAAAGTGAGGGTTAATATGGACACAGGGACCTGAGAAATTGTTAGAGTGAGGGTTAATATGGACACAGGGACCTGAGAAATTGTTAGAGTGAGGGTTAATATGGACACAGGGACCTAAGAATTTGTTAAAGTGAGGGTTACTATGGACACAGGGACCTGAGAAATTGTTAGAGTGAGGGTTAATATGGACACAGGGACCTCAGAATTTGTTATAGTGAGGGTTATTTTGGACACATGGACCTGAGAATTTGTTACAGTCTATGTGCATTTGAACCTTCACTAGCTAGTGTATATACATCACATTTTTTGACGTTTTGGGGGCTTAATTGAAATTCGGTAAAAACTGCAAATCTGACAATGAGCTATATACACACTAGGGAAGGTCCAAATACACATAGACAGTAACACATTAACTGGTGTCTCTGTAAGTTATGGTATAGATGACGGTAAGTATGGTGTGATGAGATTCAAGGAAGCTCCACACAGTAATAGTGAACATGTTACAATATCTTAATAATGTGGTCCCATTTGTTGGGTTTTACTTCCTTGGCCGTGTGGAATTTGACAAAAGATAACGTACATATTGAAAATTTCTTGTTCGAGGAATATAAAACGTTTATATCTATTCTTACAACAAGGAAGACAGCTTCTAAAAACCTAATATATTACAGGAGTTTGGGTAAGGTGATGTGATATGGGCTAACGAGGGGACGATTCCATGTATGAGAGAATTCTTATCAAGGAAGCACTGTCTGTACATTATGTCGTCATCACTTGAAGAGAATACTAATTCCGCTTGATAACAATGAAATAGTGCACATTTATGACGTCAAAGCTAATGAACTACTCCTAGAAATGAATTTCAATTAACTGAATATAATACGATATAATTAGGATTATCATATCTTGTTATGACAATATCAATGTAGTGGCCTAGAGTTATTTTTATTGAAATATATTATTATGGTGCTGTATGCGGTAACAGTATGTGGTGGGGCGTTCTCCACAGAAGGGGAGATAACTCGTCTTTACGTTGCTTAAAAGACAAATTGATAACCAACTATATTCATCTCTTTTATAGATATATTAAACAGCTCATCTATTTTAACACATACCACCACTCTATAGCCTACTCACACCTGTTTATCCTGGTAATTTATCCTGCTTTGTGTTACTGTGTTAGTGATTGACATTACTTTTGATATCAAGCCACTCCACTGTACTAGAGTATGAAGAATGCCATACGGACTATAAAAAATAATATCTTGCATTACAAACACGGATATATTTCATTGTTTGGCATATTTTCAAATATTTAACAAATAAAATAAACAAAAAACAAACAAATAAAAGAAAAACACGGGATAAACTCAAGAACAATGTTTTCAGTGACTTATACGTTTAATTTCATAATTCATTTCCATGTATTGTATTTGTATTTTGGATGCATGGCTTATCTCGTTGAAAAAGTCATAATCAAATGAACAGGTTGAATTTGTTTGAGCCAACGCTTGTTTGTTTAAATTAGATTTAAATGAAATGTCTGTTTAGGTAGGAATTCAATATCCTTCCTACGTTATACATCCGGAAGGATAGTTTTGCTACATTTTACAAAATGGTAATGTTTTAAAACCCAGATTAAACAATCGGATTTTTGTTGTTGTTGTTGTTGTTGTTGTTGTTGTTGTTGTTGTTGTTGTTGTTGTTTTGTTGTTGTTGTTGTTGTTGTTGTTTTGTTTTGTTTTGTTTTGGGTTTTTTCTTTCTTTTTCTATATGATGTCCCTGACATCACTGACGAGTCCCGGAAGGACGAAACAGCTGTGTGATGTCCTAAACATCACTGACGAGTCCTAGAAGGACGAAACATATGTATGATGTCCCTAGCATCACTGACGAGTCCTAGATGGACGGAACAGCTGTATGATGTCCCTAACATCATTGACGAGTCCTGGAAGGACAAAGACAAACATCTGTATGATGTCCTTACAGTCATTGACAAGTCCTAAAATGACGAAACATCTGTATGATGTCCCTAGTATCACTGACGAGTCCTCGAAAGACCAAGCAGCTGCATGATATGTCCTTACAGTCACTGACAAGTCCTAGAAGGACGAAATATCTGTATGATGCAGTTATAACTCTCAATCTATTTAAACAGTTTTTTCATTCCTTGTCCGTCTGTTGTACAATTCTTTGATACGTACACATGATACGTACACATGATACGTACACACATGATACGTACACATAATATCTACACGTGGTCTTGATGATTAAGGGTTAACACACTTGCCTTTCACCTAGGCGACTGGGGCTCGATTCCCCGATCGGATGTGAAAAGGTATCGGGCTACCTACCCGATTTCCTCCCACATTAAGACCCCTCGCGCACTTCCATGAATCGATATCCTAGATACTAAAATGAGGTGAACAAAAAGTTCGTGAGAGAATTTCATTGATTAAATGAGACAGTGTCAATATACAAATGGGGACCTTGTGTATTAAAACGCACATAAAGAATGGTATTCTGATTTTGACAAATCAAAGTCTATGTATATCCCGGGAATGTAGGAGTTCTGCATATACGTTCTTTATGAACAAATCGCATAGTTATTATGTTTCGGCATTAAAACCTAAGAGAGGGTCATGCTGCTGTAGCAAACGCTGTCCAAATGTGATCTAGATTCAGCTAAAGGAGAAGGATCCGGACTCGTGATATCGGAATATAATGGTGCTGATATTACCTAGCCGTTATATGACAAACTCGACTGTGTCACATCATCAACGATTGTATCATGCTTGTGTGAAAAACAACATTAATTGCAATATGAAGTTTTTATTAATTTGAAAAAGAATATTTCAAAAAAAGCTAGAATACAACATAAATACGATCTCAAATGTAATTTTATCAGCAGGTTTTTCCGACAGAATTAAATGTTTACCTGTACATTCCAGGACAACTGTCCTTGACTTTACACAATCCCCTATTCTGCTTGACCTAATACCATCCCCTATTCTGTAATTAAATATTGCGCGATGAACCAACCGTTTTTACCCTACGTTATACGAGCTTTATACAAAAACAAGTCTGTCAATCTTTACTTTTTCTGTCTGTTTTGCTGTCCGATAATGTATCGGTTACATTACGTGAACAACGTAAGGGACACATTGCCATGTAATGTGACACAGTGATAAAGTTTGTGTAGACCTCGGGGGAATCCCCTGTCTGTTTTTGTCCTTGTCGACTTACTGTACCACTTATAGTCGATTGACCTCACTATCTCACTGCTTAGTCCCAGCCACTTAAATAGCCCACCGCATCATTTCTTTTTCAGTCAAATTTCTGTTAAGATCTCTTGACTCTTTTTTTCAGGCAAACGATTGTTTATTAAATATCATATGTACGTTGCAGCAACAGACATATACGTAGATTCCGGGAGAGTACTTAAAAGTAAACATTAGAACGTGTAGTTATGTTACATAGTTATTATCAACAAAATAAATTCAAAGAAGGCAGACAACATCACTAATATCTTCTTATTTATTTTTATTTTTTTGAAATAAACACATTTCGGATACAGGATATTAAAGATCTCCATCAGATATCAGCTCTATCTTGTCTGCAGTCTCAATTCTTTATATAACAACAGACATTCTGTCAACACTGACCCGCACGTACAGGGGACCCAATTGGGTCGTCTTTAGTAATACAATGTATACATAACACGAGACACAATGGGGTCGCCTTTAGTAATACAATGTATACATAACGGGGGACACAATGGGGTCGCATTTAGTAATGCAATGTATACATAACGGGGGACACGATGGGGTCGCCTTTAGTAATACAATGTATACATAACGGGGGACACGATGGGGTCGCCTTTAGTAATACAATGTATACATACCAGGGGACACAATGGGGTCGCCTTTAGTAATACAATGTATACATAACACGAGACACAATGGGGTCGTCTTTAGTAATACAATGTATACATAACGGGGGACACAATGGGGTCGCCTTTAGTAAAATACAATGTATACATAACAGGGGGACACAGTGGGGTCGCCTTTAGTAATACAATGTATACATAACGGGGGACACAATGGGGTCGCCTTTAGTAATACAATGTATACATAACACGAGACACAATGGGGTCGTCTTTAGTAATACAATGTATACATAACGGGGGACACAATGGGGTCGCCTTTAGTAATACAATGTATACATAACAGGGGGCACAATGGGGTCGCCTTTAGTAATACAATGTATACATAACACGAGACACAATGGGGTCGCCTTTAGTAATACAATGTATACATAACACGAGACACAATGGGGTCGCCTTTAGTAATACAATGTATACATAACACGAGACACAAAGGGGTCGCCTTTAGTAATACAGTGTATACATAACACGAGACACAATGGGGTCGACTTTAGTAATACAATGTATACATAACAGGGGACACAATGGGGTCGCCTTTAGGAATACAATGTATACATACAAGGGGACAATGGGGTCGACTTTAGTAATACAATGTATACATAACACGAGACACAATGGGGTCGCCTTTAGTAATACAATGTATACATAACAGGGGACACAATGGGGTCGCCTTTAGTAATACAATGTATACATAACAGGGGACACAATGGGGTCGACTTTAGTAATACAATGTATACATAACAGGGGACACAATGGGGTCCCCTTTAGTAATACAATGTATACATAACAGGGGACACAATGGGGTCGACTTTAGTAATACAATGTATACATAACACGGGACACAATGGGGTCGACTTTAGTAATACAATGTATACATAACAGGGGGCACAATGGGGTCGCCTTTAGTAATACAATGTATACATAACAGGGGACACAATGGGGTCGCCTTTAGTAATACAATGTATACATAACACGGGACACAATGGGGTCGCCTTTAGTAATACAATGTATACATAACGGGGGACACAATGGGATCGCCTTTAGTAATACAATGTATACATCACAGGGGGACACAGTGGGGTCGCCTTTAGTAATACAATGTATACATAACGGGGGACACAATGGGGTCCCCTTTAGTAACACAATGTATACATAACACGGGACACAATGGGGTCCCCTTTAGTAATACAATGTATACATCACAGGGGACATAGTGGGGTCGCCTTTAGTAATACAATGTATAGATAACACGAGACACAATGGGGTCGCCTTTAGTAATACAATGTATACATAACAGGGGACACAATGGGGTCGCCTTTAGTAATACAATGTATACATAACACGAGCCACAATGGGGTCGACTTTAGTAATACAATGTATACATAACGTGGACACGATGGGGTCGCCTTTAGTAATACAATGTATACATACCAGGGGACACAATGGGGTCGCCTTTAGTAATACAATGTATACATAACACGAGACACAATGGGGTCGTCTTTAGTAATACAATGTATACATAACGGGGGACACAATGGGGTCGCCTTTAGTAAATACAATGTATACATAACAGGGGACACAGTGGGGTCGCCTTTAGTAATACAATGTATACATAACGGGGGACACAATGGGGTCGCCTTTAGTAATACAATGTATACATAACACGAGACACAATGGGGTCGTCTTTAGTAATACAATGTATACATAACGGGGGACACAATGGGGTCGCCTTTAGTAATACAATGTATACATAACAGGGGACACAATGGGGTCGCCTTTAGTAATACAATGTATATATAACACGAGACACAATGGGGTCGCCTTTAGTAATACAATGTATACATAACACGAGACACAATGGGGTCGCCTTTAGTAATACAATGTATACATAACACGAGACACAAAGGGGTCGCCTTTAGTAATACAGTGTATACATAACACGAGACACAATGGGGTCGACTTTAGTAATACAATGTATACATAACAGGGGACACAATGGGGTCGCCTTTAGGAATACAATGTATACATACAAGGGGACAATGGGGTCGACTTTAGTAATACAATGTATACATAACACGAGACACAATGGGGTCGCCTTTAGTAATACAATGTATACATAACAGGGGACACAATGGGGTCGCCTTTAGTAATACAATGTATACATAACAGGGGACACAATGGGGTCGACTTTAGTAATACAATGTATACATAACAGGGGACACAATGGGGTCGCCTTTAGTAATACAATGTATACATAACAGGGGACACAATGGGGTCGACTTTAGTAATACAATGTATACATAACACGGGACACAATGGGGTCGACTTTAGTAATACAATGTATACATAACAGGGGGCACAATGGGGTCGCCTTTAGTAATACAATGTATACATAACAGGGGACACAATGGGGTCGCCTTTAGTAATACAATGTATACATAACACGGGACACAATGGGGTCGCCTTTAGTAATACAATGTATACATAACGGGGGACACAATGGGATCGCCTTTAGTAATACAATGTATACATCACAGGGGGACACAGTGGGGTCGCCTTTAGTAATACAATGTATACATAACGGGGGACACAATGGGGTCCCCTTTAGTAACACAATGTATACATAACACGGGACATAATGGGGTCCCCTTTAGTAATACAATGTATACATCACAGGGGACATAGTGGGGTCGCCTTTAGTAATACAATGTATACATAACACGAGACACAATGGGGTCGCCTTTAGTAATACAATGTATACATAACAGGGGACACAATGGGGTCGCCTTTAGTAATACAATGTATACATAACACGAGACACAATGGGGTCGACTTTAGTAATACAATGTATACATAACGGGGGACACAATGGGGTCGCCTTTAGTAATACAATGTATACATAACGGGGGACACAGTGGGGTCGCCTTTAGTAATACAATGTATACATAACGGGGGACACAATGGGGTCGCCTTTAGTAATACAATGTATACATAACGCGAGACACAATGGGGTCGACTTTAGTAATACAATGTATACATAACGGGGGACACAATGGGGTCGCCTTTAGTAATACAATGTATACATAACGCGAGACACAATGGGGTCGACTTTAGTAATACAATGTATACATAACGGGGGACACAATGGGGTCGACTTTAGTAATACAATGTATACATAACGGGGGACACAATGGGGTCGCCTTTAGTAATACAATGTAAACATAACGGGGACACAATGGGGTCGCCTTTAGTAATACAATGTATACATAACAGGGGACACAATGGGGTCGCCTTTAGTAATACAATGTATACATCACGGGGGACACAATGGGGTCGCCTTTAGTAATACAATGTATACATAACAGGGGACACAATGGGGTCGCCTTTAGTAATACAATGTATACATCACAGGGGACACAATGGGGTCGCCTTTAGTAATACAATATATACATAACACGAGACACAATGGGGTCGCCTTTAGTAATACAGTGTATACATAACGGGGGACACAATGGGGTCGCCTTTAGTAATACAGTGTATACAAAACAGGGGACACAATGGGGTCGCCTTTAGTAATACAATGTATACATAACGGGGAACACAATTGGGTCGCCCTGAGTAATACAATGTATATATAACACGGGACACAATGGGGTCGCCTTTAGTAATACAATGTATACATAACGAGGGACACAATGGGGTCGCCTTTAGTAATACAATGTATATATAACACGGGACACAATGGGGTCGTCTTTAGTAATACAATGTATACATAACAGGGGACACAATGGGGTCGCCTTTAGTAATACAATGTATACATAACTCCAGACACAATGGGGTCGCCTTTAGTAATACAATGTATACATAACGGGGGACACAATGGGGTCGCCTTTAGTAATACAATATACATAACACGAGACACAATGGGGTCGCCTTTAGTAATACAATGTATACATAACACGAGACACAATGGGGTCGCCTTTAGTAATGCAATGTATACATAACAGGGGACACAATGGGGTCGCCTTTAGTAATACAATGTATACATACTGATGTTTTGTCCCTTTGTCAGTGATTCTAGGGCTCAAAAGCGTGGTCAGGGAAGTCGGATGAATCAAAACAGGTCTTAACCAGTTAAACTAAATTCTAAAATATGTTCTAATGTTTTAGTTTGGTAGAAGGGCACATTGAAACATAGCAGAAAGCGCCCAGCTGCCCGACTACACGGATTTCCATCCACTGATATATATAGTCTATCAGTGAATGGCAGTCAGTGTAGTCGGGCACCTTAACCTCATGTCCGAGCAGGGAATCGAACCCCGGCCGCCAAGGTGAAAGTGTTTATCACTGTGCCACCCGATAATTTTGGATGCTTTCTGTTACCATTTGGCACCTCCTACCAACGTGTATAGCCTAATATCCAAACTCATCTTATGATGTCTCTCTGATATACAATAGCACAGTGGAATGAAAACTGAATCCATACGTCAAAACATCATTTCAGATACATAGCGAAGACAAATAGACTCTGTAGAAGATTATGCCACATATTGTTTAGTCGCGACGGTATGGCTGTGATTGGTAAAATAGAACAATAGGATGAAAACACACAGATAAAACAACAAAAACGGGTGTGAATAGCAACTTAACGAATGAATTGGATAATAAATATACTTAACAAATATATGTTAGGGACCAACAACCAGTATGGAGCTCATAAACACAATTATTTGGAAACACGAGGTGGGATGTGTACTGTCATCGATATGTAATTCTCGTAATCAAAGTTTGTCGTCAAATATAACATAAATCGTGAGAAATTTTATCCATATTTCTCCTGATTTTTAAACCCGGACATTCATAATTGTGTTGTTTAACTACATTTTATAAACAGCTCGAATTATCAAAAATGACACGATTTTAGCGGATGTTGACGGTTTGACACATGATGTACACACACATATATATATATATACAATACTCACCCGGTGACACGTGTTCACACAGTCCGTGTTTTAACGGATGTACGGTTTGACAAATATATTATAGTACCGATTTATCATACAATACTAACACATGTTCACACAGTCCGTGTTTTAGCGGATGTTGGCCGTTCACTTCTGCATCTAGCCATTTTTTGGTTCCGAATCCTCTCTATTATAGTCAATGTTTTGTTCTAAATTTACCTCTGGCTGTAGTCAATGTTTAGTTCTAACTTCCCCTCTGGGTGTAGTCAATGTTTAGATCTAACTTCCCCTCTGAGTGTAGCCAATGTTTGGTTCTTACTTCCTCTCTGGGTGTAGTCAATGTTTGGTTCTTACTTCCTCTCTGGGTGTAGCCAATGTTTGGTTCTTACTTCCTCTCTGGGTGTAGTCAATGTTTGGTTCTTACTTCCTCTCTGGGTGTAGCCAATGTTTAGTTCTTACTTCCTCTCTGGGTGTAGTCAATGTTTAGTTCTAACTATCCCTGTGGGTGTAGTCAATGTTAAGTTCTAACTTCCCCTCTGGGTGTAGTCAATGTTTAGTTCTAACTTCCTCTCTGGGTGTAGCCAATGTTTAGTTCTAACTTCCCCTCTGAGTGTTGTCAATGTTTGGTTCTAACTTCCTCTCTGGGTGTAGCCAATGTTTAGTTCTAACTTCCCCTCTGTGTGTAGTCAATGTTTGGTTCTAACTTCCTCTCTGGGTGTAGCCAATGTTTAGTTCTAACTTCCCCTCTGGGTGTAGTCAATGTTTAGTTCTAACTTCCCCTCTGGGTGTATTCAATGTTTAGTTCTAACTTCCCCTCTGGATGTAGTCAATGTTTAGTTCTAACTTCCCCTCTGGGTGTAGTCAATGTTTAGTTCTAACTTCCCCTCTGGTTGTAGCCAATGTTTAGTTCTAACTTCGCCTTTGGGTGTAGCCAATGTTTGGTTCTTACTTCCTCTCTGGGTGTAACCAATGTTTAGTTCTTACTTCCTCTCTGGGTGTAGCCAATGTTTAGTTCTAACTTCCCCTCTGGGTGTAGCCAATGTTTGGTTCTTACTTCCTCTCTGGGTGTAGTCAATGTTTAGTTCTAACTTCCCCTCTGGGTGTAGCCAATGTTTAGTTCTAACTTCCTCTCTGTGTGTAGTCAATGTTTAGTTCTTACTTCCTCTCTGGGTGTAGCCAATGTTTAGTTCTAACTTCCCCTCTGGGTGTAGCCAATGTTTAGTTCTTACTTCCCCTCTGGGTGTAGTCAATGTTAAGTTCTAACTTCCCCTCTGGGTGTAGTCAATGTTTAGTTCTAACTTCCTCTCTGGGTGTAGCCAATGTATTGTTCTAACTTCCCCTCTGGGTGTATTCAATGTTTAGTTCTAACTTGCCCTCTGGGTGTAGCCAATGTTTAGTTCTAACTTCCCCTCTGGTTGTAGCCAATGTTTAGTTCTAACTTCGCCTCTGGGTGTAGCCAATGTTTGGTTCTTACTTCCTCTCTGGGTGTAGCCAATGTTTAGTTCTTACTTCCTCTCTGGGTGTAGCCAATGTTTAGTTCTTACTTCCTCTCTGGGTGTAGCCAATGTTTAGTTCTAACTTCCCCTCTGTGTGTAGTCAATGTTTAGTTCTAACTTCCCCTCTGGGTGTAGCCAATGTTTAGTTCTAACTTCGCCTCTGGGTGTAGCCAATGTTTGGTTCTTACTTCCTCTCTGGGTGTAGTCAATGTTTAGTTCTAACTTCCTCTCTGTGTGTAGTCAATGTTTAGTTCTAACTTCCCCTCTGGGTGTAGCCAATGTTTGGTTTTAACATCCCCTCGGAGTGTAGCCAATGTTTAGTTCTTACTTCCTCTCTGGGTGTAGCCAATGTTTAGTTCTAACTTCCCCTCTGGGTGTAGTCAATGTTTAGTTCTAACTTCGCCTCTGGGTGTAGCCAATGTTTAGTTCTAACTTCCCCTCTGGGTGTAGTCAATGTTTAGTTCTCACTTCCCCTCTGGGTGTAGCTAATGTTTAGTTCTAACTTCCCCTCTGGGTGTAGCCAATGTTTAGTTCTAACTTCCCCTCTGGGTGTAGCTAATGTTTAGTTCTAACTTCCCCTCTGGGTGTAGCTAATGTTTAGTTCTAACTTCCCCTCTGTGTGTAGCCAATGTTTAGTTCTAACTTCCCCTCTGAGTGTAGTCAATGTTTAGTTCTAACTTCGCCTCTGTGTGTAGTCAATGTTTAGATCTAACTTCCCCTCTGGGTATAGCCAATGTTTAGTTCTAACTTACCCTCTGGGTGTAGCCAATGTTTAGTTCTAACTTACCCTCTGGGTGTAGTCATTGTTTAGTTCTAACTTCCCCTCTGGGTATAGCCAATGTTTAGTTCTAACTTACCCTCTGGGTGTAGCCAATGTTTAGTTCTAACTTACCCTCTGGGTGTAGTCATTGTTTAGTTCTAACTTCCCCTCTGAGTGTAGTCAATGTTTGGTTCTAACTTCCCCTCTGGGTGTAGTCAATGTTTAGTTCTAACTTCCTCTCTGGGTGTAGTCAATATTTAGTTATAACTTCCCCTCTGGTTGTAGTCAATGTTTAGTTCTAACTTACCCTCTGGGTGTAGTAAATGTTTGGTTCTAACTTCCCCTCTTTGTGTAGCCAATGTTTGATTCTAACTTCCCCTCTGTGTGTAGTCAATGTTTGGTTCTAACTTCCCCTCTGGGTGTAACCAATGTTTAGTTCTTACTTCCTCTCTGGGTATAGCCAATGTTTAGTTCTAACCTCCCCTCTGGGTGTAGCCAATGTTTAGTTCTTACTTCCTCCCTGGGTGTAGTCAATATTTAGTTCTAACTTCCCCTCTGGGTGTAGCCAATGTTTGGTTCTAACTTCCCCTCTGGGTGTAGTCAATGTTTAGTTCTAACTTCCCCTCTGGGTGTAGTCAATGTTTAGTTCTAACTTCCCCTCTGGGTGTAGCCAATGTTTAGTTCTAACTTCCCCTCTGTGTGTAGTCAATGTTTAGTTCTAACTTCCCCTCTGTGTGTAGTCAATGTTTGGTTCTAACTTCCTCTCTGGGTGTAGTCAATGTTTAGTTCTAACTTCCCCTCTGGGTGTAGTCAATGTTTAGTTCTAACTTCCCCTCTGGATGTAGTCAATGTTTAGTTCTAACTTCCCCTCTGGGTGTAGTCAATGTTTAGTTCTAACATCCCCTCTGGGTGTAGTCAATGTTTAGTTCTAACTTCGCCTCTGGGTGTAGTCAATGTTTAGTTCTAACTATCCCTCTGGGTGTAGTCAATGTTTAGTTCTAACTTACCCTCTGGGTGTAGTCAATGTTTAGTTCTAACTTCCTCTCTGGGTGTAGTCAATGTTTAGTTCTAACATCCCCTCTGGGTGTAGTCAATGTTTAGTTCTAACTTCCCCTCTGGATGTAGCCAATGTTTAGATCTAACTTCCTCTCTGGGTGTAGTCAATGTTTAGTTCTAACTTCCCCTCTGGGTGTAGCCAATGTTTAGTTCTAACTTCCTCTCTGGGTGTAGTCAATGTTTAGTTCTAACTTCCTCTCTGGGTGTAGCCAATGTATTGTTCTAACTTCCCCTCTGGGTGTATTCAATGTTTAGTTCTAACTTCCCCTCTGGATGTAGTCAATGTTTAGTTCTAACTTCCCCTCTGGGTGTAGCCAATGTTTAGTTCTAACTTCCCCTCTGGGTGTAGTCAATGTTTAGTTCTAACTTCCCCTCTTGGTGTAGCCAATGTTTGGTTCTAACTTCCCCTCTTGGTGTAGTCAATGTTTAGTTCTAACTTCCCCTCTGGGTGTAGTCAATGTTTAGTTCTAACTTCCCCTCTGGGTGTAGTTAATGTTTAGTTCTAACTTACCCTCTGGGTGTAGTCATTGTTTAGTTCTAACTTCCTCTCTGGGTGTAGTCAATGTTTGGTTCTAACTTCCCCTCTGGGTGTAGTCAATGTTTAGTTCTAACTTCCCCTCTGGATGTAGCCTATGTTTAGTTCTAACTTCCCCTCTGGGTGTAGTCAATGTTTAGTTCTAACTTCCTCTCTGGGTGTAGTCAATGTTTAGTTCTAACTTCCCCTCTGGGTGTAGTCAATGTTTAGTTCTAACTTCCCCTCTGTGTGTAGTCAATGTTTAGTTCTAACTTCCTCTCTGGGTGTAGTCAATGTTTAGTTCTAACTTCCTCTCTGGGTGTAGTCAATGTTTGGTTCTAACTTCCCCTCTGGGTGTAGTCAATGTTTAGTTCTAACTTCCTCGCTGGGTGTAGTCAATGTTTGATTCTCACTTCCCCTCTGGGTGTAGTCAATGTTTAGTTCTAACTTCCCCTCTGAGTGTAGTCAATGTTTAGTTCTAACTTCCTCTCTGGGTGTAGTCAATGTTTAGTTCTTACTTCCTCTCTGGGTGTAGCCAATGTTTAGTTCTAACGTCCCCTCTGGGTGTATCCAATGTTTGTGACAGGCAGCGTATAGGCCGTTGGCGATGTGACATATTTGTGACAGACAGTGTATAGACTGTCGGCGATGTAATATCTTTGTGACAGACAGTGTATAGACTGTCGGGGCTGTAGTATCTTTGTGACAGACAGTGTATAGACTATCGGTGATGAAGTATCAAAGTTACACGTGTTCTTCACCTATATGCACAGGCTCTAACCAGTGTTGCCTTTGAGTATGTTTATCTTTGAAAGGAAAGAAAGGCTACGTCTTCAGCTTAAGCGTGTTTTTTTTTAGTTAACAATCGATCAATCTATATCATTGTACACTTTGTTTGGATTAACATGCAGTTCCAAGTATCCAATTTTATTTGATGGATTGTTAATTAGCTTTAACTGATAGGAATGAAAAGTTGTGAGATTTATTTTCCAAAGAGTCTGGTCTCAGACGACGAAATATTTGTTTTGCCATTCGCAAGATTGATCAAAAGATCATTTAAGTAAAATTCAAAATCTTCATTTCATTTATTTCCTGTCTGAGAAATATAGGCTTGCATTATCGAAAATTCTCGCAATACTAAGTAGATTCTTTTGAAGTGTAGATATTCAACATAACCGAGGAAGACTCTTATTCCTATTGTTATTTTGAAACACGATAAATTGATACGGAAAAAAAAATGAGCTCTTTATGTGATCCGGCTTACTGAGGTCGTGATTATCAGATGTCTTACACACTGATGTGAAACGTGATTAAAATAAGCATACTTGTTTTTTTATTTTTTTTATTTTAGTGATTATTGTAGCAGACATTTTATAGCCACGATGAGTTATTTATATCGCTGTAATTGATTATTGACGTCGCCCTTGTATTTAAATTGTGCAGTCGGTAGAACACATGTAATTCTTCTTCAATTGCTCACATCTCCTGTGTCTATATAGAATGAGAAATAAACCTACCCGTTATCGTACTTCTATAAAGATACAAAATGTCTGTAAATAGGTGTTTGGGTTTTTAACTAGATACATTGACGTTTCCTAACAATGTATACACATTATACGAGAGGATAATTGATCGGAAAGTTATTTCATTTTCCTTTGAAATGGTTGGAAAGTACAATTAGAAAAAAATAATTTTAAACTCCAATATCAGGAAAACATCTGTGCATTAATCGTTTACACAAAAATATATTCTGAAAGTAAAACTCTTTTTCCAAAATATATACATGTACTGTGATATTATTACACGTGCATATAACTATATCATTTTATATCATTACAAATTAGCAACATAAAACTTACACTCAAATAACGAATAAATAACAGGTTGTAGTAAAGTTGGCAGTCAAACTTTTGTATGTAGGAGATGAAATAGGATTACGTGCGGCCTGACGAGAAAACCCAACACTAATCGGTTCATAGAAGAATTATCCTACCTCTCTATTGCAATGGTACATTTTTTCATCGACGAGATTTACACCTATATTACCCTGTTAAATTTTGCACGGACGAGATTTACATCTAATTTACACTGTTAAATTTTACACGGATGAAATTACACCTAATTTACAATATCAAACTTTACGAGATTTACACCTATAAAACACTGGTACACTTTACACGGGCGACATTTAAATTCATATAACCCTGTTACATTTTACATGGACGAGATCTACACTTTCATGGCCCCGTTACATTTAACACGGGTGAGATTTGCACCTACTTGTATATTGCATTGTTACATTTTACACGGACGATCTTTCCATCTTATGTATATTACATCATATTCAGACAAGATTTACACTGTTACATTTTACACGGACGATATTTACACTATTATTACATTGCTACATTTTACACAGACGAGATTTAAACTAGAAGATATCAGTACATTGTTACATTTTATCCGGACGAGATTTACACTAGTAGCTATTAGAACATTGTTAAATTTTATCCGGACGAGATTTACACTAGTAGCTATTTGTACATTGTTACATTTATCCGGGCGAGATTTACACTTGTAGCTATTAGTACATTGTAACATTTTATCCGGACGAGATTTACACCTTACACCTATATTACAATGGAACATTATTCACAGACGAGATTCACAATTATTCCAACTCGTCCTCCTAATTAAGTGGTTTCAACCTTATTAATTACTATAACAACAATTGTTACAATCAAAGCAAAAACATTTTGATAAACGCTAGAAGGGTTTGGTTTGATTTATTTTGTTTAACATCCTATCAACAGCTTAGGTTATTTAAGGACGGCCTCCCGTGCGTGCGACAACCCATTATTACTTCCGATATGTAGGCTTCAGGTTGCACAACATTAATTCAACAGGCGACCTCAGATAAATGATGTCCTACCATAAGTGCTCTTATGTGTGAGTCATGAAACAGAAGAGCTGCTGCTTTTGTAGACATCATTTTGTTTTATTTGGCTAGTTTAACACTTAGTGTTTTACATGGCTATATAATTCATAAATTAAAAATGTAATGGACATATTTATATGAATGGAAATACAGAGCACAAACAAATAAAAATCATCGTCAATATGGCCTCATTATTACAGAGCTGTACCAATCAATAAGAACTTCCAAAAGTCAGTACTTGTTGGCCGATCCCATGTTTTTCTCTTTTCCAGTACAATATCAACGAATGAAGAATGTATTTAACATTTAGTCTCAGATTCTGGACAAGCTGATATTTTCACAGAGGGTAAACGTAACATATTCCGCATTCTTCATTTGTCAAGAAAATGTTTCCATTGATCATCGCCTCTCTCTACTTTTGTAGGTAAACATCACCTCAGCTGCTGTATCCTTGGTTGAGCTACGGATGTGCGATGTTGCTGATCTTTTTCTAGTCCTGTCCTAGCAGACACCTACGTGTGAGAATGTAGAAGACCTTTTGTTTTGTTTTTTTATTGTCCTGTATGGACATTTGACGATGACGTTTCCTCTGCTACCTATACAAACTCTCTGCGGTTGACTCACCACCCGTATGATTTGGCCCCGAATCTGTATACTAAACGTTTTCCCAACACTGGAGACAGAATTTCTCTTTTATAATAATACCTGAAATAGAAAAAAAAGGTTTTCCATTTGAACAGATGTCCTTTAATAGTCACGTTTTACTCGTTAACAGACAATTATTGTTTTATACATCGCCAGAAAGCACACCTTTAACGGGCATTATCACCGTCAAAGTAGCTTTCATTGATCTTGACTGAAGCTTATAAAATTCTTCTGGAATTTCGAGATAAATAATTTAGTCTTAACGATACGTAACTAGACCGTATAGATTACTTTTAAATATGCATACTACGTGTTGTATCATGCTTTAACATGTTAACGATGAAACTAATGACATGGACAAAAGACTTTGATCAATGACCTTGAAAAAAGATTTTTCACCAATGACCTTGACAAAAGACTTCGATCAATGACCATGACAAAAGTTTTTTCACTAATAACCTTGACAACAGATTTTCACCTGTGACCTTGACAAAAAGACTAATGACCTTATAATAACTAGATTACGTCACTGGTGACTTCTCTATGATTACAGGCCCATTTGGGACTAGACATTTGTCACTGCAATATTTACCTCATTGCTCTACTCAGCTTCTCGTAAGTCATGCATTCATTGTTTTTCTTTGCTCCCCACATCCGAGCTATCTGGTTAGATTTGACTAATCGAAACTCCCCGACCGATTTGTCGATCCATTTGATGTGTGAGGGATTGTACAATGGGTTCTGAAGTAGGTCCCGAATGAATTCCCACAGCCGACACCCTCGCTGCACTGAAAAAAAAACAATTGTACTATGAAAATACAACGCTGATAGAATCATAACATGACTGTCAACTAATTGTGGTGCAAATTAAGTAAACATTTAAAAGTGCTGTAATCGAATTTGACATACAAGTGTGTTATAATGATCAAGCTTGCCTAGAATAGGTCCTGGTGGAGCCTTTCTCATAGAGACAGTAAAATATGAACAGTAGTTCAGTTTATTTATCATAAGCACAATGTAGACTATGCGCGTAAATTTATTGTCAATTATCTCCGTATTTCATTATTAGGTTAAAGTAGGAATTAAATTATTGATATCCATAAATCTCCATGTTGCTGTTTTACTTACTTCGCTTCTGTCTATACCTAGATCGTCCAGATTCTGTCGATTTTGGTCGTTTGGGAGAGTATGTTTCTGAATACATACTGTCACTCTTGGTACACGTGTGGTCTGACTGATATGGACTATCGGGAGAAGGTAAGCATGGGTATGTATAATCCACATTTTTGTACTCTGGAAAAAGGAAAACAGATGTTTAAAGATAATCAGATTATCTAAAATAAAAAGAACAGAAGCAGTAGTATACTATGTCACCAATATCATTAAATAGATATAATTGCTGGTGACACGAATATTCTATCAACAATCTCGGTCCAATTGTAATCAGATGATAACTCTTTTAGTGTTCAAGGTTTGACTGTTCTTATTTGTTTGGTACACTTCTGCAATTTATGGGGAATTGAATAGTTTTGACGAAAATGTAAAACAAAACAAAACAAAAACAAACAAATCGGCGTCATATTAAATGTAATTTGTAATTTGGGACTTTCTGGAGAAGATTAATCAAAGCTGTACCAGTAAGCTGTGCGCCATTGATGTCTATGGTCCCAGATACGTCTATAGGATAGAGGTACCCATACAGCTCCACCACCACCTCTCCATTCTCATTCTTCACTTTCATATTCTCTGCATTTTGGACAAGGTCTGTAATAAAAACATTAATGTATGATGGTACATATTTATATAAAATGTTACATCAAGATAAACAAAAATTAAAATAACTTAGAACTTATATATGTAGTGTATACAGTAACGTACAACAGATCCTTACAATGTACCTCAGTATCCGGTACCCTACAACAGATCCTTACAGTGTACCACAGTATCCGGTACCCTACAACAGATCCTTACAGTGTACCTCAGTATCCGGTACCCCACAACAGATCCTTACAGTGTACCTCAGTATCCGGTACCCTACAACAGATCCTTACAGTGTACCTCAGTATCCGGTACCCTACAACAGATCCTTACAGTGTACCTCAGTATCCGGTACCCTACAACATATCCTTACAGTGTACCTCAGTATCCGGTACCCTACAACATATCCTTACAGTGTACCTCAGTATCCAGTACCCTACAACAGATCCTTACAGTGTATTTCAGTATCCAATACCCCACAACAGATCCTTACAGTGTACCTCAGTATCCGGTACCCTACAACATATCCTTACAGTGTACCTCAGTATCCGGTACCCCACAACAGATCCTTACAGTGTACCACAGTATCCGGTACCCTACAACATATCCTTACAGTGTACCTCAGTATCCAGTACCCTACAACAGATCCTTACAGTGTACCTCAGTATCCAGTACCCTACAACAGATCCTTACAGTGTACCTCAGTATCCAGTACCCTACAACAGATCCTTACAGTGTACCTCAGTATCCGGTACCCTACAACAGATCCTTACAGTGTACCTCAGTATCCGGTACCCTACAACAGATCCTTACAGTGTACCTCAGTATCCGGTACCCTACAACAGATCCTTACAGTGTACCTCAGTATCCAGTACCCCACAACAGATCCTTACAGTGTACCTCAGTATCCGGTACCCTACAACAGATCCTTACAGTGTACCTCAGTATCCGGTACCCTACAACAGATCCTTACAGTGTACCTCAGTATCCGGTACCCTACAACAGATCCTTACAGTGTACCTCAGTATCCGGTACCCTACAACAGATCCTTACAGTGTACCTCAGTATCCGGTACACCTACAACAGATCCTTACAGTGTACCTCAGTATCCGGTACCCTACAACAGATCCTTACAGTGTACCTCAGTATCCGGTACCCTACAACAGATCCTTACAGTGTACCTCAGTATCCAGTACCCTACAACATATCCTTACAGTGTACCTCAGTATCCGGTACCGTACAACAGATCTTTACAGTGTACCACAGTATCCGGTACCCCACAACAGATCCTTACAGTGTACCTCGGTATCCGGTACCCTACAACAGATCCTTACAGTGTACCTCAGTATCCGGTACCCTACAACAGATCCTTACAGTGTACCTCAGTATCCGGTACCCTACAACAGATCTTTACAGTGTACCACAGTATCCGGTACCCCACAGTGTACCACAGTATCCGGTACCCCACAACAGATCCTTACAGTGTACCTCGGTATCCGGTACCCTACAACAGATCCTTACAGTGTACCTCAGTATCCGGTACCACACAACATATCCTTACAGTGTACCTCAGTATCCGGTACCCTACAACAGATCCTTACAGTGTACCTCAGTACCCGGTACCCTACAACAGATCCTAACAGTGTACCTCAGTATCCGGTACCCTACAACAGATCCTTACAGTGTACCACAGTATCCGGTACCCTACAACAGATCCTTACAGTGTACCTCAGTATCCGGTACCCCACAACAGATCCTTACAGTGTACCTCAGTATCCGGTACCCCACAATATATCCTTACAGTGTACCTCAGTATCCGGTACCCTACAACAGATCCTTACAGTGTACCTCAGTATCCAGTACCCCACAACAGATCCTTATAGTGTACCTCAGTATCCGGTACCCCACAATATATCCTTACAGTGTACCTCAGTATCCGGTACCCCACAACAGATCCTTACAGTGTACCTCAGTATCCGGTACCCCACAATATATCCTTACAGTGTACCTCAGTATCCAGTACCCCACAACAGATCCTTACAGTGTACCTCAGTATCCGGTACCCCACAATATATCCTTACAGTGTACCTCAGTATCCGGTACCCCACAACAGATCCTTACAGTGTACCTCAGTATCCGGTACCCTACAATATATCCTTACAGTGTACCTCAGTATCCGGTACCCCACAATATATCCTTACAGTGTACCTCAAGTATCCAGGTACCCCTACCACAACAGATCTTACAGTGTACCTCAGTATCCAGGACCACTACAACAGATCCTTACAGTGGTACCTTCAGTATCCGGTACCCTACAACAGATCCTTAAAGTGTACCTCAGTAATCCTGTACCCTACACAATCCTTACAGTGTACCCATCAGTATCCAGTAACCTACAAACATCCTTACGTGTACCTCAGTATCCGGTTACCCAACAACATAGCCTTACATGGTCCTCAGTATCCAGTAACCCTACAACAGATCTTAACAGTGTACCTGGCAGTATCCCGTACCCTACAACAGATCCTTACAGTGTCCTCAGTATCCGGTACCCTAAAACAGACCTTTTACAGTGTACCAAAGTATCCGGTAACCCTACAACAAGATCTTTTCAGTGTACCTCAGTATCCGGTACCCTACAAACAGATCCTTACAGTGTACCGCAGTAATCCGGTACCCTACAAACAGATCCTTACAGTGTACCTCAGTATCCGGTACCCTACAACAGATCCTTACAGTGTACCTCAGTATCCGGTACACCTACAACAGATCCTTACAGTGTACCTCAGTATCCGGTACCCTACAACAGATCCTTACAGTGTATCCTCAGTATCCAGTACCCTACAACAGATCCTTACAGTGTATCCTCAGTATCCGGTACCCTACAACAGATCCTTACAGTGTACCTCAGTATCCGGTACACCACAACATATCCTTACAGTGTACCTCAGTATCCGGTACCCTACAACAGATCCTTACAGTGTACCACAGTATCCGGTACCCTACAACAGATCCTTACAGTGTACCTCAGTATCCAGTACCCCACAACAGATCCTTACAGTGTACTTCAGTATCCAGTACCCTACAACAGATCCTTACAGTGTACTTCAGTATCCAGTACCCCACAACAGATCCTTACAGTGTACCTCAGTATCCGGTACCCTACAACAGATCAGTCTACCTCAGTATCCAATACCCTACAACAGATCCTTACAGTGTACCTCAGTATCCAGTACCCTACAACAGATCCTTACAGTGTACCTCAGTATCCGGTACACTACAACAGATCCTTACAGTGTACCTCAGTATCCGGTACACCACAACATATCCTTACATTGTACCTCAGTATCCGGTACCCTACAACATATCCTTACAGTCTATCTCAGTATCCAGTACCCTACAACAGATCCTTACAGTCTATCTCAGTATCCGGTACCCTACAACAGATCCTTACAGTGTACCTCAGTATCCGGTACACCACAACATATCCTTACAGTGTACCTCAGTATCCGGTACCCTACAACAGATCCTTACAGTGTACCACAGTATCCGGTACCCTACAACAGATCCTTACAGTGTACCTCAGTATCCGGTACCCTACAACAGATCCTTACAGTGTACCATAGTATCCGGTACCCTACAACAGATCCTTACAGTGTACCTCAGTATCCGGTACCCTACAACAGATCCTTACAGTGTACCTCAGTATCCGGTACACTACAACAGATCCTTACAGTGTACCTCAGTATCTGGTACCCTACAACAGATCCTTACAGTGTACCACAGTATCCGGTACCCTACAACAGATCCTTACAGTGTACCTCAGTATCCGGTACACTACAACAGATCCTTACAGTGTACCTCAGTATCCGGTACCCTACAACAGATCCTTACAGTGTACCTCAGTATCCGGTACCCTACAACAGATCCTTACAGTGTACCTCAGTATCCGGTACACTACAACAGATCCTTACAGTGTACCTCAGTATCCAGTACCCTACAACAGATCCTTACAGTGTACCTCAGTATCCGGTACCCTACAACAGATCCTTACAGTGTACCTCAGTATCCGGTACCCTACAACAGATCCTTACAGTGTACCTCAGTATCCGGTACCCTACAACAGATCCTAACAGTGTACCTCAGTATCCGGTACCCCACAACAGATCCTTACAGTGTACCTCAGTATCCGGTACCCTACAACAGATCCTTACAGTGTACCTCAGTATCCAGTACCCTACAACAGATCCTTACAGTGTACCTCAGTATCCAGTGCCCCACAACAGATCCTTACAGTGTACCTCAGTATCCAGTACCCTACCGCATGTCAAGTATTATTGTAATCACATGTACTTCAGTATCCAGTACCCAAACGCGTGTCAAGTACTATTTTGATAACTTAGAACAGTTTCATACAGGTACCTCAGTGTGCAGTGTCTCAACGCGAGTCAAGTATTATTCTAAAACATAACACAAATCCTTACTCCGTCTCTAGCGCCTTCGATATCCAAAGAATCTATCTAAAATGTTTACTTAGTTCATTGTACATGTAATCCTGTGTGAGTTGGTTCATCCCGGAAACGGTTTTAAGATACTAATCGTTTAAGGGTCTTTATGCGTACTTTATTATTCTCCGTGTGTCGGAGGATTGTACTGCGCCTCGCCCCCTATTACACAGTCAATAGGAGGATGGTACTGGGTTTGCATCATAAACGTTATCAGAAGAGTGAAATCTCTCCACGGTAACAACCATCTCTAATAAGTATTCATATTCCTCTTCCTAGTTATAAACATGTACCCTAATGGTAAGGCGCTGGTACAGGACCCCTGCTTATGATGGCAGTGACTTCTCCGCGGCGAGATATCTTTGTTCAAGCCTCGGTTTGAAATCTGGGGATTCCATTCGTAGTTATTATGTGACGTAAGGCGGACAATACATTTCATGTACTTCACTCTCGTAAAAGGAGCATTAAGTTGTGAAACTCTTAAGAACTTCCCCCTGTATGTTTAGATCCCCATGCATCCCTTAAGGAGATACGACATTCTATAGATTCTATCAACACACCTTTCTAGTCTCTTCATATAGGTATATTTGAAGATAACTAATTGATGATAACACATTTTAGACAATAGCCTACCTTAAAACAGATTATTGGTCCAAACTCTTTAATAGAGTACAGACTCCTACGTAAAAAATGTCTCTTTTTACCCACGACTACAAAATCTCAGTCTCAATTTCAATCTCCTTGTTAGGACCAAAAACATAGTTTTTGATCTTCATCATTTCCATTTCCCAGCAAGCTTGAACCCAAGGTTCTTTCCAGATTTGAAAATGGGCCTTTAATCCAGCATGATATCAAAGCTTCTTGTAATCTGGAAATCATTGTATAAGCTTCAGCATACCTTCCAATCTATCCATCCTATTCATGCTCTGTTTAGCCTTCCAAACATTATTTAGCTTTACAAACAAATCATATACCCAACATGTTTTCATCCTTCTAAACATGCCTGTATCGAAGTTTTCCTAGCTTCCCATGCCTTTTCTTCCAATACTATCTAGCCTTCAAAAAATCACTAAGTTTTCCCCAAAGCCTTTAACCTTTTTTAAAATGTTTTGTCCGAACAATACTATACTGAAATAGCTTACAAATTCAGGGTTTATAACATAACTCGGCTACTACATGTATGCAGGTTTATAACATAACTCGGCTACTACGTGTACATGTAAACACTATACCGGAAGAGCTAAAATGCAGTGTTATAACATCCAGACGTCTCACAAGAATGTAAAATAGCGACATAAGTTAATAGAGCCTTACAATACAGATGAAGTAATTGATACAGGTAATTTTAGTCTGTCTTTTACTCAAACCTATTAAGTTTTTCAAACTAGCAATTTACACAAGCTTCTTCCAGCCGTCCTCACATTTTTATGCAATACAAATTCACACTTTGGCCACGAACAGTTCATTGTTTACATTTTAGACACTGTTTGCAGTAAAATAACAGAATTATTCTTTTGTGTTTCTACTTGAGGAGAAACATGAAAATCTTTTAAACGATTTTTTTATCTTTCGAACAAAAACAAAAAAAATGTAGTTCAATATACCATACAATTGTGTCGACCTATTGATAAAAGATTTTGTTTGTTTGCTTGTGCTATTGATAATCAGAGGGAATCACGTACAATGAATCGTCATGAGGTTGTTTATGTAAGTATTTACAAACAATTGGTAACGCGTGCGAGATGGGAATATACAAATCTCTTTTAGACCCAAACCTATTAAGCTCTCAATCATTGGAACAACCAGTAGAGGTATTACTTGTAACTACTGAACAGTCTACAAGGAAACATCTATACTGTTTTGACTAGTATTGTGGACTCTGTGTAGACTGGTGAGGGTGTCGTGTGGCATGCTTGACCTGCCTATTGCTGTCTGTGTGTAGGCCGATGTGTGTGAGGAGTTACATGTTTGGACTAAATGTGTGTTGAGTGACATGCTTGTTTGGACTACCTTTGGTTGTGTCTGTAGACAGGTGTGTGTGTGTGGAGTGTCATGTTTTACCTACCTTTGGGTGTGTCTGTGTAGACAGGTGTGTGTGTGTGTGTGTGTGTGTGTGTGGAGTGTCATGTTTGGACTATCTTGGGCTGTGTCTATGTAGACTGGTGTTTGTCCGGAGTGTCATGTTTTACCTACCTTTGGGTGTGTCTGTGTAGATTGGCGAGGGTGCGGAGTGGTGATGTTCCGGGAAGACATCCTGACTATCTTGTCTATGGAGATTGGACTCAGAAACTTCAACTGGATATAGGTAGCCTGCATCTGAGAAATAGAAACAATCAAATCATATAACAGTTTGATGAATTGGCATATCGACCCCCTGAATTGAAGGATATGCCAGTGTTTTTATTTTCATTTGTGTTTTTTTTTTTTTATTATTATTTAGAAAAACTTTCAGAATATTTACAGATGGATTTCTCTGTTTTTAGATAAAGTATCCCCTTTCTTCACGGAGCTGGACGGGAATGAATCCGAATAAAATTTTGATCGGGCCAGAATGACATTGAAAAAGTTATCGTAATTTTTTGCTGGAACAGTTTCAGATAACTAGGCAGGTGAAGTCTTATGTATCATTTTATGAAGCTGCATAATCTTGTGTTTTTGTCTGTGATCTATTAACTTTTCCCAACCCGTGTCTTTGTACTAGCGTGAGATATTGTCTAATTTGGTTCCACATGTAATAATTCTTTCAGCTTTAATTTGAATACCTTCTGTCCTGTCGCCAAGGTAGCTTGGTATATTGTCTCAGATTGTGTCAGTATATTCTAGTAAAGGCCTTATAAATAATATGTTCATTGTATGAAGATGTCTACAAAAATATATAATTTTTCTCAAAACTAATAAGTGAACGGCCACATCATTTATAACAGGATGAATATGAACATTACAGGAAAACATTGGGAGAAAATCACACTGACGTGAAGGGGAGGACACCTCTGATATTGGGGCGGTATTTATCGTTATAGGATGGTGATTGTGTCTACTACGGCCTGTTGGAATGGGTTTTGTTTAAAGTTTTGGTGGGATGAAATATAATTAGCCATTCATTAGCTTATCTCGAATAATGGATAGATCATGGTCGAGATCGTTATTGGCCTGAACATACCATGACGTGTCATCTTCAAAAAGCAAATGAGAAAATTTAAGATAGATTCTTTATCGTTAATATATATCAAAGCGGGCCAAAAATGCATCCTTATGGTACTCCAGTTATTACATTGTTATGCTCAGCTTTTCCATTAGGAACAACGGCGTTTTTCCTGTTTATCGAAGTGTATTTTTACTGATTCCCGCCTTTTACAGTTTGTACATTAATGGCAACTTTATCGAATACCTTACTGATATCACAGAATATCAATCTTACCCCTCTATATACCAAACCTTATCGAATACCTTACAGGTATCACAGAATACTACCCTTAACCCCTTATCACAAACCATATCGAATACCTTACAGGTATCACAGCATACTACCCTCACCCTCTATATACCAAACTTTATCGAATACCTGACTAGTATCACATAATACTACCCTTAACCCCTTATAACAAACCATATCGAATACCTTACAGGTATCACAGCATACTACCCTCACCCCTCTATATACCAAACTTTATCGAATACCTTACACGTATCACAGAATACTAGCCTTAGCCCCTTATAACAAACCATATCGAATACCTTACACGTATCACAGAATACTAGCCTCACCCCTCTATATACCAAACTTTATCGAATACCTTACACGTATCACATAATACTAGCCTTAGCCCCTTATAACAAACCATATCGAATACCTTACACGTATCACAGAATACTAGCCTCACCCCTCTATATACCAAACCTTATATCGAATACCTTACACGTATCACAGAATACTAGCCTTAGCCCCTTATAACAAACCATATCGAATACCTTACAGGTATCACAGAATACTAGCCTCACCCCTCTATATACCAAACTTTATCGAATACCTTACACGTATCACAGAATACTAGCCTTAGCCCCTTATAACAAACCATATCGAATACCTTACACGTATCACAGAATACTAGCCTCACCCCTCTATATACCAAACTTTATCGAATACCTTACACGTATCACAGAATACTAGCCTTAGCCCCTTATAACAAACCATATCGAATACCTTACACGTATCACAGAATACTAGCCTTAGCCCCTTATAACAAACCATATCGAATACCTTACACGTATCACAGAATACTAGCCTCACCCCTCTATATACCAAACTTTATCGAATACCTTACACGTATCACAGAATACTAGCCTTAGCCCCTTATAACAAACCATATCGAATACCTTACACGTATCACAGAATACTACCCTCACCCCTCTATATACCAAACTTTATCGAATACCTTACACGTATCACAGAATACTAGCCTTAGCCCCTTATAACAAACCATATCGAATACCTTACACGTATCACAGAATACTAGCCTTAGCCCCTTATAACAAACCATATCGAATACCTTACACGTATCACAGAATACTACCCTCACCCCTCTATATACCAAACTTTATCGAATACCTTACACGTATCACAGAATACTAGCCTTAGCCCCTTATAACAAACCATATCGAATACCTTACACGTATCACAGAATACTACCCTCACCCCTCTATATACCAAACTTTATCGAATACCTTACACGTATCACAGAATACTAGCCTTAGCCCCTTATAACAAACCATATCGAATACCTTACACGTATCACAGAATACTAGCCTTAGCCCCTTATAACAAACCATATCGAATACCTTACACGTATCACAGAATACTACCCTCACCCCTCTATATACCAAACTTTATCGAATACCTTACACGTATCACAGAATACTAGCCTTAGCCCCTTATAACAAACCATATCGAATACCTTACACGTATCACAGCATACTACCCTCACCCCTCTATATACCAAACTTTATCGAATACCTTACACGTATCACAGAATACTAGCCTCACCCCTCTATATACCAAACTTTATCGAATACCTTACACGTATCACAGAATACTAGCCTTAGCCCCTTATAACAAACCATATCGAATACCTTACAGGTATCACAGAATACTACCCTCACCCCTCTATATACCAAACTTTATCGAATACCTTACACGTATCACAGAATACTAGCCTTAGCCCCTTATAACAAACTTTATCGAATACCTTACACGTATCACAGCATACTACCCTCACCCCTCTATATACCAAACTTTATCGAATACCTTACACGTATCACAGAATACTAGCCTCACCCCTCTATATACCAAACTTTATCGAATACCTTACACGTATCACAGAATACTAGCCTTAGCCCCTTATAACAAACTTTATCGAATACCTTACACGTATCACAGAATACTACCCTCACCCCTCTATATACCAAACTTTATCGAATACCTTACACGTATCACAGAATACTAGCCTTAGCCCCTTATAACAAACCATATCGAATACCTTACACGTATCACAGAATACTAGCCTTAGCCCCTTATAACAAACCATATCGAATACCTTACACGTATCACAGAATACTACCCTCACCCCTCTATATACCAAACTTTATCGAATACCTTACACGTATCACAGAATACTAGCCTTAGCCCCTTATAACAAACCATATCGAATACCTTACACGTATCACAGAATACTACCCTTAACCCCTTATAACAAACCATATCGAATACCTTACACGTATCACAGAATACTAGCCTTAGCCCCTTATAACAAACCATATCGAATACCTTACACGTATCACAGAATACTACCCTTAACCCCTTATAACAAACCATATCGAATACCTTACACGTATCACAGAATACTACCCTTAACCCCTTATAACAAACCATATCGAATACCTTACACGTATCACAGAATACTAGCCTTAGCCCCTTATAACAAACCATATCGAATACCTTACACGTATCACAGAATACTAGCCTCACCCCTCTATATACCAAACTTTATCGAATACCTTACACGTATCACAGAATACTAGCCTTAGCCCCTTATAACAAACCATATCGAATACCTTACACGTATCACAGAATACTAGCCTTAGCCCCTTATAACAAACCATATCGAATACCTTACACGTATCACAGAATACTAGCCTTAGCCCCTTATAACAAACCATATCGAATACCTTACACGTATCACAGAGTACTAGCCTTACCTCCCTCCCTTCATCCACTACTTTACCTTTGTCATTAACAATATATAATAATAGGTAAAAAGAGTCACAAGGAGTAAATGCAGACAGATGTTTCGTAAAGAAAGTTGTGTCCCTTAAAAAGTAATTGAATACACATCTTTCCATTACATTACCGATCAAAGAGTCTAGTCTATAATTTGAAGTTAACGATTTATCACCTTTTTGAAGATAGGAATAACATTAGCAGGTTTCTATGTCTATGGATAATTATTTTAAATAGGAGATTTATTAGATAGATTGGCAAGTGGTAGATATAAAGAATTTAGACAATCTTTAAGTAACTAATCAGATCAGGACCAGCGTCCTTTGATGTATGATGTAACTGAATAACGTCTCTAACATTTTGGTATTTGATTTGAACACTAGTAAGAGTAATTACAGGGATAACAAAGCTATCAAGATTGAACAAGTCAGCATTGATATCGTCAGTTGATTGTTTAGCAAAATATTTGTTAAAATTTTCAGCTTCAGAGCGAACATCATCCATCATAGTATTGTGATTATGACAGTTATAATATAGCAATAGTCTTAGATACCTTAATATTATAATATCTACTTTTGCTCCACTTTTTTCCGTGGCAAAATGCTGAGAGGCAGTTGCCACCATACGCCTACAACACCCAGTGCCTCAGGCTATAACACCCAGTGGGTCATGTGACATTAAAAGAGGCGGGAATGTTTTTTGCTCATTCAGTTTTTTCAAAGTTGACGAAAGTGGTCAGACAATGTAAATATAAGTATTGAACGGTGGTTTTAATGTTGTTATAGTCGATATGACAGCAATATTTATGGTAGCAAATGCCATGGGAAACCATTAGTGTTCCAATAATTCGTTTGCCCACCATACATCCTGTTGTCATATCGACAATAACAACATTAAAACCATTGTTCATTACTTAACTGTTACAAACACCCCGATGACTTTGAAATTTTACAAAGGAGGAACAGTTTTTTTTTATATTAAAATTTTGTAGGAGTCAAATGTTTTGAGACTTTGGACATCCTATTTTCATGATTTAATATTTTAGTGACATCGATTGTGATATTAAGTGGTAAGCTTAAAAAGGTTTGCGATTCCATATATTATACTGTTACGTTAAAGTGTTTTATTGTATGCTGTAGACTGTTTAGAACAAACACATTACAATGTATGCTTAATATTGGGATATATCATTAATATAATTAATTACGGTTTGTACGTATGATTTAAAGTGTAATCTATTAACTATAGTAATTTAATATATGAGTATGTGAAATATATATGCCTAGAAAGTGATATTCGAATGCACCTTAAATGTAATGTCTGTTTATAGAGACATATTATCGTAGATTATGTACATAGTACCACTAATCGACTATAATGCACAAGTCTATTGTTAATTCCACTTGTAAAAAATTATGCACATTTAATTATTCCTACATGCATGTCATTCAAATGTATTTGTATATACACTTATGTATTTATTCTGTTTATAAAATCTTCATTTGGAGGAAATAAAGAGAATAATAATTGCAATGTATGTTTAATATTGGGATATGTAAGACTATCGATGTATCATAATTGTAATAACAAAGTGTTTAAGACCTTTTAGACTACATATATCATGTTACAGACAACATTAATATTGTGTTGAAAGATTTAAGTGTTTAGACGATGTGATATTAATGTGTTTAAGAATATCGATATTAAGCTCACCGTCGGTGATCCAGTGGCAGGCCTCCATATCATCCTATCGGGGTGTCATAACCTACTGCACACTACAGGTAGTATTGTACTGTTTTTCACGTACAAGTGTTTTACACTGGGTTCTCGCTAGATAGGAAATAAGCTCTTCCCTCCACTTTTGTCCCATTCGTATGTAAACTGTTCACTTATAAGTCCGTCAATAATTCGTATTTTTCATTCGCGATGATCTTTATCTCTTCAAATCTCGGGGAGGAAAAAAAGATTGTGTATGTATATGTAGATCGAAGTGCATGATTACAGCCGGGATCTACATGTACATCGCATTGTGTATCAGAAATCTGTAAGGGTATACTACTAAACGAGGGTCTGTCAATACAAACAAGGGCTGACCATAAATCACACAATAGACTGATTAAGATGATGACCACTTAAAGCACATTATAATGTCACCTAGCGTTGTTAAATTACACATACTACTCTGTATTACTGTTTTGATTTTGTTTTTGTTTTTTGGGGTTTTTTGTTTGTTTTTGTTTGTTTTTGAGTTTTTTTTCTTTTATTTTCCTGAATAAGAGAGATATATTTAACGTGCAAACAATGGCAAACAGAACAATAGGGAAAATACAAATACTTATAATCCATCCACTTTGAAGGAGGCCTCGCAATTCCATAAGTACGACATATGTGTAAAACTTCCTACCTCAGTCTGAACTACTTCTGTTTGGTGTTAGCTTTAACTCAGGCCGGTCTGAACATTTCTACCTCAGTCTCGCCTGAACATTTCTACCTCAGTCCCGTCTGAACATTTCTACCTCAGTCCCGTCTGAACATTTCTACCTCAGTCCCGTCTGAACATTTCTACCTCAGTCCCGTCTGAACATTTCTACCTCAGTCCCGTCTGAACATTTCAACCGCAGTCTCGTCTGCACATTTATACCTCAGTCTCGTCTGAACATTACTACCTCAGCCTGGTCTGAACATTTCTACCTCAGTCTCGTCTGAACATTTCTACCTCAGCCTGGTCTGAACATTTATACCTCAGTCTCGTCTGAACATTACTACCTCAGCCTGGTCTGAACATTTCTACTTCTGTTTGGTCTGAACATTTCTACACCAGTCTCTTCTGAGTATTTATAACTAAGTCTTGTCTGAACTTTCCTACATAGTAGTTCTATCTGGTCTGGCCATTACTACCTCAGCCTGGTTTGAACTCTCGTCTGAACATTTCTACCTCAATCTCGTCTGAACATGTCTACAACAGTCTCGTCTGAACTTTCCTACATAGTAGTTCTATCTGGTCTGAACATTCCTCTATTTCAGTATGGTCTGAACTTTCCTACATAGTAGTTCTATCTGGTCTGAACATTCCTCTATCTCAGTATGGTCTGAACTTTCCTACATAGTAGTTCTATCTGTTCTGAACATTCCTCTATCTCAGTATGGTCTGAACTTTCATACATAGTAGTTCTATCTGGTCTGAACATTCCTCTATCTCAGTTTGAGGTGAAGAACTAACCTTGGCAGGAGACATTGTTACGTAGAAGTCGCTCGTGAACTTGTTGCGCGCAGGCTATAACTGGCTCCTGTTTGACGTCAAAACAAATGGTTGATGTTTCCTTTGGATCTTCCAGCGGATGTTGCTGTAGTTTTCGCCAATGTTTCCGATGATGAGAAGAAACTGGTGAAAGTGGCGTCTTAGTAACTCTTTCTCCATAAATACCTAAGGGAACCTGCGTAAGTTCTACAAAGCAACTGTCCCTCTGGTCGCGTCTTTCTAGGATAGGTTCGCCCATTGTGTGATCTGGAAAACTCTTTGTCGATCTGTAAAGACAAACATCAAGACGTGAATGTGCATTGTACTTCGCCACAGATTAAACCACTATTATGTAAAGGGCACGTTAACAGTTGAGTTGATTTACTTCCGTTGTAGTTAATCACTGTCGGGAAAGGACATTTCTGATCTGTATAGCGAATACATTGTTTATCTATTCTTCTTAATTTTAACCACGTATCAGTAATTTGTACATTTTAGTAAAACGAGTTGACAAAACCTTAAAATAAAAGCGCTCTTCGTACTTAAGGGTCATCTATATAGTAGAATAACGTTGAATTTCAAACACGAATAGATATCTAAAAATTGCTCAAAAATCGGCATGTAATATACCAGAATGTTTGTTTGGACATGTAGATTCTTACTATCATAAATAATTTGCAGTAGATCGAACAATTTATTATATTGAGTAACTTTGTGGCAAGATGTAGCATGGAATAATTCTAAGTAATAACCAAACCTGAAAAAATAGCCAAGGTGTTATACTAACAAGTGTCTATAGCAAAGGGTAGGAGCATTTGTTTGACCGGACTTTATGTCCGTATAAACACCTATTTTGTTTTGATCTTGGAATGCAAATGGCGGCTGCGAATGATATAACACAAATATGGCATAAAGGGAGGCATTTCAATCAAAAGGAAGTATCCTATATCATACTGTTTAAGCATTTGATTATAGTAAGAATGACCTTTTTCAGACAAATTGTTAAACTGGTGAGTTTGGGGCCTTTTTTCAGAAATAGGAACATTTTACCCAAAACTCAACGGATAAACGTGTGTTCTTAAAAGCAGTCTTCCTGTCGTGTCTAAAGTTCTTCATAGTATCTAATAAGAGCACTTTTGATGTTTGAAATTTCTCCTTATATGCCATGATTGTGTAAATTTTTTCACAACCGCCATTTGCATTTGAAGGTCAAAATAGAATCGGTCTTTATACATGTTATAAAGTCAAATCTGGTCAAAGCAATTCTCTTAATATATGTCTTAGACACCTGTGAGCAAAATGACATGGTAAGTTTGTACAATACATGCGATACAAATGAGCTAATTATGTCCCCCTGAAACATGCATTTTTCTCATGTTTTGTTGAAATTTAGGAACAACTCAACAAATTAAATGTCAACAGCAAGGTCAACATTTTGACATGATATATATCAAAAGTTTACCAAATTACTTCAGTTAAATTGCACCCTGTTAGGGATTGAATTTGCTGTTTAGACTCCCCTTAAAACAACGCTCAGTTGATTGAGGTTGACATTGCGGGTGGTAGGTGGGGAAGCTCAACATCCGGGTACATTTACAAAGTGTTCATTACCGCTGTACTATATATATATCTTACTAGATATACTTATATCCACCCTCCATCTATATCATACTAGATATATCCACCCTTCATTTATTATATATAGTCCAGACGTATACGTCAGCTTTACACCAGGTATACCACAGGGTGTTAGCGTGTCTTGGAACTATCAGCAATAATAGATAAAAACCAAACATCGGGGAAAAAAATCTGTTTTGGCTGCATCAAGTCCTTAAAATAACTACACGTACATATGTATAGGGACTGTATAATTCTTAGATACGGAAGTCGGGAGATTTCCGATTTTTTTCCATTTCAGAGAAGCTTATGTTCAGACAATTTAACTAAACCTGTTTTTAATCCTTCCGTATTTAACAAGATTTAACATTTGTCTGTTTAAAATGCAAGTTATTTTATGTAACAAACTGATTATGCAGTGTGAATCACTCTCCATGTTATAAATACATATATACATAGATCACATTAGCAGTCTTTTAACTGTCTGTGGATCCGTCTAAAATTATTTTTGTTTAACTGGACTTTCAGTGTAAGTTTAGTGACGTGTGATATTGATAGCTTATATCTGTATTCAAAGCCTTATAGTCGGTCTCAGTATGAGAATAAACAAAGTTACTAGCAAACTGTATGAGTAAACTAAAACAGGCACATTTGTACAATACATTCGTACAGGTTAACTTAAATGCGTTTTCTGTACTGGTTAAGTTAAACACATGACATTTGTTAAGGTAAAGTTAAACACGTAATGTTTGTACTGGTAAAGTTAAACACGTAATGTTTGTACAGGTAAAGTTAAACACGTAATGTTTGTACAGGTAAAGTTTAACACATGTTATTTGTACAGATAAAGTTAAACACGTGAGGTTTTTTAAGGTAAAGTTAAACAAGTGAGGTTTGTACAGGTAAAATTAAACACATGCTATTTCAATAGGTAAAGTTACACGCGTGAAATTTGTACAGGTAAAGTTTAACACATACAAATTATACAGGTAAAGTTAAGCACACGTGATTTGTTCAGGTAAAGTTTAACACATGATATTTGTACAGGTAAAGTTAAACACACGAGATTTGTACAGGTAAAGTTAAACACATGAGATTTGTACAGGTAAAGTTAAACACATGAGATTTGTACAGGTAAAGTTAAACACATGAGATTTGTACAGGTAAAGTTAAACACATGAGATTTGTACAGGTAAAGATAAACACACGAGATTTGTACAGGTAAAGTTTAACACATGATATTTGTACAGGTAAAGTTTAACACATGATATTTGCACAGGTAAAGTTTAACACGTGATATTTGTACAGGTAAAGTTTAACACGTGAGATTTGTACAGGTAAAGTTAAACACATGAGATTTGTACAGGTAAAGTTTAACACATGTTATTTGTACAGATAAAGTTAAACACGTGAGGTTTTTTAAGGTTAAGTTAAACAAGTGAGGTTTGTACAGGTAAAGTTAAACACATGCTATTTCAATAGGTAAAGTTACACGCGTGAAATTTGTACAGGTAAAGTTTAACACATGCAAATTATACAGGTAAAGTTAAGCACACGTGATTTGTTCAGGTAAAGTTTAACACATGATATTTGTACAGGTAAAGTTAAACACATGAGATTTGTACAGGTAAAGATAAACACATGAGATTTGTACAGGTAAAGTTTAACACATGGTATTTGTACAGGTAAAGTTTAACACATGGTATTTGTACAGGTAAAGTTTAACACATGAGATTTGTACAGGTAAAGTTAAACACATGAGATTTGTACAGGTAAAGTTAAACACATGAGATTTGTACAGGTAAAGTTAAACACATGAGATTTGTACAGGTAAAGTTAAACACATGAGATTTGTACAGGATCATTCAAACACTTGAGATTTTTACTGGTAAAGTTAAATATAAAGTTTGTATGAATGAGTTTAATCAGACATTCGTACCAGTGAATTTGTCAAGATATGTCAGATGAATATACACGTGTCGCTTTTGCAAAATTCCTTAATTACATGAATGTCAATATCCGGAATAGGTAAGTAGAAGCAAACGTGTACTTACAGTACAAGAAATATAGTTTAACTCTTTGACCGCTCTATGTAACCCATATCACTTACCTTATGTGTAGGTGAATATATTAATGTTATACCAGATAAAGATAGTCCTTTTATATAAAAATAAGTTGTCCCCAGTCAGAAGGTCAATAAGATAAACAAGAACTTTTTTATTCAAACTAGTAACAAAACCTTTATATACGTAGTTTTACCATCTCAATTGAAGCCTGCTCAAGTAACAAATTATCAACTTTCTGGCGATGATTATTGTCTATTTGTGCTTATGTGTGGGTTTATAAAACGTTTTATTCGCCATGCTTCAAACCCATCGCATGTAATTTTACCACGACATGGACATGTACCGTACGGCAGCGAGTCATTATACAGCCGTGTCCAAAGGATATCTGTCAAACGCTCGTCAGCGTGGGAGCTGAAAACGCCTTAAAATGGCCAGCCCCTGACAAGGGATCACAGCAGCAGGTTTAAGTGGCCCTAATAGCATGTACTTGTCGACTGACCATTCACGCTTACACCAGATCAAAAGTGCTAACACCGTGAGATAGTGCCGATTTTAATTACCATCATTCGATTGTCACGTGGTAGCTGTTTTTGCTCGAACTCAATTGCAACATTTTCACAGCGCTGTCAACATGACCCATAAATGGACATGCGTTATCTTAACTTTGCGACGCCCTTTCAAAGAAATATTGTGAAAAAACCCACCTCGTCAGGGAAAACTAAATGATAGTTCTATGTGTCAAATATAATAATACTTCCTAATAAAGAAGACACATACATTAACATATATATCACGTAGATGGAGCTTGTTACTTCTTTAATGTTTGAATACATAGCATGATTTTAGAGTCTGTAAATACAAACGTGGTAACAATGCTACAGCGTTTTAGTATGGATCACGCCGTGCCTTTTGGTAGTGATATAGTATATAATGCTCTGTAATGATTGCTTCGAATGACTAATGATTTTCTGAGATATGAAATGATGTACAGGATTGTATATATAACCTTACTAACGAAAACAATGTTTACAAGTGTGCAAACATCAAATTTGACGCGTAGGAATACATTGTATACAAGTCGGACCGATGCACACATGTGCAATTAATTTGAATACGAAATGACTATTTTCCTATCTGTTTTGACTTTTTTTCCAATAGAATATTAATGGAATATGGTATATTTAACTTTAATATACCAATAAAAAATGAAATGTTTGAAATATCTGCAGAAATCGAATATAAAAACGATGTGACTTTTGAACTATATTTTGTTTATCTTTGTAGTTGACAACCTTAACCGCCAATTTGGAATCAGCTGTTTAGCGATTCCATTAATTGTCCGACTATTATGTCTATTCGTATTACGCAAAATAAAGAATGCCGATTTAATTTTTTTCATAACATTAAATAAAAACACAGGTCAAGGCAAAATGAATACTGACAGTATACCTATAGATGATACTGACGGTACACCTATAAAATGATACTGACAGTATACATATAAAACGATACTAACGTTTACCTATAAAATGATACTGACGGTATACCTATAAAATGATACTGACAGTATACCTATAAAATGATACTGACGGTATACCTATAAAATGATACTGACAGTATACATATAAAATGATACTGACAGTATACATATAAATTGATACTTACAGTATACCTATAAAATGATACTGACAGTATACCTATAAAATGATACTGACGGTATACCTATAAAATGATACTGACGATATACCTATAGATGATACTGACAGTATACATATAAAATGATACTGACGGTATACCTATAAAATGATACTGACGGTATACCTATAAAATGATACTGACGGTATACCTATAGATGATACTGACAGTATACCTATAAAATGATACTGACGGTACACCTATAAAATGATACTGACGGTATACCTATAAAATGATACTGACGGTATACCTATAAAATGATACTGACGGTACACCTATAAAATGATACTGACGGTATACCTATAAAATGATACTGACAGTATACCTATAGATGATACTGACAGTATACCTATAAATGATACCTATGCAATCGTATATTTTTGAGATACATTACCGCTGGGGGACAATGCAATCATATGGTCCTTGTCTTGTTTCCACCCTGTGATCAGATCAAACACGTGCATCCCTTGCGCAATGGAATGGTTATATACTCGCCATCAAATATACTTTCCTCCATCTTGTTAGAGAAAATTTCCAGTTTTTATTTGGTTTTAGCATTTAAACAGCATACTAAGCATTTAATTTATGTGGCATCTGAACCAGATATACAATCTTAGTAGGAAAACAATGCCAGACAAATTGTGAAAATTTCTATCTCCCAAGAAAGGTGTGGGCGCCATGTGAGGAGAAGATATTCCCGTATAACACTAGTCCCTATGCTATAGTAAGTAGACTCTCAGCTGGTATTTCTAACAGTTAGGGATACCCGGTAGTCAGTAACACCTTCTCCTACCTTTGTATATACCTGTACTGTGTGCGGGGGTGTAGGCTATATAATATTTACGTTATGTCGTAAGTAAGGGATCATTTGTAGGTTAACTTTAGTCAAGTCAGGCATTTTCTGTATTGTTTAACCATTCTATTTTATATCTAGATTATATGGGTCTGTTAGATAAAGTAAACTATGACTATTTTTATGCGACCGGTTTTATGAGAGAAACGCTGCCGTAGTTGGGTGTACGTGAAACAATACATGTTTGATGTTCATTATGTCCGGGATCAAATGGGCAAAAAATGACATAGTTATAACAATACTGCTATAGTACAGTCGGATAACACACACAGCTATAAAACACAAAGGCTTATTCCGTCAACTATTCCATACGGAAACTTTCCACCTCCAGTTTGTACAACATTTACGGGAAAGGTTCAAAAGTCTGGTAAAACAGTACTACTAGATTACTGTGGGATAACACCCACAGCTATAGAACAAGTCTGGTAAAACAGTACTACTAGATTACTGTCGAATAACACCCACAGCTATAGACAGTGACAATTCCGTCAATAACACCCACAGCTATAGAACACAGTGACCAATTCCGTCAACTATTCCATACGGACATTTTCCACAGTAATAATATAGTACTGTCGGATAACACTCACAGCTAAAAAAAACGCTCAGGCCCATTCCGTACCTTCGTCGGAACCCACGAAGTCTTCTCTACGGGCTTGAAAACCTTGAATATTCATATTTTTATCGACGAATCAAAATGCTTCTCTCGTCTTGCCAAACAAACCAATGAACGTATAAAACGACATTTCTGAATGGTCAGATTTTCCGTAACCATTTTCTACTGACCCAATCAGATTGGTTCATGGATAATTCCGTACATCTATTCCGTTCCGTGTAGGATAGATAGTCATAAGTCAAGGGCTGAAGGTCAAATGTGTAGGATAGATAGTCATAAGTCAAGGGCTGAAGGTCAAACGTGTAGGATAGATAGTCATAAGTCAAGGGCTGAAGGTCAAATGTGTAGGATAGATAGACATAAGTCAAGGGCTGAAGGTCAAACGTGTAGGAAAGATAGTCATAAGTCAAGGGCTGAAGGTCAAATGTGTAGGATAGATAGACATAAGTCAAGGGCTGAAGGTCAAACGTGTAGGAAAGATAGTCATAAGTCAAGGGCTGAAGGTCAAATGTGTAGGATAGATAGTCATAAGTCAAGGGCTGAAGGTAAAACGTGTAGGATAGATAGTCATAAGTCAAGGGCTGAAGGTAAAACGTGTAGGATAGATAGTCATAAGCTATGGGCTATAGGTCAAATGTGCAGGCGAGATAGTCACACATTTAAGCGCGAAAGTCATTACAGCAATAGAAGAGATGTTACGGTATGTCACTCCGTACATAGAATGGTTACACGTCATCTCAAGACCTATTTAAAGGGTATTCCGCAAAACTTAGGATTAATTTTGATGACATTTATTAAATTTGCACGATTTACGAAAAAAAAACAACATATAATATCTTATTTGTGAATCCACTTAGATTGAATTACAAACGTCTACATGACCCAACTTGCATTATAACAGTTCGCTCTCAATCGGGATCTCTCTCTATCAAGCATTGCACCTTCAGTTCCGGATTCTTCAATGTGCTATATTTAGTCGACTAATTATATATTGAGCGAGGGTATTCCCACCAATTGTGCGTGACCAAACTGACCAAAAGAAAGATATTTTGAAGCTGACAAATTAAAAGTCATTATATATTGTTATTTAAAGAACAGCCAGAGTTTTTGCAATGTGTGCAGAATTTCTCTTTAAATGGACGCACAATTACAGCTAACTTGATATAAATTATTACGTAAAAATTATATTAAGTACTCGGGGTTTTGTCAGCAACATAAATATTTACTGTGTTAATATCTATATACCATTGTACCTCTCTCTCTCTCTCTCTCTCTCTCTCTCTCTCTCTCTCTCTCTCTCTCTCTCTCTCTCTCTCTCTCCATTATGTACGTCCCCCTCCAACCAGTGTACGTCTCCCCTCCCACCAGTGTACGTCTCCCCTCCCACCAGTGTACGTCTCCCCTCCCACCAGTGTACGTATCCCCTCCCACCGGTGTACGTCTCCCCTCCCACCATTGTACGTATCCCCTCCCACCAGTGTACGTCTCCCCTCCCACCAGTGTACGTATCCCCTCCCACCAGTGTACGTATCCCCTCCCACCAGTGTACGTATCCCCTCCCACCAGTGTACGTCTCCCCTCCCACCAGTGTACGTATCCCCTCCCACCGGTGTACGTCTCCCCTCCCACCATTGTACGTCTCCCCTTCCACCAGTGTACGTATCCCCTCCCACCGGTGTACGTCTCCCCTCCCACCAGTGTACGTCTCCCCTCCCACCAGTGTACGTATCCCCTCCCACCATTGTACGTATCCCCTCCCACCGGTGTACGTCTCCCCTCCCACCGGTGTACGTCTCCCCTCCCACCATTGTACGTATCCCCTCCCACCAGTGTACGTATCCCCTCCCACCAGTGTACCTCTCATCGCACACTATTTTTGTCCTAGTGTTCCGTTCAAATGTTCCGATAATTCATATTGTTGATAAGAGAATACATCTCATAGAATTTGAGAATTGGTGTTCTGTTGGAAGGAGGCGATGGGTTCTACATTTCACAATCATGGCCGTGTGTGACTAACATGTTGCACCTGTAATTAGTTTCACACTTGTATCCTGTGTGTTTTATCGTTTGGACATGTTTCCTTAAAGTTTTAACAACATAAACTAATACGTTACCTGGTGCCTGCCTCCCTCTGTAACTCTGACTCCTTGGTAACATTCTGTATTTATATATTTCCAATTTTTTCAGAAATTTGTGGTTATTTCATCAATAACAGTTCACTCACTGATCCAATCATTGTGTTTTTTTCTGAAGCACGCATGATTGGTTCCACACCAGTCGTTTATTGATTGGCTAGGTCACTATTTACTTCCGTACCCGGGGTATACGAGGAAGTAGGTAGATACTAGGTATACAACCTTTGATTCTAAACGTGTACACTTTACATAGACTAATGATTGATATCAAGGCATTTCCCCTTTAACTTATCCCTCCATATCAAGATACATGAAAATATACAAACAATCAAAATCTAAAACCCCGGGTCGTAATTATGTAATTACATCCTTCCTTTGATATAGGATGAAAACCGATACTCATCGGGGATTATAATGACGTATCGTTGTCCGTCAGGTGACTAGGTATTGACCAACATATGCCCCTCCTCCCCCCCCCCCCGCCCGCCACCAAAACCTCCCCCCCCCCCCTCCCTCTTCCCTCCTACCACCATCACCACCACCAGATGGAAAAGGAGGAACATTGTATAGGAATCGTTTTGATAAAGCAAGTTACATAAAAAGTTCAATTTTCTAAAACGTAAATAACATCTGTGATATATGATTGAGACTTCAGACTTACGTAAATAATGACATTTTAAAACCTATTTGGCTGAACAACAACAATGCCCTACCAACCAACAACTTTCTACTCCAGTGGGCAGACACATACTGTATGTGCCCCATATTTCTGATTAGGTAAATATATATATTATGTATCTCACTCTCAGTTCAGTAGAGCATGCTTAACAGGAAACGCAAACATTTCTGCTGCTTTACGGTCGTAGTCTTTAAATTAATTGTAAATTTACATATTTCTGCACCATGAGACGAGTGAAAAAAAGTAATTCAAATCAATTACCCCCGGTCAGTAGAGCTGAGTAATCAATTTGCCCGAATGCAATTTCAACATTACATGTCCGTTTTTTATTCGTTTATTTCTTATTAACTTAATTATTTACAATCCAAAATTAAAAGAAGAAATATTCAATTGCAGTAATGTTTTGTATTATTTTCTGTTTCATTTAGTTTTCTGGGCAGTTTCAACAAGTCGCTCGACTCTCACCAGGAGGGACTTAAAACGTGTGATACGTGTATAGTTATTGGACTGTATCCATGCATAGGTTCCTAGTTTATCAAAATCAACTGGACACATGCGGGCAGCACGTGATGCCAACGTAATTCAGACTGCGTGCCGACGCTAGGATTTCTCCGACATACAAAAATGTGTCGTTTTTCAAATGACGAAAAATGCTTGAAATAAATTTGTGTTCACAAAATGAATGTATAACGTGTTTTTATTAAGAATGATTAATATTTTGACATAAAATTTGGCCTGTTTATGATTCTGTTGGTGGTTCACCTTTAAACATTCCCTAGCTTGAGGGCAGGATAGAGAAGCATTCACCCATGGAGGGAATGTGTAGTACCGTGGATATCCAGGCTTGATTCGGGAAACGTCTTCATGCAATCTCTAACAGAAGTATGGCAGCAACAAAACATTTTATGTGTTAAAATTATACTTTATACCAGTCTTTTCGTTTGTACGACGTTAAATGAATTCGCCAGCCATTTGAGGGGGTCAGTGTATGAATTTAGGCCTCTTAGATGTCTCCTATGGTCCGCAGTGGCCGAGTGGTTAAGGTGTCCCTACACTTTAATACTAGCCCTCCACCTCTGGGTTGCGAGTTCGAAACCTACGTGGGGCAGTTGCCAGGTACTGACCGTAGGCCGGTGGGTTTTCTCCGGGTACTCCGGCTTTCCTCCACCTCCAAAACCTGGCACGTCCTTAAATGACCCTGGCTGTTAATAGGACGCTAAACAAAACCAAACCAAACAAACCAAATCCTATGGTCATAAGATACAAGTAGATCTACGCTTATCACGGTGGGAAATCACGTGGTCAGAATATACGAATTAAAAATGGCGACCGCTAGTGCAGAAAACATAAAATGAGGTAAGATATTGAAAATACTCATTACATAGGGTTTTTTTTATTGTAGCGAGCATATGTCATGCTACAATCTCGACATATCCATACCTTAGTGCTGGGACAGTTTGTAGGTATCCGTAACATTCTGACCAAAATTTCGAATCGAAAGGATTCCACTGACGAATTCGATTCAAAATTTTGGTCAGAATGTTACGGAAAACTACGGACTGTTCCAGCATACATGAGGTATGGATATGTCTAAATTATAGTATAGCATATGCTCGCTACAATGAAAAGCCTATGAAATGAGTATTTTCAGTGCCTTACCTCATTTTATGCTTTCTACACTGGTGGCCACCATTTTGAATTCGTATCTTCAGATCACGTGATTCCCCTCCGTGCTAATCTTTGCGAACCATACACGTGTTTTATTCAAATAACTGCATAGCATTTCTCCAAATGAGTTAAATACAGGCGAAGAGCCTCCATCTTTGTTCTTCATGTTTTGCTGTGGAGATGGTGTGAGATTTGGGGCATGTTCTGAACATTGTTCTCAATGTTAGGGCGCTAAGAATATTGTTCTCGAGTTAGAAAACATTAAACAACAGAAAAGTGTTCTGGTTGTCACCTAAAGACACCTCAACATGCACGGAACATCAACACGTGCTTAATAGGAAGTGACGTTTGTGAGTGTCAAACGTCTGCTAGCTTAGAAATGTTAGAAGCAAAAAGTTAAAGGAACATTTTTACTTTTGGAGTTGCGGTCACAGCTGTTTCTTTCTGGGTTTTTTTATGAAAGGGTTATTTATTTCGGGAATAATCTAGCATAAGTTTATCTTATACATATATGTTGTAAAATAATTGATAATTAAAACCGCATATATGTGTTTTAGTGTTAAGAAATCGGGTACTATGAAAGGGGATAGAAAAAGATGGCTGCCTGACTTGAAGACGACAAAGTAACTACATTTGTATGACCCTTTGGAGGAAATATCTAACTAAATATCCTCGGCCAAGCTTCGGTTTAGTCACTATAATCCAGGGAGACCTCTGTCGATAATAATGAGTCTCACGCGTAAGTGAATGGGAAATTAAAATAAAATAAAAATAAAAACAAATTAATTGTAATGCTCAGAAAAAAAACTTTGAAATGTCATACTGTCAAGGTCGTTATACCTATTTAACGTGAAGATTTTTACCCACGTGGAATGCGAGTTTGACACTCGGTACTCACACTTAAATTGTTGCCTACCAAACTTAAACTATTTTTTCTGATTGGGAAGAATTGAAATAGCATTGGACAAAAAATACAAGCAATTTCATTCCATTTGTTGTATATAATTCTACAGATCGGAGTTGCACAGCAATATAAATAGCAGGATATATTTGTATGGTTTCTGGAACGAGCATGCCACAGTATTCCCCGTCTTACATGGAACGTCAACATTACCATATTAGGTAGACAGTACAATATGTTGGTATGTAATGTTTCTGTATTTTGACTGTTTTATCCCCGATTAGTGGTGATACACAGTATGTACCTGTCCGTATAGTGTTAGACAGTAGTGATACACAGTATGTACCTGTGTCGGTATAGTGTTAGACAGTGGTGATACACAGTATGTACCTGTCGGTATACAGTGTAGTGTTAGACAGTGGTGATACACAGTATGTACCTGTCGGTATACAGTGTAGTGTTAGACAGTGGTGATACACAGTATGTACCTGTGTCGGTATAGTGTTAGACAGTGGTGATACACAGTATGTACCTGTGTCGGTATAGTGTTAGACAGTGGTGATACACAGTATGTACCTGTCGGTATAGTGTTAGACAGTGGTGATACACAGTATGTACCTGTCGGTATAGTGTTAGACAGTGGTGATACACAGTATGTACCTGTCGGTATAGTGTTAGACAGTGGTGATACACAGTATGTACCTGTGTCGGTATAGTGTTAGACAGTGGTGATACACAGTATGTACCTGTCGGTATAGTGTTAGACAGTGGTGATACACAGTATGTACCTGTGTCGGTATAGTGTTAGACAGTGGTGATACACAGTATGTACCTGTTCGGTATAGTGTTAGACAGTGGTGATACACAGTATGTACCTGTGTCGGTATAGTGTTAGACAGTGGTGATACACAGTATGTACCTGTCGGTATAGTGTTAGACAGTGGTGATACACAGTATGTACCTGTCGGTATAGTGTTAGACAGTGGTGATACACAGTATGTACCTGTGTCGGTATAGTGTTAGACAGTGGTGATACACAGTATGTACCTGTGTCGGTATAGTGTTAGACAGTGGTGATACACAGTATGTACCTGTGTCGGTATAGTGTTAGACAGTGGTGATACACAGTATGTACCTGTGTCGGTATAGTGTTAGACAGTGGTGATACACAGTATGTACCTGTGTCGGTATAGTGTTAGACAGTGGTGATACACAGTATGTACCTGTCGGTATAGTGTTAGACAGTGGTGATACACAGTATGTACCTGTCGGTATAGTGTTAGACAGTGGTGATACACAGTATGTACCTGTCGGTATAGTGTTAGACAGTGGTGATACACAGTATGTACCTGTCGG